>NC_137814.1:20620929-20843429 GCF_963921795.1 Nannobrachium achirus | reverse complement strand
ATGTAGGCTAGCTTGTGAATGTGTGGATGGAGGAGGGTTCTACAATGCTGTAGCCTATTTTATATCTGAGAATGTTGAGTTTACTGTATATCAGGGGTCTGCAGGGGGGCCACCAAATCCTTGTGTGATAGCATAATTATTTTTAAATGAACAAGTGAACCCTCGCATTCCTATACACTGAGGAGAACTTCAGCCAAAAATAGCAGATCTACAAGCTCTCAATGCCTCGCAGCGCGAGGCGTTGAGAGCTTGTAGATCATCTATTTTTGGCAAATAGGTTTGGTGTAGAGGTAAAAAAGAGCAGACCAAGTTCAGAGCAAAAGGTCAAACAAGTCTATGAATCTATCTATGAAATCGATGAGAATCTCCATCACACATTTATACTATGTGTAGTTGGGGTCCCTGCTTCATCCCTCTCTCAACTAAGGGGTCCTTGGCCTGAAAACGTTAAAGACCCCTCAGATTTACTGTATATGAAATGTGCTATACAAATAAACTGCACTGTAATGTTTTTGTCCTTTTCTGTCATAATGTAGTGGACCAACTTATTCCAAAGCGACTTGAAAACGGAGCAAGAGTCCCTCGTCTTCGTTAAGAGGATGGTGGCTGTGGCTGTGTCCTCCATCACCTACCTGAGAGGGATCTTCCCAGAGGACGCCTATAGGTCTAGATATCTGGAAGGTAAAAAATAAATAAACACTTCTTTGATAGTCATGGAATAAAGGCCTTTATCGTTTCTGTAAATGTACTTCCCTCTCACTTTACCTGATCAGATCAGTGTGTCAAGATTCTGCGAGAGAGCTGCAGCACACCCGGAGCTGGCAAAATTGTAACATGGTAAAAACAAAATAAACTATTGTAACATTGTATAATACCATATTTGCAAATTTAGTTCTGTCTACTGAAATAAATTAATATTATTATTTCCAGGATGATGGGATGCTTTGATGCACTCGAGAGGGGATATGTAAGTAGTATCATGTTTCATCTCTTTTATTTTAATTTTTTGTTGTTTCCTTACTGTAGGTCTGAGAATATTAATTGTTGCTTTCGATGCTGTTTGCCTTTTTAACAGCTTGAGATTGTGTCCATTGGGGTAAGTAAGGTCATTGCAAACAACTATTACATACATGACAAGAAAAAAAAAAGACGTGTATTAACTTGGTAACTTCTGATGAGCACTTGTTTATAGTCGTATGTATTGTACTGTATTAATGTATTAACTCCTGACTGCAAAACAAATAGCCTTTGGAGGATATTGAATATTTACTGTGGTATAACAAGTGTGATTTTACATTGTAGGTTTACACCAACTCAGGTGACCCCAATGTAAGTTCTCCTCTGAACACTGAATGTGATGATTTCAAACTAAAAGACACAATTCAGCTGACAGCATAGTCTCTATTATCCTTTCTTCTTAAACATAACAGATACCGTACATTTCTCCTCTCTTTGCAGTGCATGATTGAATCCTACCAGTTCAAATTCAAATACACAGACAAAGGACCACAGATGGATGTACTGAAGTGAGTACTGTACATACTGTATATCTAACAATCTTTATAACACAGTACACTGCAAGAGGTAAACAGCACAGAAGAGGGGTCTTGATTTGTCACTGGGAAATGGGAATAGAACAAGATAAGATATTTGGCTCTGGATTCTTCACATGTGAATGTAGACTGATAACAGTTATTCTGTGGTGTTGTGCTTCCCATTAAGTAATGAAACCTCAGGGGAATTTATGGTGGAGAGTTCTCTAGGCAGTTCAGAGTTCTCTAGGCCAGTGTTTCTCAAATGGGGGTACGTGTACCCCTAGGGTTATGCGGTGGTACTGCATGGGGTACTCAGAAAATGCCCCCAAAAAAGAAAAATAGAAGTAGGCCTATACATTATGTTATGTTTAATGATGACACATCGTACCAGGCAACTTTGTGTTTGAATGATGTTTGAATGTAAGTTATTGATATGAAAACTGGACTGAAATGTTATGGCCACAGTGTTGAAAATAAATCTGTTCAGGAGGCACCTCTCACTCCATTTCTTATTTGAGACATTATATTCTTGAAAGGGGGGGTTATCATGGCATCATATACCACTAGTTATGGTTTTAATTGCAGTTTTATAAGGAAAACATTGTTGTCGGGTAAAGGGGGTACTTGGATTCAGAAATCTGGGAAAGGGGGTACTCAAGCCAAAGAAGATTGAGAAACACTGCTCTTTCCTTGAAGCTTTATAGAACAAAAATTGGCATGACATTTACGTATGTGCAGAATAACACCAGTGTCAATAAATGCAATCCCGTCCTAAAGCAAACCTTTGATGTTCTAAGCTCCAAACTATACTCCTTAACTACAGGAACAAGAAAGTAGAGATGCAGGTGACAATGGAGAACACCAAAAAGGCAACTGTGCTGCTGATTAGGAAGCTTTTCCTTCTTATGCAGAACCTGGGTGCTCTCCCCAACGACGTCGGCCTCACCATGAAACTGTTCTATTACGATGACAGTGAGATACGTTTTTGTTCATTGCAGTGATGCAGTCATCAAAGTAGTTTGGATTCCATTCATTACATACCGTATGCATTATTATTGGATAACCAAACCATCTCCTCCCTGTCCTTTGATTAATATGCAGTCACGCCTGCCGATTATGAGCCGCCGGGCTTCAAGGAGGGCGTGTGTGACAGCCTTTGGTTTGAGGGCATGGCAGTGCATTTCAGAGTGGGTGAGGTGCAGACACCCTTCCACACCATGAAGGTGCGCGTGTCGGCAGGGGAGAGCCGCTCAGAGAAGCTCCGGGATGGCATGCAGGTCTCTGTGGAAGGCCTGAACCATTTCTCTGTGCTGAGAGAAACCCAGGTGAGTGTTCCACAGGGAGGAGAGAGTATGATTCTAAAAAGTCTAATAGTGTTACAGTTTGCATTCCTAAAACCTGGAAGTTTGCAATTGGTCCCCTTTGCACATTTCCAATGCATTTACCCCTGTTTGTTTTTTGTATTATACAGAAGCGTTTGGTTTATTTTCTTGAACCCAAGGCAAAATTTCCATTTTGGGTTAGTGTAAAAGAATATATGTTATCACCTGCACACACACTTGTACCGGTAATTCTAATCATAGGACTTGTTCTTTTCTGAACTTCCTCTATACAGGACAGAAATTGGATTAGTGACCTGTAAAGTTACCAGTAACATATATTTTATGTGGTTGTCTGTGTCTGTGCATTTACAGGATCCTCATGCCAGTGTGGTGAACAATGAAGTTCTACCTCCTACAGATGGTAAGGGAGACAGGGTACTTCTATTATACACTAGTCATTAAAAATATATACTGTATACTGTATTAATTTGCTCATAGAAATTGGGAATATACTTGCTTGGTTACTTATGATAAAGGATATTTAGTTAAGTTAAGTTTAATGTCTACAGGTCTACTAATATGCAACCATAGGCAGTATTGTCAATGCACATTGGTACACCTAAAACTAACACGCTCATTATTAATTTTAGGGATGTGGTATCGGTTCTCGTGGTATCGGTACTCGCCCCGATACCGGCCTATTTTGCGGTATCGGTACTCGTCAGATACTGCTCACAAAGCGCCCGAGTACCCTGTGTGTTCCGCCACTTCGCCTTTCTCTCTCTCTCTTAAAGTATCAAAAGTAAAAATACAAAATGTTTGAGCATAGCAGATCTAGAAGATCATGCACTGTACAGGAGTTTCCATGGGCTAAACCTGAAAAAAAAGTGAAATGTGTGGCAGTTGTGCCATGTTCTGGGAAAGCAATGCAATTTAATGTGTTATATACAGCCAGAAAGTGAGGAACATCTGATAAAAAAAAAGTAATTTAAAGACATTTTGTATTATTAATTGTACTCGTATTGGTACTCGGTATCGGCGAGTACTCAAAATGAAGTACTCGTACTTGTACTCGGTCAGCAAAAAAGTGGTATCGGGACATCCCTAATTAACTTGATTATTATTATATTATTATCCTGCTGTAATTTTTACCCGAACCAGGAAACAAGCTACAAATTCAGCCTAGGGTTTCATATCCCTTTAACGCTTGCTTCTACATTATACAGAGTCTGCAGAGTTCAAGAAACCCCAGAGGCCTGCGAGAAAGGTTTGAATGATATAATTATAGTTTGTTTGGCAGTTCAGATGAAGATAGTTCCTTTCAATAAAGCTCCTGTGTTTTGGTCACATGAAAACTGGTGGGATGCATGATTATATTATATCTCATTTGTTTCTCCTTCTCAGAGACGGGTTGCCACCATAACTGTACCCAAGAAGAAGAGAATGTAGTCACTATGATCTGTCAAACCAAATATGGAATCTTGAGCATCTTTTATTTTGATTTGTGGTGTTTTGACAGATACTGATGCCAGATTTGTAATTTGTTCAAGAAATAACCCTTTGTGTGTGTATATCTTTGTTTATTCTTGCCTAAACCTTATAAAAACCTTACTAAACCTTACATAAACCGTTGTACCATAGTACCATAGTAAAAATACATTTGAAATGAGTAATAACTAGTAAAATAAGTATGGTTAAGGGAATGGCAGTGTTTGTCTTTGCCACAACCTCCACACGGGTGATGTTATAGTTGTTTATAAAACAGGAGCCAGCTTTTAGGTGCTCGACCACATGATGTGCTCGCCTCACATCCCTACAGAAAGACGCACATGCAGATAATAAGAACAGGAAATAATTCTGTCTGTTTTAGTACATTTATTTTACAGTCATTATAGTGATATTGTACATCTGGATCTTTTCTTAGAATGTTACCTGCAAAATCCAGTGTAGCCTCTCTCCTGAAATAACTAATAGCTAGCAATAATTTATCAGACAATGTTATCTATAATTAACAGCATTTGTCATGTAAATAACCTTGTGAAGACACCTGCAGCCAGACCCAGGGTGCTGTCATTGGTCCTCAGTAACACTTCCTCTTCGGAATCAAAAGACAACACCGACATGACAGGGCCAAATAAGAGCTCTTCCTTTACACAGGTCATCTCATCTGTCCAGTTTCCTAGAGAGGAGACAGGAGAGAGTTGCATACACTACTCTCAATACAATAATTCATCTGTAAATATTCTGTAAATAAATAAATCCAATGTTCTGAATTTAAAACTGCTTTTTCCAGTGTTGTTTTTTTGACATGCAGTTATTGGGTTATTTGTGGAAATAATGGTATTTCAAATGGCCAGTTTTATAAATTAAATGTGATAAACACCACACATTATGACATTTATTTTAAGCATTGAGGATTTACAGTGTAATTAGGGTCATACAGATATGTTCACAGTGTCTACCTTATTATTATTTAATTTAATATTTGACAATTTGGTAATAAAAGGGTCTTATTAAAAAGTAATTAAATTGTAAGGTTAGAAATGTACAAATACCCTGTTCAGTTATACCATATGTTGGTTTACAGGGCAGAAGAATAACTCAGATTTAATATCACTTTGTGGAACTTGATGTTCTACATAATAAATAAATAAAACAATCTATTAAAAGTACAAAAGTTGGTAAACCTACGCATTATGCAAAATGTCCTATTTATTGTGTTAGTCACTTTTTTATTGTTATTTATTATTATTTGCGGCTGGTAAAGGTAGGGATTATGGATGCTTTGATCAGTCATCATACAGTCGTATATACAGTGCATGCAAGGCGCGCCTTCGCCCTTCTGACGTGCGCTCTTATAACTGTGGTGCGCTCTTTTTGGACCTTTGACAATTCCGTAGGAGGAACCAGCAGATTTCATAACACTGCTGAAGAGTGATCTCTCTGGTAGAGGAGTCAACGGTAAGACGATATTTACCAAATGTTTGCATCATGCACTGTCTTTAATGTTATGTTAAACACGTATTTAAGCTTTCATTGTAATATTACTCAGCAGAGGGACCGCCCTAACGGGGGCGGGCTTCCCCAAGTTTGTACTTGAGGTGGGGAGAGACCTTATCTTGTCCGTTTTTATGGATGTATTTTGTTGTTTGTGTATTGTATTTGTATATAATGTTCATTTGTGCAATAAGGACCCCCTCGAAAATGAGATGGTGCATCATCTCAAGGGGTTTATCCTTCCAATAAAGGTAGACCTACTATAAACGAGAAAAGAGGTTTAACATGTTCACAGGCACCATGTGATATTTATTTTGCACTGCTGTAGTGCTGCATAATTAAGTGTATTTAAAATAATTATAATTATTGATCTGCACTTTCGTTACAGATGGCTTTAGCTCTGGCCGACAGAGCTCTAGGGGCCATAATTGGATCAGCTGTAGCAGATGCAGCAGGTAGGTAAACACTAATTAATCAGAATGCTATTAACCCAAAAGATGTACAATCACAATGATGTCTGTTCATCATTCATTTTTTGTTTCATCAATTGTATTTGGAATTTCATTTGACATTGCTGTGCTCCTGTAAAAAATAGGACTATTATTTCAACAAACTATATAATGATGTTTTGTTCAGGTCGACCTTCATCAGATACAGTATATGATGATGGTCACATGATGATGGAATGACACCCAGGACCCAGCCATCTTGTTTTGAATGCAATCATACAGTTTACAGTTTAGGCATTTAGCAGACACTTTTAATCCAAAGCGACTTACAATAAGCAGGTAATAATCACTATAATAAACAAGATAATATGTCAGTACATCAACAGCAATTTAACAAATGCAAATGAATATCTATCTAGAAAACAATATAATCAGTCAAGAAAATAAGGTTCTAAAAAACCTAAAAACAAACGCTAACTAGCTTCATGTATGGTCATTGAGTGTTACAGTAGTGCTAGGTGGAGTCTGAAAAGGTGAGTCTTCAGTCCAAAGCTAGCGAGTGCGTCTGTTGTTCTAAGTGCGACAGGGAGTTTATTCTACAACTTTGGGGCCAGGAGGGCAAACTGTCTCGGACGAGTGGATTTTTGCCCTGGGGTTTGTAGCGAGGGTTCTGTCAGCATCCCTGTGTTGGCTGATCTAAGTGAACGGGTGGGGGTGTAGGGGTTGATCAGGTTTTGGAGGTATGGAGGAGCCATATACCTTTGGCTGCTTTGAAGGTCAGCATCAGTGTTTTGTATTCAGTGCTGGCCGCAACCGGGAGCCAGTGGAGGCTGCGGAGAAGGGGGGAGACATGTGAGAACTTAATAACTGGTTACATGGCATAATTCTTCTGGCCTCGCCTTCAACTATTTCTCTGCTGCCAGCAACTCATGTCATGAAGTACAAGTTTCCTGCATAATCCTGTTAGGAATCTGTTGAGCTCCACCGGTTCCTTCTGTCAGATGAATGACCTTTTTGTCCCATCATCTGGCTGCAGCCCAGCCTCTCCACTGGGTGTATGACCTGCAGAAGCTGAAAGGTCTCCTGTCCGAGAATCCTCACCCTGAGTTCCGCCCTGAGTCTGCCAACCCATTCTACAGGAGGGAGACGGGCAAGCAGAGTTGCTATGGAGACCAGGCCTATGTCCTGCTTGAGTCGTTGTCCATATGTGGAGGTAGGTAGGCCTGTCGCTCCAATGTTGTTAAAGCTTAATTTATATATTCCATGCGAGCAGTGTACTACAGAGTCAACCTTGAGAGCTTTAGGCATTTTGCAGATTCTTGTCTTGTTTTCAAGGTTCTCAATGGGCTTGCACCTCCACCATTGAAACAGTTTATAAAACAAAGTGAAAGTGGTGGCAGAACAACAAGGGCAACTACCAGAGGGGACTGAGCGAGGTTCCATTCAGACAGAGTGTGTTTGGTAAAACAGTCCTCTCTGTTAGAGCCTCCCATCAATGGAACAGTCTCCCTACTGAAGGAAGAGAGACCTCCAACTTCAAATTCAACCTTAAGAGGTGGCTTAAAGCAAATCAGATTTGTAATCATGGGTAATTATCTGCTCCATCTGTCACTGGAGTTACTCAGAATTGGCTATAATTAGTCCCCTTCACTATTTTACTATTTACTATTTTACTATTACTATTTTAAAATTCAAATTTAAGAGGTGGCCTTAAGCAAATCAAATGTGTAATCATGGGTAATTATCTGCTCCTTCTGTCACTGGTGTCACTCATAATTTGCTATAATTATGTCCCCTTGCTATTTTTACTGTATTGTATGTATTGAATGTATCTTATGTACATGTTTTTGTATGGATAGCCTTATCAGTTATCACCACTTTTTTACAGCCTCCTCAGGGACTACAGATGAAAATTAGGTTATGGCTAACTCTGGCCCATTTACATTGATGTGAACTGACATGTTGATTAATGTGCCGTGTCCCTGATAAATAAATAAATATAATTAGCCTAGCTCTGTGATTCAAATAGACACATGACTTCAAAAGGCATCTTCACATTATTGCAATTTAATTATGTTATGTGTTTTGTGTCAGTCTAATGTTTGATGTGAAGAATCTACAATGTGGTTATTCCCTATTTGACCAGGTCTAAATGTTGATGATTTGAAGAAGCGCACATTAACATTCTTTGGACCCGGGTCGGAGTATGATACACCTGTCAATGATCCTTACCGAGAGAGAGGAGGTAAGGAATTTGGTGTTGAAGAGGAACATATTCCCTTCATTAAACATGAGATTGTGGATGAAAGTATATTTGTACACAAAAGAGACATTTTCATAATGACATCTATACTATAATTTTGCGAATGTCTGTCTGAGTGTCTGTCTGAGTGAGTGTCTGAGTGAGTGTCTGTCACAGCGTTTCTCCTCAGTGGCTGGAGCAATTGATCTGAAATCGCATCACCATTAGCATATGAACACACCTGACATAACTGTGAAGCCCGTTTGTCACTTTCACAAATCGTATGCTGTATATTGGCATTTTTATGCTGTATCTATATCTATTCTGCATCTAGCTTGAGGCTCATCTATTCTGCATCTAGCATGAGGCAACATGTTTAACCAGCTCTCTCTGTGTGTGTGTGTGTGTGTGTGTGTGTGTGTGTGTGTGCAGGCAGGCGGGTGTGTGCGTGGGCGGGCGGGGGGGGGGGGGGGGGGGGTTGCCATTAAACGAAACGGGTATTTCTTACATTGATGCTCCTACATATTATCATGCAAGCACCAGTTAAAGTTACTTTCCATCCCTCATATACTGTATGCACAGTGCACATCCCATAACCCACACACTGCACATCATTTTGGAGCTCATATCTTTGAACGGGTAAGGGCTAGTTAAAGTAAACTTTGATTATTATTCCTATTTTCATAATGATTAGGTAGACTATGGGTTAAGTTTTATAATGACTGCTTTTAAGAATCATAAAATGGCATAACTGTATTTTTCATTTTATTATATGTATTTATTTATTGTTGCTATACCAGGCCCAAGACCTCAACTACCCATTGAGGGACCATGGAGACATGGAAGTTTAAAGAACTTCCTGAAGAATGTAGACGCTGGCAAAGAGGAAACGGGTAAAACTGCAATGCTAAATCTATATCAAACATATAATTTTCGGAATGTCTGTCTGTCTGTCTGTCTGACTGAGTGTCTGTCTGTCTGAGTGAGTGTCTGTCACAGCGTTTCTCCTCAGTGGCTGGAGCAATTGATCTGAAATCGCATCACCATTAGCATATGAACACACCTGACATAACTGTGAAGCCCGTTTGTCACTTTCACAAATCATATGCTGTATATTAGCATTTTTATGGTGTATCTACTATCTATTCTGCATCTAGCTTGAGGCATATCTATTCTGCATCTAGCATGAGGCAACATGTTTAACCAGCTCTGTGTGTGTGTGTGTGTGTGTGTGTGTGTGTGTGTGTGTGTGTGTGTGTGTGTGTGTGTGTGTGTGTGTGTGTGTGTGTGTGTGGGCGGGCGGGCGGGCGGGGGGGGGGGGGGGGGGGGTCTGTTGTCTGGCCCTGTTACAGATTTTGTCCAAAAATCATGCAGATCGGTACACAGTATCTCTGTAGCCACCAGTAAGACTCCCTAATCGGGAGATAAGCGACCGTAGGTCACTTATCTCCACAAATAGGGCAAACATTTTTTATTCCATAAACTTCCTGATCCATGTTGATGACATGAGTGTAGACATACTGTGTAGTGATTTTCGGGCCAAAACTGTAGGAGCAGTGGCCAAAAATGTGTTTTAAAAATCGGCCTGTAGGTGGCGCTAGAAGAGGGCCATGTGAGAAATGAGGGGTGGGCTGTCCGCGTTGCCTTGGCGGACGAATAGGTACTGGCCCCGGCTCTCCCGGACGCTCCTAGCCTGAGTTACGGCATTTTATGTGAGCTGCAGTGGCAGGGGGTCCTCCACTGGGGGCGCCACCACTTTTGCATCCGTTCTGGAGCACCAGGAGTGGGTGGTCCCCAGGAATTCCCCGTGAGCAGCTCCGTTGGGGTGGTCATTTGGTCATTTTTGCACATTTGGTATTTTTTTTACACCTGGGGGTCCCCCAGGGACCTGGGGGTCCCTGGAACTCCGGGGGTCCTTGGAGGTTGTAGTTTGGCAGGCAAGGAGTTTGTGTGGAAATTTTGGCATGGATCGGGCCAACGGTGGCCGAGATATGAGCAGGCCAAAAGTGTGACGTGTGAGGTGTGACGGACTGACGTGTGACGTGTGACGGACTGACGCACGGACACCTCGAGCAGCTTTCTGTAGTAAGATGCGACCTATGGTCGCAACGACCTACGGTCGCAATTAAACGAAACGGGTATTTCTTACATTGATGCTCCTACATATTATCATGCAAGCACCAGTTAAAGTTACTTTCCATCCCTCATATACTGTGTGCACAGTGCACATCCCATAACCCACACACTGCACATCATTTCAGAGCTCATATCTTTGAACGGGTAAGGACTAGTGTAAGTAAAGTATGATAACTGGGGTATCCCAAAAGGCAAGCATTGTAATGTTACTTTGCATTTCTTCAGGTTGTGAAACGGACTGCCAGGTGGATGGTATCGCAAAACTGGCTCCTGTGGTGGCTTGCTATGCAGGGAAACCTGACATGCTGGAAAAGGTGGAGAAAGCTGTCCGTGTCACACAGAACAATGACGCTTGTGTGGCAGAGACTCTGGCAGCAGCGAGGTCAGTATATTTGACAAGAGGGTTCATAACGGTGGTTTCATCGGTAATCCGTTTCACCCATTGACTATGAACTTTTTTAAAAATATTTAACACTCATCTTTTCTTTTCTCGAATTACAATCTAAAATATGAACCCTTGTTGTAAAAACAACTTCAGTGCCATATGCAAAGTGGGACCTCTTATATTGCCACCAAAGGGTACAAAGTGTTAAAAAAAATAGTGAATTTGTGCATGTGCACGCATGAAAATCCGTTCAGGCATTCAGGAGATAGCAGCCCTTATGTTTTCTTCAAATGTAAACAAACATGGCTGCCATGTTTGAAAGATGGGGTTGGTATGGGGGTTAAACATGCAATTTGCTTTTTTTTTTAAAGACGATTGGCAGGGAAGGCCATAGTTAAAAAGACAATTTTATTATAGAAATCGTCTTTTTGGCACTGGCAGACTGATTTGAAATTAAAATGTATTTTAATAATGTAATGTATTAATGTATCCAATCACAAAACTTCTAGGTGAGCATTATAAAAAAATCGGGTGTCCATTATCTATGGCTAAATACATCAAATCTAATGTATGCACAAAACCCAACAGAGGACCAACCAACCAACCGCTGCAGACAAGGGGATCTTGCTGACAATGGTAGTAAAAACTAGAATTGACAGAGTCAATTTTGACAAGTGTGCCTGCAGCGCGCTAAATGCGCGACCTCGTGCAGCGGTTCGGACCGTGAGACCGTCCGCCGAGTCGTCCGTGTTTCGTTGTGAGAGGGTCGGTCCCCTCGAAAAACGTGTTCTGGCACGAAACGGTTACGTTTTGCGCGTTTGTGACGCCCCCTAGGGGTCGAAGTGGAAATGCTTTTGGGGATTCGTTGAGTATGCCACCCCCGACCTGTGGTTGAAATTCAGTGTTGACTCGACCTATTGTTTGTGATTTATGGCTATTGTTTGCGAAACGGGCCCCTCCCGCAAACTTTGGAAGCACGTTACGAACGAACGGTACGGACTATCGAAATATCCTTTGACTATGTTTATCGCATGGCTTCATAGATCATGTGTACCGGTTTTTAAGACATTTGAAGAAAATATGTAGGAAAAGGAGCAAAAAGTGTGTTTTGGAGAAAATTCAAGATGGCGGAAAATCTATCCTGACGCAAATGGGCGGGGCCTATATGGGGAGATGCGTCTTGACCCAAGGAATCCAGGGAAAAAATAATTTTAATTTTCCGACCTACGGTTCAACAGTTACAGGCCAAAACGTAAACTGGGCTGTTATAGCGCCACCATGAGGCCAAATGACACTATTATTTTTTATTTAATCCTTGAAATCATTATGAACCTCCTCTCCAAGTCTTGAAACTGTAGCCCCTATGGTTTGCGAGAGAAAAATAATTGAATGTGAGTTTTGGCGAGTCCCATTCTAAGTCAATGGGGAAAATTAATTCACTAATAAATTAATATCAATTAAACTATAGAACCTTTCTCTTAGCAAGTTACTAGCACACGATTCCCGAGTAAGCCGGTCGATTTGACATATGGCGCGAGTGTGTGGTGCCAAAACTGTGGGAGGAGTAGCGTGGCAAACTTTGGGGAAAAGTATGGACAGAAAGACCTAAATAAATAAATATGAGCGATAACAATAGTCTGCCCATGCTATGCATAGGCACACTTAATAAAGACAATCTGAAATATTTGTCCAGGTTCCTGGAACATTTCATCCTGAATGGTGCTGATCCGAAAGCCTTGGAAGCGGTGGTTGAGCAGCTCAGTGACCCGAACAGAAAGCAGGCTCAGGACCTGGACAAAGCTGTGGTTGGTATGTGAGGCCCACAGCATTTTCACTTCATCACACCAAAGTCATGTGACCCCAGTCATGGCATTCAGGGGTTTATTGTTCTGTATGTTCTGTTAATGGTGGTCTCCATCATATTGGAGGGGCTTTTCCTTAAATAAAATATTACAATGCCATTTGTTTTTCTTTAATCTGACAATGAAGGCAGTGCTATATTTCTTAAGCAAATCTATGCACAATTTGTCTACTGTACACGCACACACAAATTACATCTTTTGGGTTTGGCATAAGGATTGTCAGTAAAAAGTTATATTTTTTTGGTTCTTTTTCAGGGCATATTCTTCAAGTAAAGGATAATTTGTCCAAGACTCCCCAGGAGATAATCCCCACTATGTTTCCAAACACATGAGGTAACCGCAATAGTCTCTCTTGAATTTTGGCAACATCGTACTTCTGATAAGCTATTACTGTAGAAATGTCTGTGTTCAAGACTTAAATTCATTGATATGTTTTGTTTTGTTGCATTCCTAAGCAAATCATTTGAGGAGACTCTTTGGGTCTCCATAGGGAACAAAGCAGGCTCTTTGTGTCTCCATACCAAGCCACTGCTGGTATTCAAGTGATTGGCTTAGGAATGCTACAAAAACTATCCCTTTAACTCTCAGCAACCTTTTACAATTGCAGCATAAAACACGAACACTCCCTTGCTTCACTCACACTGCACTTTTATCCCTTCAGGTTTGCCCGGTGCATTTCAAGCAGCACTGCATGGGGTCCTGACTGCCACGGAGTATGACCAGGCTGTCAGGGACACCATGAGCTGCGGGGGATGCACCAGTAGCCGGGGCTCCTTCATCGGGGCCTGTCTCGGGGCTCAGGTACTAAGAGCATGATGTTGTCACATGGGGATCTCTCATTTCTGCGGTTATACCAATGGATATTGAAATGGTCTTTATTTGTTCTAGGTTTAGTAGAGGATTATTTTGAAACTAGATTTGAAACACCAGTACAGGTCATTGATTGATTGTTTGTTTAATGTATTCATTGATGAATTCATTCAGGACTTGAGTTATTAGAAGTCTGCTCAGTGGCAAAATAATTTAAAAGTATACTTGTGAAACAGCTTTGTAAATGCCTGGTTCTGTAATTGAATGGAATAATGTTGATACCAACATATAACTGTAGTATAACTGTGTAACCACTGTGTTTTAATTTCCATAGATTGGGCTTCAGGGAATTCCAACTGCATGGACGAGTAAGACGCTTCGATATGACTCTCTGCTGGAGCACGCAAAGAAGATAGTTGAACACCACCAGTAGTCATGTTATTTCTTACTACGAAGAAATGTTAACAATTTAAGGTTACTGGGAACATCTGAGAGACTGTTGAGTTTTGACAGAGCAGTAAATGAAGGTTCTTGTCTAAAGTGTTTAGGGCAGGAACTAGATGTGTTTGTTTCTGTTAAAAGTACAACATGTTGATTCACATGTAAACCAAAAAGTGACCATGAAATAAAAACGATTTGTAACATTCATGTTGGAAAGGTTGAGCCTTTTTCTTTTATTGTTGTGCTTGGACTGAATAGAGTACAACCTGTTCATAGATTCCATATAGTTTAATCTTTTGGCAGCACAATCATCAGTGTATTTTGGATTCATGTCAATTTGTGTTGTCAGATATTTAACCACTTGAACTGTCAATACTTAATAAACTTGACCTTTCACTCTGTAGGCCTACTTTTAGTCTGCTCTTTTCCCCTCTTCACCAAACCCCTTTGCCTAAAATAGCACCTAGCCGATAAAAAAAGTTCTATCACACCGATAAAAAAAACACAAAGATTTGGAGGACCCCCTGTAGTAACTCTTGAGGACCATGGACCCCCTGTTGAAGACCCCTGATTTAGGGTAACATCTCGATATTTTTTACTCTGGTTTCAATCAATGTTATTGCGACCGTCAGGGAGCAGTTTACTATGAAAACCTCCACCGGCCGTCCGTCCGTCACACGTCACACCTTTGCCCTGCTCATATCTCCGCATCAGTATGACACCAGTAAGACTCCCTAATCGGGAGATAAGCGACCGTTGGTCGCTTATCTCCTGTCACACTGCTGACATCAGTATGACATCACACCGTACACAAATTACCCTTATATAAGACCGGCATTATCTACCGACAGATTAGTAACAAGATGTCAAAATCATTGAAGGTTTACCCTACTAACCAACTGTTTACCATAGCAACCATGTTTTTTACCTTAGCAACCAACTGTTTACCCTAGCAACCAACTTTTTACCACAGCAACCATGTTTTTTTTACCCTAGCAACCAACTGTTTACCCTAGCAACCAATTGTTTACCATAGCAACCATGTTTTCTTACCCTAGCAACCAACTGTTTACCCTAGCAACCAACTGTTTACCATAGCAACCATGTTTTTTACAGGGCCTGGGATTGATGACATCAGAAATCTCCATATATGGGCATGAAAGGGATTTTGTTTCTGGAAATATGTCTGTGGGGTGCCACATTTGGAATAAAACACTTACATCACACATCTGGATATCCATACAGCCCATCTAGTTTGCCTGTGTCCATTTATGCCCATATATCTGATGACATTGGGACAATGATCTCCATATATGGGCATAAAACTTATGTTAATTAGTAAAGCCTGGGGATCTCCATATATGGGCATGAGGGGTACCCTAAAAGGGCATCATCTGGGAATAGCAAATATAGTTATCCTAGAAAGTGAAAATCTTACATCAAAGGCCATAACTACCTACCTACCACCATACTGCATTCCTCATTAAACTACCTACCAGTAAGATGCCTAAGGGAGAAAAGCAAAGGGCGAGGTTGCACCATTTCTTGGTCTTCTGGCCAGTGATGTATATCGGACCATTTAACCATATATGGAGACATCTGGTACCCAAAGATATTCACAGATATGGGCTTAATATTGATGACATAAGGGATCTCCATATATGGGCGTAAAAGGGATTTGGTTCCCCTGGCATCACAGGGATCTCCATATATGGGCATAAAATGGATTTGGTTACCCTGGCAACACGGGGATCTCCATATCTCCATATATGGGCATAAAAGGGATTTGGTTCCCCTGGCATCACAGGGATCTCCATATATGGGCATAAAAGGGATTTGGTTCCCCTGACATTACAGTGATGTCAGTGGCTGGTTCTACAGAGGGGATCTCCATTTATGGGCATAAAAGGGAATGTATGTATGATGATGTCAGATATCATAGACGTCATAGGACTTTCACATAACGAATAACTGAGTAAGCATGTAAACCCGTAAAATCTATATTTGGGCATGGCTGATTTATGACCTCATCATGATGACACGAGCAAACAGCTGAATTGTATAAATGATCAGTGCAGAAACCAACAGAAGTATTTGACCAAGACTCTTCGATTTAAACATCAACAAAGGTGTGACGTTTGTTGATGGTCACAAAACGTGACGGACGGACGGACGGACGGACGGACGGCCGGTGGAGGTTTTCATAGTAAACTGCTCCCTAACGGTCGCAATCACACCACATGTGTACACAAACCTTTGTGTACGTTGCTGTGGCAACAGTCTGTTGTTGCTGGTCTGTTAGTGTACGTTAGCAACCACCTTAGCAACCATGGTTTTACCCTAGCAACCAACTGTTTACCCTAGCAACCAACTGTTTACCATAGCAACCATGTTTTTTTACCCTAGCAACCAACTGTTTACCATAGCAACCAGATACGCAGAGCAGGGATCTCCATATATGGGCATAAACAGGTGACATCACACTGATGTCAGATACTCAGAGCAGGGATTTCTCCATAATATATGGGCATAAAAGGGATTCTGTTAGGGATCTCCTAATTTTCAGTTTTCGCCACCTAGTGGCGGAAAAAATTACCTCTGGGAACTCAGATTGGGGATCTCCATATATGGGCATAAAAGGGATTCTGTTAGGGATCTCCATATATGGGCATACAAGGGATTCTGTTAGGGATCTCCATATATGGGCATAAAAGGGATTCTGTTAGGGATCTCCATATATGGGCATAAAAGGGATTCTGTTAGGGATCTCCATATATGGGCATAAAAGGGATCTCCATATATGGGCATAAAAGGGATTATGTTAGGGCTCTCCATATATGGGCATAAAAGGGATTCTGTTAGCTGTTAGTGATCTCCATATATGGGCATAAAAGGGATGCTGTTAGGGATCTCCATATATGGGCATAAAAGGGATTCTGTTAGGGATCTCCATATATGAGCATGAAAGGGATTCTGTTAGGGATCTCCATATATGGGCATAAAAGGGATTGTATCCCAGATGATGCCCTGTTAGGAGATCCACACTAACAGAATCCATATATGGTCCTACCGACAGCTGCTACAAGCCAACCCTGGCGATAAGGTCTGAGTCGAAGAAATGCTTCTTTCCTGGCAAGAATTGCCCCTTTAAGGGCTTGTTTGTGTATTGTATGACATCACGCCACATCATCGGCTGAGGACTGTGTGATGTCATCATATCTCCATATATGGAGACATAAGTTGCTCATGCCCAAATATGGGCTGGTGAGGTCAGACTTAGTGTGATGCGTAGGTTATCTCCATATATGGAGATTCAACTTCAATGAGTAACCATGGCAAACTGTCAACTGCCCGTATGTCTTGATAATTGGTAAAACAAACTTTTGGCCTATTCGTGGAGATAAGCGACCAACGGTCGCTTATCTCCCGATTAGGGAGTCTTACTGGTAATGACCTATTGAAATAAGCAGAATGATATAGCAAATGTATGTAAGTTTCAATGTTAAAATACCTCAGAATTTAGATATTAAGAAATACGTAGACCAAAACTGGGGAGTGGGGATAATGACATTTATTGCGACCGTTAGGGAGCAGTTTACTATGAAAACCTCCACCGGCCGTCCGTCCGTCCGTCCGTCACGTTTTGTGACCATCAACAAACGTCACACCTTTGTTGATGTTTAAATCGAAGAGTCTTGGTCAAATACTTCTGTTGGTTTCTGCACTGATCATTTATACAATTCAGCTGTGTTTGCTCGTGTCATCATGATGAGGTCATAAATCAGCCATGCCCAAATATAGATTTTACGGGTTTACATGCTTACTCAGTTATTCGTTATGTGAAAGTCCTATGACGTCTATGATATCTGACATCATCATACATACATTCCCTTTTATGCCCATAAATGGAGATCCCCTCTGTAGAACCAGCCACTGACATCACTGTAATGTCAGGGGAACCAAATCCCTTTTATGCCCATATATGGAGATCCCTGTGATGCCAGGGGAACCAGGCTCGGAGTGGGACCAATTTTCAGCCCTGGGATTTGAATCAGACCAGCCCTCATGCTCGCGCGCTAATTTTTTTTTTGCATTATTTATTAATATAAACAGTAACAAACAGCTATTTTCCCCATCTACTTGCCTGATTAACCATGTGTAGTGCCCCAGGGCGACCTCAAATATAAGTGCCCCCCCCCCCCCCCCCCCCCCCACACACACACCCCATAATGGAACATAACCGTAACCAGCAACTACCAATATTTAAGCAACTTTACAGAAAAATAAGACCAAAGTTGCTTATAATAAGCAGACATGGCAACCCTGACACACACAACATATTTATTTTACTATGGCTCTCTAAGCAGCATAGATTTGTATGATACTAACAGTTACAGTACAAATTCAACAAATATCAGACCATAAAAATGCCACCAGAAAGATAAGCCCAAAGTTGCTTTGCAGACAAGCAGACATGGCAACCCTGACACACAAAAAATGTACAATTTAGGCATTTATCAACTACCAATATTTAAGCAACTTTACAGAAAAATAAGACCAAAGTTGCTTATAATAAGCAGACATGGCAACCCTGACACACACAACATATTTATTTTACTATGGCTCTCTAAGCAGCATAAATTTGCATGATACTAACAGTTACAGTACAAATTCAACAAATATCAGACCACAAAAATGCCACCAGAAAGCCACCAGAAAGATAAGCCCAAAGTTGCTTTGCAGACAAGCAGACATGGCAACCCTGACACACTAAAAATGTACAATTTAGGCATTTAGCAGACGCTCTTAACCCAGAGTGATTTACAATAAGCAAGGTAATACATCAACATCAATACATCGTATATAGTGCACCAGTTCTTTTAGAGTTGTGCATACTAGCTTAGTATCCACCAAATGTTTCCTCCAAACCCTCAACTGTAACCAGTCAAGTTAGAGACAGCAACATTACATTAGCTTAGCTCATGTGAATATTTTGTGTTTACAGTGAGAAAACACTACAAACACTAATAATGTCATTTCTTCTTCAAAGCACATAAAACACAGACTGCAAGGCAATAGCATGAAACATTATGTATCCATGGGATGAACGTTTCTCCATATGTACCTAAAACAGCCTGGAGAGAAGAGTGCACAACTCACACACTCACACAAGGCTGGCTAAATCCACAGGGAACAGTTAAATAAAGTTTTACCTTGCGCCAAAATATCCAATTTTATATCAAGGTGCCCAGATTTCCAGCCTGTCCTGGATTTGGTTATTCCACAGAGGCACAGCCACCCACACACAACAACAACAAATCCACCCTCTTTGAACAGATGAAAACGCGTGATTCCTAAACCCACCAGGATTGAGTTAAGACCCGCCTCCTCTCGATAATCTTAAGTATGAAAGTGCCCATGAACGTTTGATTGATTGATTGAAGGCTTTATTAGAAGTTTGCATAGGAAAATGTACAGATTCATGACGGTACAGTTCACTGGTACAAGGTCTACTAAAAGGAGATCCATGAAAAGACTAAGCTTATTTCAACAGGAAACCATTATTACGCGTTAGTGCTGCTCGCTCAAGTGCAAAGTACCTACTACCTACTGATCCATTACAATAATACACTAGGCCCAAAGCCATATCCAAACCATAACAATTTAACTGATAATCAGTAAGAGCTTTTATTTTGAGCACAGTAGTGACAAATTAATAGCTTTCTCAGTACGTTTTTCTCTTTAGCAAAGTTACAACGTTTTCCCTTTACACTGTATACTATTGAAGAGTAGTGTTTAAACTGCAAGTGCACCTTTAAGCACAGTACAATTAAGTCAGTTTCAAGTTTTTTTAGCACAGTTTATTTTGAGCACTGTAGTGAGAAATTAATAGTTGTGCATTGTGCAAATGCAGGCTTTTCTCAAGTAGGCTACAAGTCTCCGTGCCTCTGACTTTATCCACCCTCCATGTGTCAGGCAGGGATTTCAGCCACTCCTGGAAGTCCTCGCGTTTCCGCGAGGCGGGTTTTAACTCAAGCCTGGTGGGTTTAGGAATCACGCGATGAAAACATAGTCAGCGGGCTTGTCAGAAGACGTTAAACAGTCACTATGATTGGATGAGAAAGAGGTCTACAGAATCCCAAACCAGTTGTGTAAAACATCCCGCCCCCCAAATGCTGTGATTGGCTTAGAAGCAATGCTAAGGGTGCTTCAAAGAGTCAAAAAGGTACCACGGCCGGCGTTGTCATATAAAATGCATATAATAATATACACCGCAGTGACCTGCAGCGGCCCGACTCCCCCTAGTGGCCCACCGGGGAATCTCCCGGCTCTCCAGATGGCCACGCCGACGGTGAGGGGAACCAAATCCCTTTTATGCCCATATATGGAGATATGGAGATCCCCGTGTTGCCAGGGTAACCACATCCATTTTATGCCCATATATGGAGATCCCTGTGATGCCAGGGGAACCAAATCCCTTTTACGCCCATATATGGAGATCCCTTATGTCATCAATATTAAGCCCATATCTGTGAATATCTTTGGGTACCAGATGTCTCCATATATGGTTAAATGGTCCGATATACATCACTGGCCAGAAGACCAAGAAATGGTGCAACCTCGCCCTTTGCTTTTCTCCCTTAGGCATCTTACTGGTAGGTAGTTTAATGAGGAATGCAGTATGGTGGTAGGTAGGTAGTTATGGCCTTTGATGTAAGATTTTCACTTTCTAGGATAACTATATTTGCTATTCCCAGATGATGCCCTTTTAGGGTACCCCTCATGCCCATATATGGAGATCCCCAGGCTTTACTAATTAACATAAGTTTTATGCCCATATATGGAGATCATTGTCCCAATGTCATCAGATATATGGGCATAAATGGACACAGGCAAACTAGATGGGCTGTATGGATATCCAGATGTGTGATGTAAGTGTTTTATTCCAAATGTGGCACCCCACAGACATATTTCCAGAAACAAAATCCCTTTCATGCCCATATATGGAGATTTCTGATGTCATCAATCCCAGGCCCTGTAAAAAACATGGTTGCTATGGTAAACAGTTGGTTGCTAGGGTAAACAGTTGGTTGCTAGGGTAAGAAAACATGGTTGCTATGGTAAACAATTGGTTGCTAGGGTAAACAGTTGGTTGCTAGGGTAAAAAAAACATGGTTGCTGTGGTAAAAAGTTGGTTGCTAGGGTAAACAGTTGGTTGCTAAGGTAAAAAACATGGTTGCTATGGTAAACAGTTGGTTAGTAGGGTAAACCTTCAATGATTTTGACATCTTGTTACTAATCTGTCGGTAGATAATGCCGGTCTTATATAAGGGTAATTTGTGTACGGTGTGATGTCATACTGATGTCAGCAGTGTGACAGGAGATAAGCGACCAACGGTCGCTTATCTCCCGATTAGGGAGTCTTACTGGTTGCGACCGTCAGGGAGCAGTTTACTATGAAAACCTCCACCGGCCGTCCGTCCGTCCGTCCGTCCGTCCGTCACGTCACACCTTTGTTTGTGTACGGTGTGATGTCATATATCTTCAGTATGACATCACACCACATGTGTAAACAAACCTTTGTGTACGTTGCTGTGGCAACAGTCTGTTGTTGCTGGTCTGTTAGTGTACGTTAGCAACCACCTTAGCAACCATGGTTTTACCCTAGCAACCAACTGTTTACCCTAGCAACCAACTGTTTACCATAGCAACCATGTTTTTTTACCCTAGCAACCAACTGGGCATAAAAGGGATTCTGTTAGGGATCTCCATATATGGGCATAAAAGGGATTCTGTTAGGGATCTCCATATATGGGCATAAAAGGGATTCTGTTAGGGATCTCCATATATGGGCATAAAAGGGATTCTGTTAGGGATCTCCATATATGGGCATAAAAGGGATTCTGTTAGCTGTTAGTGATCTCCATATATGGGCATAAAAGGGATGCTGTTAGGGATCTCCATATATGGGCATAAAAGGGATTCTGTTAGGGATCTCCATATATGGGCATGAAAGGGATTATGTTAGGGATCTCCATATATGGGCATAAAAGGGATTGTATCCCAGATGATGCCCTGTTAGGAGATCCACACTAACAGAATCCATATATGGTCCTACCGACAGCTGCTATAAGCCAACCCTGGCGATAAGGTCTGAGTCGAAGAAATGCTTCTTTCCTGGCAAGAATTGCCCCTTTATACTGTAGGGCTCGTTTGTGTATTGTAATGTATGACATCACGCCACATCATCGGCTGAGGACTGTGTGATGTCATCATATCTCCATATATGGAGACATAAGTTGCTCATGCCCAAATATGGGCTGGTGAGGTCAGACTTAGTGTGATGCGTAGGTTATCTCCATATATGGAGATTCAACTTCAATGAGTAACCATGGCAAACTGTCAACTGCCCGTATGTCTTGATAATTGGTAAAACAAACTTTTGGCCTATTTGTGGAGATAAGCGACCAACGGTCGCTTATCTCCCGATTAGGGAGTCTTACTGGTTACGTATGCTTTTGGGGGGGGGTCTGTTTGACCCATAGAGCTGGCTTTTTGACCCTAATGTCAAGATGGATCCTCGCGATTTTAGATTGTCCCAACGGCCCTCCGTAGTGTGACGACATCGTTTGGAGGAGGAGGTAACGGTACAAGTGTTGTGTGGATGGATGTGTGAAACATGGCTGCAGGTAAAGCAGGCAAACAGAGCCGTCCCGGGCTGTCCGGTAGGAAAGGCGAGCAGGAGGAAGAGGAGCAGCCACTGCAGGCTGTGCTGATCGCTGACAGCTTCAATCGGAGGTTTTTCCCCGTCTCCAAAGACCAGCCACGGGTACGCTGCCTTAGCTTGACAGTTATGGCTAGCTAGCTATGCTACATGGGATATGCTATCGAGTTGTGCTGTTGTTGAGTGCATGCTGTTGTCACTGTCTGTCGTCACCTCAGCATGATGACACATTACTCTTACTACTTGCTACTCTTTCATTGTAGAATAAATGAATGATGCATCATGACGAGTCATCATCAATGACTTGTTATCATAAGAAGACGTTAATGGCAGTACACGAAACCGGTTGCTTGACATTAACTGAAAAAGCTTAATGGTTTTCTGATGATAAGGCAACTTAATCGTGATTCGATAGAATTATTTAATGGATGGAATATGATTAGTTTGCACATTAATCGCCTGTCTAGTATCTACAGTACATATTGGTTTTGGTGGAAGAACTACTTTGTGTACTAAATGTTAACTGCATTTGATGTCTCACAGCTGTTTGTATGTCACAGCTAAATAATCTTAACTACCAGTAAGACACCTAAGAGCGACAAGTGACCTCGCCCATGTCTTGGCCATCTGGCCAGTAATGTATATCGGACCAGTTACCCATATATGGAGACCCCTGGTAGGCTGGTACCCATATATGGAGATCCTTGGCTTGTACTGTGTATGGAGATATTGCTGTGAGACCCCAAACATGCTTACTCAGTTATTCGTTATGTCAAAGTCCTATGACGTTTATGACATCTGACTTCATACATACAATCCCCTTATGCACATATATTATGGAGATCCCTTTCTCCGGGATACAATCCCTTTTATGCCCATATATGGAGATCCCTAACATAATCCCTTTTATTCCCATATGGAGTTCCCTGCTCTGAGTATCTGACATCACTGTGATGTCACCTATTTATGCCCATATTGGAGATCCCTGCTCTGAGTATCACATCACAGTGATGTGTCAGGGCAACCACAGTGTCAGGCGTTACCCGTCTTGACGTCCAGACACGGACAAGCTGTGACGGTTCTGATAGTAAACTGCGACCTATGATCGAAAGTCTGTCTGTCCGTCCGTCCGTCCGATGTGACATCACGACTTCACTGATACTAAACAGTGCCCATGGTAACAGCTGCATGCTGAAACGGTGCCCAAATCTGGAGATGACTGACATCACTGATATGTCTGCGTTCTCCAACATTACTTCTGGGAATCCTACATTGAATCCCTCATATACTGGGCAAACCCAAACTCTTACTCTGCACATAATTTGGAGCACATATGTTCGAATGGGCAAGGACTAGTATATCATATAATTTGTAAGGAAAGGACTGCTTTATGCAGTTGTATGCTGGGGAGGTGACATCAAGGAGGGGGAGCTGAACAAGCTAAATAAAACCATAAAGAAGAAGGCCAGCTCAGTAGTTGGCCTCTGAATGGAAGGGCTGCGGTCAGTTGCAGAGAGGAGGATTGGGGGCAAATTAAATTCCATCCTGGTTAACCCCTCCCATCCTCTCTACGGTTATATGCAGGAGAGGAAGAGCACATTCAGCCAGAGCTCACTTTCCCCCCGAAAATGCACACACGGCGGTATAAACGTTCTTTCTTGCCAACTGCCTCCATCAGACTGTACAATGTACACATGTTTAAGAACTCTCTCCCTTATGCATAGTCATGGAACGACTCGGGTCTTTTGTGTTTGTGTCCATGTGTTTGTTGTGTCCTTGTCTTTGTCCAGTTAGTTTATCTACATGTATATATTGTCACACTATGCTGCTGTATCGCCTTAATTTCCCTTCGGGGATTAATAAAGTATATCTCATCTCAAATATTCACAGCTGGCTAACTTCATCTTTAAAGGGTGCATCCTTTGGTTTGATATAATGCGATTCTTTGCAGTTGTATTGTATTCTCCTCTCGTGTTCATCCACAGGCTTTGCTACCTCTGGGCAATGTTTCCATGATCGACTACACCCTCGAGTTCCTCACGTCAACGGGGGTGCAAGAAACATTTGTGTTCTGCTGCTGGATGTCGCAGAAAATCAAGGAACACTTGCTGTAAGTATGCTGATATAGAGCTGCCATCTGTATGTGTACGTCCTACCTGCTGGGAATGGGATTTGAGTTGAACCAGGGTCTCTTATGTGGAAGAACAATCATCTACCACTCTGGCTAGGGGAGATGATGTGCTTATTATTAGGCCTGTCACAATTATTACATAATAATCGTCTAATTGCATTATTTATTTTGCATAATCATATACTCGTTTGTTGAAACATGTTCATACATTTTCCCAATATTGCAAAATAGATTAGATTCTATTTTGTTTTTACAATTTATTAAAGTATAAAATTGTGTTGGATGTGCCAGTAAATCCTTTGTCAGTAAATGATCAAGCAAATGAAAAACGTTTTTATTTTATTTATTTTATTCATTATATACTCCAACATACTCTACCATACAGATTGGTTAAGATTACTTTTGTCATTAAAATAAGTTCTGATTTGCAGGTTTAATCCTTAATTGGGTCACTCACGTCACATGCTGAAAATATAGATATCTACAAACTCAGACCGTGTGGCTATGTGACCATGTGTGTTGTGAGCTTGTAGATCAATTCTTTTCAGCATATAGTAGTATAATTTAAACACATTCTACTCTACTGTCAAATGTAATGTTGGAACTTTTTAGTAATGTTGAAATACTGTAGTTCCCTTACTTCCCTATGAAGCACTTTGTTAAGAACGTTCTAGTTTGAAGTGCTTTATAATGATGAAAGTGGATGTGATATTTTGTCTCCCTTTCCAACAGGAAATCAAAATGGTGTCGTCCCACCTCTCCCAACGTGGTCCACATCATCACGTCAGACCTGTACCGTTCCCTAGGCGACGTCCTGAGGGATGTGGATGCCAAGTCCCTTGTGCGCTCCGACTTTGTGTTGGTCTACGGAGACGTCGTGTCTAATATTGACGTTAGTCAAGCACTGCAAGAGCACAGGTGACTTGTTATTTATCATTCTCATTAGACAGTCAAGTGGGGTTCTAGAGGGTACCCAGATAAGTTATTGCTAAGAACGAAAGAAAGAAAAAGTTATTTCTATACACCTGTAAACCTGTGATATGAAAATAAAGCTTCTATAAAACTTCTATAAAGATTCTGCTCATGATCCTTTACCAAGAACATCATTTAGTTTATCTATGGGTTTATTTTTCTAAAATCAGTTATAAATCATTAGTATTACTATTATCGCACCTCGTTACCGAAGGTATCGGAGAAAGGTGGAGAAGAACATCTCTGTGATGACCATGATCTTCAAAGAGTCGTCACCAGGACACAAGTCCCGCTGTGAGGAAGACGACATCATTGTCGCCATGGACGGCAAGAGCCAGCGGGTCCTGCACTACCAGAAGACACAAGGCCTGAAGAAGATACAGTTCCCCATGGTGACCAATTCATCTTAAGCACTTCAAAACCCCCACAAAGATCACTGTATAACTTTACAGCAACCTACCTGGTTCAAAATAGGCACACTAAACCATATAACTAATTTCCACCCAGACAATCATAAAGTAAATATGCCACACACAAAATTCAGTTCAATGCTTGTATTAAGTGCAACTTGAGTTCAGTTCACAGTTCATTCCACCTTTAACACACAGTAATTCCTCATCATCTAATTCAACCTCTGGGTTTCAAAACACCCATCACATCAATGGGGCCGAACACCACCGTTTACTAATTGCACAACGTTTACTTTAACATGACAGTTGCTGTGCTTTTTCTTCTGCAGAACATTTTCCACAGTGGAAGTGATGAGTTTGAAATCAGACATGATCTCTTGGACTGTCACATCAGTATCTGTTCACCACAGGTCAGTCTTCAAGGTCCACACATTGTAATTCCCACCTAGCGTCCCTATTTTGGGGTGGACATTTGGCAAAAATGACTGCTCTACAAGCTTATAACCTGTTGCATTGGGACACATTTTGAGCCTGTAGCTCGGCTATTTTTGGTGATGAGATTTGATGTAGAGGGGAAAAGGTTTACACTTAGGCCTTTTTTTTTATCCTAAATGCCATTGTTTTGATGTTAGGCGATCTTACAGTGTGGCAAAATATGTATGTACAATGTGTGTATTTCTCTGCAAAATGCAGACATGTCTTTCCACATAATGGAATCAAACAACTTGTTGAAGTGACAATTAAAGCTATACATCAATTTCACTTCATTTATTGAAGCTTTTATTGAATCTCTTTCTTGTTTTTGTCTACTTTTGGTCCAGCACTTGCTTTTTGGAGGAGTGTGATTATGTATTGTCAGCCACAGTCAGATTGAGTGAGTCATAGTCAATAGTGATTAATGAAAGTTTGTTTTCTCTCCTCTCAGGTTGCTGAGCTCTTCACGGACAACTTTGACTACCAAACGAGGAACGACTTTGTCAGAGGGCTTTTGGTCAATGAAGAGGTATGATGACTGAAGGAAAAATTGGTACTTATGAACTCATTTATGTCCCCCAACCTCCATTGATTACAACTTGATCTAAGTAAGGTCTAATGCTTAATTTATACTTGAAAAAAGATTGGCTGTATTCGACCGATCTACAAGCTTATGAGCTCACATTTATGAAGTCAATAGTGAACTCACTTGAGGATTTGTGATGAACTTAACCAATGTATACCTCCTAACCATTGAAGTATTTCTCACTTCTTGGCTTGGTTCGTAGATCCTTGGCAACCAGATTCACATGCACGTGACGAAGGACGGTTATGGCGCCCGCGTGACCAACCTGCTCATGTACGACTCGGTATCGTCGGACCTCGTTCGCCGGTGGGTCTACCCGCTGACCCCCGAAGCCAATTTCACAGACCAGAAGGGGCGGAATTGCACATATTCTCGACACAACGTCTACAGGGGGTCGGGGGTCAGCCTTGGACACGGCAGCCAGATGGAGGAGAACGTTCTGATTGGTTCTGACACCAGTATCGGCGCCAACTGTCACATCTCTAACAGCGTCATCGGCAACAACTGCACCATAGGTACCATTCCTATATACCGTGACAACGTAAATGAAAATAAATAATATAGGCCCCCCTACATTTGCACATGTCCTCCGCATTTTACCCATCCTATAACAACTAGGAGCAGTGAGCAGCCATATGTGGTGCTCGGGGAACGTCTGACAATGTCTGACCTGTTTTCTGATGTCTTTTGCAGTAGTTCTCAAATGGGCCCTTGAGGGGGTTCCAGGGGGTCCGCAGCAAAATTTGTTGATATAGCATGCATCACCAGTAAGACCTACGGTCGCTTATCTCCACAAATAGGGCAAAAATGTGTTTTTCCAAAATCTTCCTGATCCATGTTGATGAGATGAGTGTAGACATGCTGTGTAGTGATTTGCGTGATTTTAGGGCAAAAACTGTAGGAGCAGTGTCCAAAAATGTGTTTTAAAAATCGGCCTGAAGGTGGCGCTAGAAGAGGGGCATGTGAGAAATGAGGGGTGGGGTCTCCGCGTTGCCTTGGCGGACAAATAGGTACCGGCCCCGGCTCTCCCGGACGCTCCTAGCCGGAGTTACGGCATTTTATGTGAGCTGCAGTGGAGGGGGTCCTGCACTGGGGGCGCCACCACTTTTGCATCCGTTCTGGAGCACCAGGAGTGGGTGGTCCCCAGGAATTCCCCGTGAGCAGCCCCGTTGGGGTGGTCATTTGGTCATTTTTGCACATTTGGTCATTTTTTACACCTGGGGGTCCCCGAGGGACCTGGGGGTCCCTGGAGCTCCGGGGGTCCTTGGAGGTTGTAGTTTGCCAGGTAAGGAGTGTGTGTGCAAAATGTGACATGGATGGGTGCAACGGTTGTGGAGATATGAGCAGGGCAAAAGTGTGACGTGTGACGTCTGACTCACGGAGGGACATTTTTTTTACACCTGGGGGTCCCCCAGGGACCTGGGGGTCCCTGGAGCTCTGGGGGTCCTTGGAGGTTGTAGTTTGGCAGGTAAGGAGTGTGTGTGCAAAATTTGGCATGGATGGGGGCAACGGTTGTGGAGATATGAGCAGGGCAAAAGTGTGACTGACTCACAGACAGACAGACAGACAGACAGACAGACAGACGGACAGCCGGTGGAGGTTTTGGTAGTAAATGCGACCTATGGTCGCAAAAATCTGTTTGACCAACTCGTAACTCTACATTGGCTATTTGATAACAGATCTTGACATGAAAAAGTTTGAAAACCACTGGTGTATTGAACAAAGAAAAAGACAAATATACATTTGTGTAACAGCTGAGTGAGCAAACCTCTCCTTGTGGTCCACCAGGTGACAATGTAATCCTGCACCGCGCGTACATCTGGAATAATGTCCACATTGCCAGTAATGTGGAGATCACCCAGTCCGTGGTGTGCGACGGGGCTGACGTTAAAGAGGGTGTCAGACTAAATGAACGATGTGTCTTAGCGTACAAGGTAAGTAAAGCATGTAATTAGGGTTGGGCGATATGGTGATATCTGTCGTTGAGACGATACAATGTCTCCACGATATGCCTTTTCAGAGGTATCGTATATATCGTGATACAATTGAGGGAGCCTTGTAAAGAAATCCTGTTTAATAATCGTTAACTCATACAGGGCCAGATTTCCAAAATATGAATATGAATGTGCGCTTATAACGCCAGGAAATAGCTATTTTGTATCCCCCCAGACCACCTTAACCAGACCACCTTAACGAATGGACGTTCAGCATACCATACCACCAGATGACCACTAGAGACCACCATACACCATACACTGACATGGTCCCATGTTAAGCCTGTTTAAATCCACATAACAGGATGAGAAGCTGACTTGGTCCTCATTGACTTAACATGGACGGGCCGCCGGTCACCATTTCAGCTCAATACTGTTCAATTCGTGCTTGATCGTCTCAAACCACCATTGGTATGGGCATCGGGACGTATATAGATGCCACACAGAAAGTTTCAGAATCAAAATCCGACCTAGTGAAGCTACGTGAGGGTCGGATGGTTGCATTGAGGCTAACGCTAGCAGAGGCCTGTTGTCAACAGGAAGCCCTGGTTTAAAGGTGACGTCATAATCGTATCCTTTTTTTTCACGGTTTACGTGTGGACATTAGCTGAGGTAAGCTAACCATTTCGCTCCGTCTATAAACACATATTAAAAGCTTAAACAATGCTTTTATATAAAAGTCGCTCCGAGTCGCTCGGCACCAAACGCCATAGTGAACTAGTCGCTCGTAAAGTCGCCCGGCGCTAACTGAGTTAATACAGAGATTCATTTCAGAATTCAATTTAAACCTGCATTTTGGTCTAAATCAGTAGTTCTCAAACTTTAACTCTCCACTTAACTCTGAGTGTACAAATGAAACCAACAGGTCCATTTGGTTTCATTTGTATACTGTCAGAGTTATATACTTTTAAAGTTCAATTTAGACATCCCAAAAGGAACCCAGAGTCTAGTTTTTGTCAAATAACTTGAAAAATAACAAAAAAAAACAACAACATGAAAAAGAATCGTGATAAAATCGTGTATCGTGATACAGCTTGGGAAAATATTGTGATATTGTATTTTTCCATATCGCCCACCCCTACATGTAATTCATCTTCGTTTTCTGTAAATTAGTAGCTATTGTATAGTGTATTCTATAGATGTCAGAATTGCTTGGTGTGTCTAAAGTGTCTACGGCAATGTAAGCCATTTAGTCCACTATTCTTATTGACTCTCTCTAGGTGGTGATTGGACCAAACATCTCTCTCCCTGAAGGCACCGTGGTGTCCATGCATCACCCAGAGGAGGAAGAGGAGGAGGATGATGATGAATTCCTAAGTGACGATACTGAAGTTGGTCAGAGTAAAGACAAAAACAAACAGAAACGTGTGTACTATCCTTTTTTCTTTTTTTTTATAAAAATAATTCTGTCGTAAAACAAAGCAGCAGTCTGATTTAGCTGTCAGCAGGCTAATCTTTCATGAACTTGTACACTTCAGCATTCAACCCTGCAGAGGTCGGCACGGGGGGGAAAGGTTACATCTGGAAGGCCAATCTGGATGACACCGAGGAAGAGGAGTTGTCCCAGTGTCTCTGGGGTAAGACAGGCTGACCGCTCAGCTGTTGCCTCCAGTTACAAAAAGATAAAATGCATTTTCCATAATCACACATAATAATACACTCTTCGTTTTTCTTTTTGCTTCTCCACCAGGCTTGGTGTTGAACCCTGACCCTGAGAGTGAGAGTGAGGACAGTGAGCCCGATGACACTGATGAACCTGTCATTCCCTCGCCTGAAATGGACGATGTCAAAGGTGTGTGCGTGTACTAGTTAACAGTCAAGAACACAGGAGGGGACAAACCCTTGGCATAGGCCTACCGTATCTCTTGCACACATTGTACATTTTTGGATTGCATCTATCACAGAATTTTCATAGTTCACTACATAATAATATTTACTGCTATTTGCATGTACTTTGGTTTTCCCTCTGCTTCCTTTGGCTACACCATATATAGATATACCCTACCTCAGTAACCCAGGGAAGGTGCAATTCTAAATTGTATATATTTTGCTAATATGTCTGTGGTCATCCTCCACAACAATGTCTGGGTATATTGATTAATTATTTAGTTTGCACACCTGACAAGGTTATTTAAATTGTCTACACTTGACACACCATGGTTGTTGGCCAAAGAAAAGGTGACACGTTTGTGCCGTATTTAGAAGCTCTGACCTGATGGTCGCCACTCGCCATTATGGCATTTTACTTGTATTGTACCTTGTTTTTATGATATGTTTGACATTGTTTGCATAGTCTGATGTTTAAATGCACATACAGTAGTACTGTATATAGTATGAGCATGTGAACAATAAAACTTATTGAATCTTGAGATCTCCTCCTTTGACTGGCCTGTCTTCCTGTCCTGTTTTCACTTGCAGTTTTTGAGATGGAGGTGCTGGGAACTCTGCAGAGAGGGTTGGACGAAAATATCGGCTGCGACAATCTGGTGCTCGAGATCAACTCTCTGAAGTAAGCAGTGGCTCAACTTGGCCTAAATGTTTTTGTATTCATTCACACTACACAGTAAGAATCCTCTTATATAATCCTTATTATTTTATCCATTTGTAGCTCTTGAGTGTGTATAAATGTCCTTTTGCTTACATTTGGTACACTCACAGAATCTTACTTATTATTACTTGACGCTCAGCTTCCACATGCCGTGTCTTTTGCATTGCAGGTATGCGTACAACATCACCCTGAAGGAGGTGATGCAAATGTTAACCAGAGTGCTTCTAGAGTTCCCCTTCCAGCAGCATGGCCCACAGCTCACGACATCTCAATACGTCACTCATCTTGTACCTGTGAGTTGTACTAGGAATGTGGCCGACTAGTCTATTAAACGGTGCTGCTCCTCCTAATCAACAACGAAATACTTGTTACGATAATAAACTGTTATTTATTTTGGTCATTTTATTGCAAAACAATCTTTTTTTTATTAGGTGAAAAGACATATTTTAAAAATTGGAAACCCCACTGCAGTCGCAACTTGTTCTCGCTGATCCTCCCTACTTCCTCAAGCGCTCAAGTTTCTTTATTTCCCTGGCTTGCATCTATAAGGCAACTTTCAGTGGCTTTCGGTGGCTGCCTTCCAAGCTTCACTTCAGGGGAAAATGAAGTACATTCCCGAATAAAAACACACCGACGGATAACCATGAGCATAATGCAAGGAAATAATAGTCTGTCGTCATTAATTAGTTATTGTTTTTCCTTCTCAGCTGATGAAAAAATGGGCGCCTGTGTTTAAGAACTATGTAAAACGAGCACAAGACCATTTGGACTGCCTGGCGGCATTTGAAGAGTACTTCCTGGAGCGGGAGAGTCACTGGGGGGCAATGGTCAAGGTCAGTGTAAACCAAATACATAGTTTACATTTTTGATCTCTACTGTGCCATAAATTCCTTAATAATTTAACTCTGAAGAATGCACACATGGTGTTCATTTACATTTTCAGAGTTAAATTAACAAGATGTAATCTTTCAAAAGAAGTAAATTTCTGAACAAAAGTTAATTTCTAGTGTTCCTGTACTGCATCACCGATGACCAGTCAGATCTGGATGTGAAGTGGTTGCACATCCTGTGTTGAGGCGGTGAAACGTGACATGCTGTGGTGCTTCCACAGGTGTTGATGAACATGTACCAGCTGGACATCTTGGAAGAGGAGAACATAATGCACTGGTTCTCAAAGGGACCCTCCACTGACAGGAGCAGACAGCTGCGCAAGGATCAAGGGGTAAGTAGTACAAGATGGGACTACAGGAGAATTTGCCTGGGATCGCTTCACATTTCGGGCTTTCATTCGGTTGGGAGCGGAAACCACTCTACGTCATGTTGTATACTTTTGGCCGGAACTATCAAAGCGGAAACAGTTTTAACCCAAAATAATTCAAGGACATACTTTCAGGGCCCACCTAATAAACCCCTTGATGCGGCGTAGTTTTGCTTTTGGAAAATTTGTTTGGTATATGCATATTTTAGTGCAACTCGTAGCGACAGGCAAGACTACACTAGGCTACTCTAGCATTTTAATAGGGATTGGGGAAACAAATGGGGGGAACCAAAACAAAGCAACACCACTTCTTCTGCTTGTGGTTTCCACCTAGACCGGATCAAATGGCCTGTTGTAAACGAATACGAGGCTTTCCTCAGGAAAGACTGGGGACGTGAGGTTACAGAAGAATAGACATACTGTACAGGTGACAAATTAAAGGAAAAACCAACATAAAAGGTATTAGGTGTTGGGCCACCATGCGCTGCCAGCATAGCTTCACCTTGACATTTATCTGATCTTCATCTGATCTTATCACTTGTCCCCACATCTCTGTGGTGATGTTTATCAGATGAGCGTTTTTCCAGAACCGGCCCACTTAGTATGGGCACACATATCTTGCCAACTGCTCGATGAGATTGGCAGGTTTATTGCTGAGTACCAAAGAGAGTGAACTCCATCAGATGAGCGGTTCAACAGAACTGGCCTGCTCTCGCTCTTACATCTGCCACAGAGCTTGACAGGATGTTTATTGCTTAATTCTATCATGCAGTGCACCTGTATGGATGGGGGACTGCCCATAATTCCGAAGGTTCATTAGTCCGAATTTAGTTAGGGTTACTGAGGTTAGGGTTAGGCATAGTATTCTTCACAAATTCGGACTAATGAACCTTCGGAACAATGAACCTTCGGAACAATGCCAAGGCACCGTATGGATGCAGATTCATTATGTTTCTCTACTCATTTATTAAGTGTTTTCAGTTTACAACAATGACCTTGCAATAAAGCAGTATATGTTACAATTTGTGTTTTCCAGCTTCAGAAGTTCATCAAGTGGTTGGAAGAGGCAGAGAATGAATCGTCAGAAGAGGAAGACTAATGATGAGATTGCTTTAAAAGAGAGATGAGGACTTAATGAAAGACTTTGAGACTGTTCATCATTATGCTCAGAGATTTTGTTTTTGAAATAATTTTCAGTTACCTTTGCTCTCAACAGCTTTCCATGACTAAGTTTTATTATTAAAAACTGACATGCATTTTTTTTTCACTGGCTGTGTGCTATGAATGGCGACATGAACATGAATGGCGATATGAACAATAAAAAAGAAACAACCCAGGACCCGTGTTAGTGTGCGCATAGTCCTTAAAATAAGTCTACAGTAAGAAGCTATGGTCATTATAAACTCTTTAGCACAGCTCAGTACAGCACAATTCTCAAGGGGGCATACCCTACGTCCCTCCATTCTGTTTGGGAGATGTGATATCAATGTTTTGTGGTTACACGTGATGAAAAGGCACGGGGGGAAGGGATACATATAAAGGGCTGTCCGTACTCTGTACACATCGTTACAGAGCAACCAGAGAAGAACAATCAGCTTGAAATGTAGTGAGGCAGGCATGTCATCACTAACACAAACATGACATGTGACAATGTGTGTGACAAATCCAGCAGGGGAATCGTGCACTTATTGTTTCGAACAGATTTCTCTCATTCAATTAGAATAATGCGATCTTCCTAGTAGAATGTGAGATTAACTGTGGACAGACACCCACTTTCTTTTTCACATTTAAAAACACATTTGAAACGGCATAATATTTAGTTGGGTTGTGCAGGGGAGATTAAGATTTAGAAAATCCTGTGGGGTTTATACATTTAATTGCACCTCATTTAACAGCAAAAATACAAAATAATCATAGAAATGATTAGTGAAAAAAGATTTCACGCACAAATGGATGAAACTGAAAACTAACTATGGATATACATACACATAACATGAATATTGTTTCCCCTGAATTGACACCTGGGCCATATGTGGAACAAAGCATTGTAATCGGTCACATAACACCAGGAGTTGCTCTTTGATGCTTTTACATAAGAAGTGTAACAGCACAAATTAAACCATACACTAATAATGCATTGTTCACTAACACAACGAAGACGGTAACTAAATATAACGGTAATCTCTAGCAAAGAGATTACCCATTTGGGATGTATTCTTGACAAATACCTGTATGGTGATAGCATGGCAACAAAGGTGATCAAAAAGTAAATCAAAGAATATTTTGGGCTAGAATTTCCATTTTTATCAACAAAAGTGCCCTCAGGACTCTTGCTCATTCAGCCCCTCTTTGACTATGCTGGCACCACCTGGTACTTCAAAATCTACAAACCTGCCAAAACAAACTGATTTGACTACTGTACTTCTCAACCTGTGGCCCATGACCCAGCTCTTTCCCAGCCAGTTAAACCTCCCAAAACAAACTGATTTGACTACTGTACTTCTCAACCTGTGGCCCATGACCCACCTCTTTCCCAGCCAGTTTGCTAGCCTAAAATGGCTCAGGGTAGAAGACATGGTTAAACGACCAGAAATGGTATTGGCCTTCAAAATAGTCAATGCGACTCTGCCCTCAATACCCGCATATCTGACTAAATCTGACTCCAAAAAAACAACCAGGAGCATAAACAGCGATTTGGTAACACCCACCCATGCATAAAACAAACATGGGTAAATTCTCTTTCTACAGCACTGTGTAATGCCCTGACCTCTTCTCTTAAAATGATGTAGTTCACTGGCTTCCTTCAAAACAGTCCTGAAAATTCACACACAGACAGAGAGGGAGCAAAACATAGTCTTGGCTAAGCCTTCGGCCTGACAGGGAGAAAATCATTAGAGGGTCATCGACAGGACCATTGGGACTGATCGGGGTGAAACTGGGCCACACACTCCCTGGAAGCCAGAGCAGCTCCTGCAGTGACTACTAAGACAAAGCTGTGGCCGTCTTGTTCGCTGCTGATTCCCAACAGCACCACATCCATCAGGCCCTCCTCGAGACGTTTCACCCTCCTGTAAACCTGCTCCTTCACTTAAAGGGGCACTCCACCACTTTTCAACCTATGTTCATATAATTGGTCCTCGCTCAAAAATAGTTTTTTTCTTTTTTTCTCAGAGGTGGTCTGTGGGCAGGTCAGAAACCCATCGTCTTGTGACATCATCGATTGCCAATCCAGCTTATAGAAACTGCAGGCTTTCTATTCCTGAAAAGTTGCAATTTTAAAATGGAAGCCATTGTTCTCGCGATAATAAAAATCTAAATATTTTTTTCAAAAATATTGATTAATTTTTTTTTTTGGGAAAGTGATGATGTCACAAGACGATGGATTCTGAACTTCCCACAGCTCTCCTAGGAGACTTGGACTGAGTAGAAAAAAATTGTGATATTTTATCATGAACATTAGTGAGGACCTATTATATGAAGACAGGTTGAAAAGTGGTGAACTACTCCTTTAAGTCGCTGGGGAGTGGTGAATATGCCTGCACTCACTAGACTGAAGGGCACCGAGTTGTTGGTCTCCTTTCTATTCATCCAGCAGGAGTTCCTGGGAAAAAAAACCTTTCTGATACGCCATAGTCGCTTTGCACTTTGGCCTGCTGTGTCCACAAGAACTATAATGTTGATCTGCCAAGTAGAATGTGAGATTAACTGTGGACAGACACAGACACCCACACACATGGGTGAAATAATTCCTGCCTGATAGATATTATGTAATAACTGGCAGGATTCTGATCAAATGTCTTTTTATTGTAACACTCATGTTTATAATATCATGGTCATGGAACACTGAAGAAATGTTCTCCCTGCAACATTGGCCAGGGTGTCTTCCAAAAATCAGAAGACACATTAATTCTCCCAAAGAATTCCCCATAACAAAAAAATAACTGTCTTTGTACACCCCGAGACATGTTAAGTGTCAGCCACCCAGGATGCTACACATTCACGTTTAAGTGATAGATGGACAATGACAGGAATAAAGTTATCAACCCTGTAATAATAATTATGTAATAAAATGCAAATTACATATTTAGCTAAATAGAAATAACAAAATGTATGAAGAAAATCAGCAATGTGTCCATGTTAAATGAAATGGCTCATTTTGTGTACTTTCCCTTAGATTTTAAGATATATCTAGGTCACAATACATTTGTGGTCCCCAGTGATTTGAGCATGTTAAGCAGTAAGTAATACACTTTCCATTCATGGCTCAATCATAACATTTTGGCTCAGAGTAACTCAAGTAACCTCAAAGGTTAAAAAGGTACTCTGTATGTAGCAGCTTTTGATGAGATGTTACCTATCAGGACTCCATAAAGTAAGTCACCAGAATATAGTGTTTAATATAGCAACATTAGTTTGTCAGTAGGCATAGGGAGATACATACTATATCCTGGTACTGTAAATGCATGCTGGGATGTTTTTGTTTTTTGTGAAAAACTCCAAGCTTCTCCTTTTTGTAGATTTAAAGCCCCCTTTTAATGTAAAAGAAAACATTTTTAAAGACCCCCTTTTCAGGGTTACAGTTGATTATTTCCCCTACTTCTGAGGCCCAATCCCAGCATACATCTACAGAATAGTGAGTTCTGAGTAACCCCCTGGGGTTTTAATGGCCAATTTACAGACCTATTCCCTTTTGCCATCCTGTTTTCCAATCAAGCTATAGATGATTCCAGCCAAGAGCGTGGCCCCTGTGGCCCCACAGAAGGCTGTGGACACCATCCACATCGTTGCGGAGCTCTCGTGCCTGTCCATGAAGCTCCTGTAGTCTGTGGGCACCAAGACAAAGCTGCGGCCGTCTTGCGGAGCCTGTATTCTCATCACTTTACCTCCCTCCAGGACTACCTCCCCGAACGCAGTCATGGTGGTCCCAACACGCAGCAACGACTCGCTTTCTTTCTGTGCCACCAGCTTCTCGCCACTGATTCCCAACAGCACCACGTCCACCAGGCCCTCCTCCACACGCTTCACCCTGCTGTAAACCTGCTCCAGGAAACACCCAGAGGCCTCCAGCGGTTTCTGAACCTTCAGGTACACGTCGCTGGTGTACACGCCTGGACTCACCAGACTGAAGGGCACCGAGTTGTTGGTCTCCTTTCTGTTCATCCAGCGCGAGTTCCTGGGGAAAAAGGAAGCCATGTTTTTCTTTCTTTTCAAATCTTTTTATTCAATTTTCAAATAAGCAAAGCCCAGAGGCGGGTATACAATCTCAAAAAGATGGATACATCACATGTAAAAAAACAGAGTACATTATTATGAGAGTGAATAAAACCCATCCCCTATCCCCCCTCCCTCAATCCCCAGGACGGTTGAACTTTCAATAAAACAAAGTAGATAAATAAGAAATCCATGTTTTTGATGAAGCCCTTTTTGTACTTCGTTTGACTGTGTCGCTTTCCCAAAATATTAGATTTTCAAGTAGAATTTAGGCTGAAGTTAAGAGTGATGAATACAACAGATATTAAAGTTGCAATCCGTAACTTTTAAGTTAGGCCCAGGATCTGAACATGGGTCCCCCGCACAAGCACAACCATTTGTAATGCTGTGCTATATGGAATTCCTGTATGGGTTGAGGACACATTGCGCTTTGAGCTTCATGCCAACCACTAGTGTTCCTAGCCGACCACAGGATGCATGTTTTGCAAGGTAGAGCAACTATACAACCAACCACCACAGTTGTATTATTGGTTATATTATATTAACATTACTCTACCGTGCAGATTACCGGTAGTCAAAGTAATGTTTTATTCACAAAAAGGTTATGGATTGCAGGCTTTGCAGCTCTAAACTGAGATGAACCTTTATCCAGAGGGAAATTATATTTGGAGTTGACCTAGTCGCAAGCAACTCTTAAATGCCGTTTTCTGGCATCTGGAGTTGAAATAACAAACCTTGACAGCCATTCATCCAAACAGAAAAGTCTGATCTGTTAATAAATTCCGAGCTGGTATTTTTGGAAGTGTCAGAAGCACTCGTTTTCAAATTAACACCACGTCCTCCAGCTGCCTCCTGCATTATGTGCAATTTCGAAACAGGTTGTACACAGGTGATTTCCAACGAGTGCTCGAACTCTTGCACAGAATTTATTGACAGAAAGTAGCTCATAACATGTCTACAGTGGACTTTCTTCAAACGAAAACATGCAGAATACAAAGAGCTTACAAAGAGATACCAAGCTTTCCAAACTGCTGCAATGAATGAGCTGTCAAGGGTTGGTTCTAGATGCCAGATGGCAGAAATAGCATCAGAGTTGACCTACCATGTTTTGGTGACAGAGTTCCAGAATCTCCACTGTTCCTCCACAACTATCTGCTGAATCACACCAGAGCAGCGTGGGACGAACTGGCTGGCAAGAGGCTCCCCTTCTGCTTGGATCAGCCCTGGAAATAGGGGTGGGCGATATGGTGATAATTATCGTTGAGACGATACAATGTCTCCACACGATACGCCTTTTCAGAGATATCGTATATATCGTGATACAATTGAGGGAGCCTTGTAAAAAATCCTGTTTAATCGTTAATACAGAGATTCATTGCAGAAATCAATTTAAACCTGCATTTTGGTCTAAATCAGTAGTTCTCAAACTTTAAAATGTCAAAGTCTCCACTTAACTCTGACAGTATACAAATGAAACCAAATGGACCCGTAAAGGTCCATTTGGTTTCATTTGTATACTGTCATAGTTACATACTTGTAAAGTTCAATTTAGACCTCCCAAAAGGAACCCAGAGAGTCTAGTTTTTGGCATGATAAAATCGTGTATCGTGATACAGCTTGGGAAAATATCGTGATATTGTATTTTTCCATATCGCCCACCCCTACCTGGAAACACAAACAATCCCACCGCTTTGACTTCTGGTACTGTGCACTGTATTATAGACTCTATCGCACCAAATTCTGGGCCCTGGGTACAACGATGCGGGCCCCCCATGAATGTTCTTCATTCATAGGAGGAGGGGATTTAACCCATTTAGACTGGGAACGCATTATTTTGTGCTTTAACTATTGAAAATGGCAGATATACAAGCTCACAGCGCGGCACAGAGTGCTGCGCTGTGAGCTTGTAGATCTGCTATTCTTTGAATATTTCAAAGTTTTTAAAAAAAAAGCAGTGGTGCTCAAACCTTTTCATGTGAAGGACCCCCATGGAGTACCCATCTCAAAATATTTAGTTCCAGGGACCCCCCAGGAGCAAAATTTTAGTTACAAATGTTCCTTTAAAAAAAATACATATATTTGCACACATTATCATGACAAGCTCTTTCTACCCTGCTGAGCTTGTATATCTGCTATTTTTCAATAGCTAAAGTATAAATAATTAAGGCCCCTGCATCTTGAACCCTAGTAACTCAGTCCCGCTTTTCCCCCCTTGTGACGCCCCTAATCAAAGGTAACTTTACACACAATTTTCCATGTGAAGTTGTCAGGATGCTTGTTTTGGTAAAAAAAAAATATCCCTGCAATGCATCATAGAGAACATTATACGTCAATGACTTTTGTACCTTCTACAGCAACATAATGAAGTCGTTTATGGGCTGATGTCTTCAGTATTTTCAACAACTGTTGATCTGGCCTGAAATTAGGGATTTCCTGAAGGAAAACAAGAGATCATCTTTCAAGTGAGCTTTTAAGCATTGACAAATGACAATAACTGCAAATAAAGTATTGTGTTATTTAGTGTGTCTACTTACCTTCAACTTGCGTATCTCCTCTTTCTTGTCTTGGTATAATTGATAAAACAAGCGTGAGAGTAGGAAGCTGGATCCTGTCCCAATCAAAAGCAAGGGACTGATGGAAAAGTCACTCATTGTGTCTCTGTGACAAAGAAAATAGGAAACAGGGACATGTCACGGGTCACAAGGAAACAACACACCTGGCTTTGATTGATTGATTGAAGGCGTTATTAGAAGTTTGCATAGGAAAAGGTACAGTTTCATGACGGTACAGTTCACTGGTACAAGGTCTACTAAAAGGAGATCCTGAAAAGACTAAGCTTATTTCAACAGGAAACCATTAAAGTATCTCATATAACATTGAATGACAGACGAATAGAACACAGTACTATGCAGTAGATATGTAAATAAAAGAAAATGAGAGAGAGAAAAAAAAGAGAAAACAGTAAGTCTAAACAAACAGTAAGTATATACAAAGAAGGGGCAGGGGAAATGAAGTCACCCAGAGGCGGCACAGCAGTTGGCTGGCAGCAACTGTAACTGTACAACTCATAAAGCTAAAATACCAAGATGTTTGCAGAAGAACAACACACAGAACACATTCTTTGTGCTGTTTTCAAATGAATGGATTAGGCTATAAATAAATACAAACTCACCCGTCAGAAAGAACGAGGTCAGATTACGATAATGTTGTTCCACCATATAATTCTTTGGAGGAGTCTTACACATGGGTCATACCATGGGTCATACACATACGAAAACAAAAGCTACTTTCTCTTGTGTTTCATTTCCTTGTTGTTTGGGTTCAAGGTCTGGTTCGTCTGCATTTCGTCACCTCCGTCAACCAATAAGACGCGAGCATATTGTTGCAGTTGGTTACACCGAAATTGATTACCTATTGAAATGTGTTAGGTTCATTTTTACACAAATTCCTTTACTGTTTTTGTGCACACATGAAAAACACATGAAAATGTTTTGGGTGTTGTCTCATTATGTTGCGTATTTTGTAATTATTTATTTATTTTTCTTTGCTATTTCTTTTACTTTTAAACCGCTACCTCTGACGTTTCCGAATTCGATAGATCGCACATTTCGGTCAAACGTAACGTTTTCGTCTTTTGAACACTAGGCGGCAGCAATGCCGTGTTTTGGTAGCTGTTTGGGTTAGCTGGTTGGTAAGGAATACAAGAGAACTAACTGGGCAGTTAACTTGGCACTATTTGACTATTATAAAGTGAGCACTGCAAATATGTAGTGTAGCCTATATATTTTAGTAGTTTTTATACTGAAATTGGTTTACCAGATTCACCATTACTCATTTGTTTGATAAAGTATCAACTATAACATCCCCCCTTCCCCTTACAGGGAAGTCCAGTACAATACAAGGTCTGCTAAAAGGAGGAAAGCTTTAATATGGCTTATTGTTTCCATTGGGGTCCTGTATAGGCCTACAATTCATTTGAAGGTAATCAATTCTCAACTCTCTCTCTCTCTCTCTCTCTCTCTCTCTCTCTCTCTCTCTCTCTTTCTTTCTGTGTGTGTGTGTGTGTGTGTGTGTGTGTGTGTGTGTGTGTGTGTGTGTGTGTGTGTGTGTGTGTGTGTGTGTGTGTGTGTGTGTGTGTGTGTGTGTGCGCGCGTGTGTGTGCGTGTGTGTGTTTCTTTCTTTCTGTGTGTGTGTGTGTGTGTGTGTGTGTGTGTGTGTGTGTGTGTGTGTGTGTGTGTGTGTGTGTGTGTGTGTGCGCGCGCGCGCGCGTGTGCGTGTGTGTTACCTAACATACTGGAAAGAGACAACCAAAACCAAAGAAAAATGGATTGCTATCTAGCACAGTACTAAAAAGAGAATAGCAGAATATCTGAGCACGGACCCAAAACTCAAGAAAGCCTTGACTAGGTACAGACTCAGCGAACACAGCCTTGCCTTGAGAAAGGCTGCCACAGACCCCACTCCCAAGGGAAGACAGACTATGCACCCACTGCACACAAAATGTGGTAGAAACAAAGCTACACTTTCTAACCACCTGCCCACTATACAAAGACATCAGAGACACATAGGCTACTTCCCACAGATTACGCACACCTGAAGTGAGTTTAAAAACATTGGAAAAACACAGCAGCAAGATTTGTGAACTGTTGTGATAAAAGAAGGCTAGAGACTGGAACGCAAGCACCCTAAGCTATACAACCGAACCGATGGTTGGACATATACCTACTGCACATACAGTATGAAACTTTTTTTCTTCTTATAGGCCTACTATCTAAATTGTTGCAAAAAAGGTTAGACCAAGGCACTCTTGAGGGACAGTTAAAAAGCCTTTATTTTAGGGCTAATTCAGAACAATAAAAACACAATATTAAAACATTATATTATAAAACATTATAAATTAAACAGAGTAATTTACAAAAGAACAGCAACTAATAAATCAAGTAAAACATGTGCAATCATGATTAAAGGTAGTAATGATCAATGCTTTGAACGTGCCAACTTGTGCCAAGAGATGGCAGGGAGGACAGTTTTAAGGATTTGTTTGAAGTAAGTTCCAGGTTGTTGGGCCGCTGATGGAGAAAGCTGCCTCGCCCAGTATATGTGCACTGGAGGAGCCTTTAACATAAGGAGATCACTGGAGCGGGTATGATATGTGCTTTTACTCGGTTCTAGCATGGAGCAAATATCTACATGCTTCTGCATGCGTGGGCCAGATTTCCTTATCTTGGTAAACTTTGACTTTAGACACACACACACACACACACACACACACACACACACACACACACACACACACACACACACACACACACACACACACGCACACACACACACACACACACACACACACACACACACCTTGACCACCACATAATATGTGGTTTTCTCCCCCGCTCTGGAGTTTGAGCAGAAAAGAGAAAATAAAATGAAAGTAAATGAAACACACACACACACACACACACACACACACACACACACACACACGCACACACGCACACACACACACACACACACACACACACACACACCCCTTGACCACCACATAATATGTGGTTTTCTCACCCGCTCTGGAGTTTGAGCAGAAAAGAGAAAATAAAATGAAAGTAAATGAACAGCTGTTTTTCTTCTCCTCCTTACCTCTCAGACAGCCTTGGCCATTCATTTCCAGTTGACTATTCACATCTAGTTTTAATGGAGACTTTCTTTCATAGCCTCCATCTATTTCATTAGTTAGGTGTTGAGTCATTCCTTTTGAAAACGGCTGTCCTTGACAGTGCATTCAAACTGCTGCGAAACAATGGCATTCTGGAACATTGCTGGTAAAGTAAATAGCAGAACTGCGTGTCTTCCAGGCTTGTAGAAGCAACTGTTATTGAATTGGAACCGCAGAAAGTTAATTCTTAACCACTTTCAACCTGGGTCCCTATTGTGGGCATGCAAGTGAAACATTTAAAAAGTAATGAAAAACAATGAAAGCAATCTACAATCTCCTAGATCTGCAATTTTTTAAGATATGGCTTAAGGGTAGGGCCAGGGGCCACAACCTTTTCATAGATTCCATAATAGTTTCGCCCGATCATTTGGATTCATGTCAATTTGTGTTTTCAGATATGTAACCACTCAAGCCGTCATTACCTAATAAACTTGACCTTTTACTCTGTACTTAGTCTGCTCTTTTTCCCCTCTACACCAAACCCCTGTGACAAAAATAGCTGATCTACAAGCTCGTTGTGAGCTAGGTCTGCTATTTTTGGCTACAGTTTTCAGAATATGGACACTAGGGTTGAAGTTGTTAATATAAAAAGGATTGGAATATTTGGAGGACCCCCTGTAGTAACTCTGAGGACCCCCTAAGAGTCCCAGACCCCGTGTTGAAGACCCCTGGTGTAGGCTATACTGTAGGGTAGGCTATATACTCTATATCTTGTAAAACTGATGTGAATTGACTCTGTATTTCCCCTCAGCAGATTTGGTCTGGCACCGCACAGTTGTGATTGGATTTAACTCCCTTCAAAGTTGTGGAGGACCAATCAGGGCCCAGTATGCGATTGCGACAGTCAGGTCGCATTTACCATGAAAACCTCCAGCTCATGTCTGTCCGTCCGTCAGTGAGTGAGTGAGTGAGTGAGTGAGTGTGTGTGTCACGCTAATGAAGGCAGCAGGTATAGCCTCGCAACAGCCTGGGACCCGGCCATAGACAACTCATTATGATGACGTAGTTACTCACTTTGACAGACAGAGTCCTTTACCCAGTCAGTAGCCATCAGCGCATCAAAACATCGTCTGCAGAACAGCAAATACGTCTTTTCCAGATGAAAAATCCAAAAGTGCACACCCTGTTGTTCTTTTTTAAGTTCTGCTGCCGTTGATTTCAGATAACTTTGCTTAATGCAGCTTTTATTTGCGATTTGTGAACTCGCTTCGGACATGGTGGCTGCCATGTTTGTTTTCAGAATGTGAGAGGTGCAGCAGCAGCTCGACCAATCAGGAGCGGTGTGAGGCGGGTCACTCCAAATGCAGCCATTTGATTGGAAATTAGAAAATAATTTCTTGTAATGAGACTCTATGGGAGGGACCCCAGACCGAGAAAGGAAGCACATTGGTGATGACGTAGCTCGGGATGGCCGTGCCAGGCTAGGCAGGCTCTGTGCCACGTCGCTGATTGGCTCTCACATGGGTCTGAGTGTGTGTGGGTCTGTTGTTTGCGACTTGACGGTCGCTTCTCGCCCTTACGGCGTGTTACTTGTATTGATGAAATGATGTGTGTCATTTTCCTCATTCTTTTATTTAAAGATATAGCTATAAGAGAATTTGTTGCATCAGGTATTCATTCTAAGAGGCAACATTTATATAATGATCCTCATCCTGTTTCCATCTTGCAGAATCAGCCAACTCTGACCTCTCGAGCAGGAAATGAAAACCACACTGAGACGTGCAGTCATATTGTGTAATTCAACAGAAACATTAGAATACTTGTTAGAGTACCACTACAGAGTACCACTGTACCATCTGGTATTTTGCTCTGAAATTAATTCATTTGAGATACTGTATCCCTAAATTAAGCTTCATACATGGCTCAAGTTAGATTTTTGAAAGTCAATGCAGATGAAAAAGGTATTGGTTTTGATTAACTGGATATGAGAACATGTCTGTTTTATATGACATCGCTGACCCTCACTTTCATAATGACTTATACATTTATCCTCCCCTGTGTGTGCGTGTGTGTGTAGGTAGATGGGTCCAGAAAGCATATCACAAAGAACCAAGTTACATACCAACTTCACAAGAACTACTGGTTCTACTACTACTGGTTTTAGTCACTCCCCCAGTGACCCCATGCACCCATTGTCAAACAGACGCAGTAAAGAACCAGGTGTCACCCCACTGACCCCAGGTAGATCAACGTGGACCCAACAATGGACACAGACGTGCTGTCATGGGTTGTCATGGCAACAATGTGCATGCTTCCTGGACAAAATAATCCTGTAGTGCGCTCTTAATTTTCACAATGGCATGTGACTGCAGAATGACACACATTGACCAAAGACAGAGATGACTGTGTTGGCCCGCTATAGTACACTCAGTGTCACTTAATTGTGTAAGTCCCATCTCCCATGCACATAACAGCATATGAAATAAGCATTGTGTCTTCTTACTTTGCACAACATGGGACTCATGACAGACCAAATATTAGACCACCAAAATGACCAAATACACAACCCTGCATGCCAAACAATACTGTTAATATACAGTAAAACCACTGTACTGAGGATTGCCTTGGGTTTCACTAGTCACCAGCTGATTTTGTCCATTAACTCATTATGTCACTTTCTCAGAATTGCATCAATGCCCTATTCATTCCATATCTGGAGTGGATCATTGGTGTGTTTAATACTATTTTAATTTGATTAAGACATAATCATTGTAAGTTTCCCTATTGTTATGCATATTCTATAGGTTTAATCATTATTTGCTGTGGGAATCAGGGTTCCAGGTTATTTTATTTAGTCTCCAGCGAAATTGTATTCGACAAATACCAGCTGCCACATAGAATATAGATAGAAACACTGTATATGGAAATATGATGTGTATTTGCCAGAGTGGATATGCAAAGATATTCACAGATATCTTCATCTCTGGGGCTGGTGTGTTTAAAACCTCCTGTTTAACCACATACAGCGCTACATTAGGCCATATTAATAATAATAATGATTAAAGAATATGATAATATTATTTAGGGTAATAATAAATAAAATATAGACTATATTTGCTATTTCTGAAGAAAAAAATAGAATTTGAAATTGATTGATTGTTTCAAAATGCCCATAATAGAGACGCGTAAAGTGGTTAAAAGTGAAAGGAATTCGTTTTCTTGTATAGGTGTTTCAGCCACGCACGCCCATGTAACGACTGACGTCCACAGAGTCAGACATGCTATCAGCCATCTGGTCCACTGGTTAGTTCTAGGTAAAGCGCACTAGGGGAGGAGGATTTGAACGCCAGAGATTGTGCAGGAACTGCTCGTCTGGTCTGACGGTGGATTATTTCGGGCCGGGGACTTGTATATAGCCTAGTCTAATTTATTGTCGCAAAAATATTATTATGGAAGTTTCCTCATGCGTCTTTATAATTCTCTGCTGCGTGTTGCTGGAACATGTGAGTATGATTTGTACCATACTGTAAGTTTGTCAAGCTGTAATTGTTTAGCTTAGGCTACAACGTTGTTTAAGTTTATGTCAGTTGTTAGTCCAAAACCAAAAGTAGACAATCATTCTACTTATGGTCAATATGGACGGTATTGAATCGATCAAAGTCAAACACTCTTTTCTGAGTTACGGAATGTGAGTCATCTTGCCTGCACATGTGGAGCTTTGACCCAGCTTGTGAAGAAATGTAGAGAAATTTAAAAACTTAATGCAAAATAGATGTTAGCTTATATATGTTTGCACTGGAAACTGGAAACGTTTCTCATCTTTATTTGGCACAATATTTCTTTGAACTTTTTGACAATTTTATCCTATCATCCTATAGAATGCATTGATTAGTAGCCTATATCTGTCATCGTTTGCTGGTTTAATAGCTGAATGAATAAAAGTGAGGAAAAGTCTAACTTCGCCCCCTCACGAGTACACTACTGCGCTCCCAGTATATTACGCACGCAGCCAGCCTGTTCTTTAGAGCGCACAAAGACCCGTTTGAAACCTCACTCACTCTCGAAGAGTTTCCAAACGCGACTGGAGAGCGCACACATGACACAACCATCTTGCAGTCTATGCCTCACGTTTTCAATCATCAGAGACTGTTGTGCAGGAAATCGAGTTAAGCTATAGACAATTTAGCACCAAAGTGGGTCAAAGTTATTAATTTCCTGTTACTGTATTGAGATGCTTTATTAGGATTATAGCTTATGACTAAGAAGGTGCGTTGAGCAATAGTCATAAGAGCAGCAAGAGTCTGCTATCTCCTTACATCATGGCAACAGCCTCATGGTCTGTTCCAACAAAGCTATGTAGCCTACTCATGGAGAGACTTGATTCATCCTGGAATGTATAAAGTGTAGCACTCAGCAGCACTCTAATTGAATGCTCTATCTAGCACAATGAAATTAAAAAGTCATGGCTGCTGTATAGGCAGAGATGAGACAATGCAGATTGTAATATACTGTATATCACTTGATCTTGGGATCATGATCAAAATTAAACATGGTCAGAGCCAGAAAGAAAAAAAAAAGAAAAAACAACAACTAAAGAATCACCCATGCAGAGAAGAGTGAAAGGCTTTGGTGATGAAGGTCATGGAAGTGGGCAGTCCTGAGGACAGTGGTGATGATGATGAGGAATGAGGAATAGCTTTCTCTTGTAAAACTCAGTCCGCATGGTCTGCTGCAATGTAGAAACCCTCTGTTACAAGTAAAAGTCCAAAATTCAAAGTGTACTTGAGTAAATAAAGTACAAAAGTATTGGCATCAAAATATACTTAAAAGTACAAAATGTTTCACAACGCGTTGTGATGTGAGCTTTGAGCTTGTAGAGCAGCTATTTTCAAATGGTGTTATAATATTATAATTTATATCTGCAAAGTAACTACATTTTCAAATAATTGCAGTGTGGCGTAAAAATACAATATTTGGGATCCGAGATGAGTAGAAGTAAAAGTATTGGAAATTGGAAATATTCAAGTAAAGTAGGCTACAAATACCTCAAAATTGTAGACCTACTTAAGTACAGTATTTAATTAAATGTACTTAGTTACTTTACACCACTGTCCCCTTCCAGGTGCCGGAGTGGTCTAGGCTCTGGCCATATAAGATTATTGTATGGCTAACAATAGCCCGTTCCCCCGTTTTGATTAATGTCTTCACGGAGAGAGGTTCATTCCCCTAAGTAACAACTAATAAATCTCCGGGTCCTATAAGAGGACTGGGTGGGGGTCTACTGATAACATGCAGTAGGCCTATTCTCCTGTGATGATAATGCCAAGAAATAAATTGACTTCAGCTGCGAAAAGAGTGACTGCTAAGTGGCTGGAGATTCATGGAAAAATATTTCCAAGACAAGCACACACACGCAGAGCTGTGTGGAATAGGCCATATGTTTAAATCCCCATGATAGGATTGATTTTACGTCCTCCCTGTGTGTCTTAGGGAGAGATGGATGGCAGCCCAGGTCAGGCTGATCTCATACAAACTCCAGCAGGGGTGATAGTAGGCCTATGTATGTTTGGCCATAGATTCGATGCACAATTTAAGGCGCTGCCGGAGTCAGGAGATCATAGATGTGTTTAATGTACTCTGCATGAATATTGGGAACATAACCGTGTTCAGGACTCGACTTGCTGGCGTGATGAGGGTGTTCCATGTCTCTGCTTTTGATATCTCCCAGCTCTTTTCGTTCATTTGTATCACCGGTGATGCAATGTTTTTTGAGCGGTGCTCCTGGAAGGAGCTAAGCCAGGGGTCTTCATGTTTTCAGGCCAAGGACCCCTTAGTTGAGAGAGAGATGAAGCAGGGACCCCCACAACCTGTTCATAGATTCCATATGGTTTCGTACTTTGGATTCATGTCAATCTGTGTTTTCAGATATTTAACCACTTTTGAACCGTCAATACTTAATACACTTGACCTTTCACTCTGTACTTAGTGTAGGCTGCTCTTTTCCCCCTATACACCAAAACTCGTTGCCGAAAATAGCTGATCTACAAGCTCACAGCGAGGCTTAGTGAGCTGGTAGATCTGCTATTTTTGGCTAAAGTTCTCAGAATATATTATGGACGCTAGGGTTCAAGTGGTTAATATAAAAGAAATGAGGAAAAAAAGCTTCTATCACTCAAAGATTTGGAGGACCCCCTTTAGTAACTCTGAGGACCCCCTAGGGTCCCGGACCCCCTGTTGAAGACCCTTGAGTAAAGCTCCAACACCTGGCTTTGTCTGGGCCCCCAAAAATGTCTGGGTTCTGAAGCGTGGCCTTCATCTGGCCTATACATCCTGGCACAAAATCGCTCACAGTTTGTTGTACGCCCATGGGGTCACATTGGTCAAGCTTTGCGTGACACTCATACATCTTATTTTATTTTATCCCAGCTTTCTGGTCAGAATAAACTAGTATGACGCCTCAGGGCGACATGGCCATCTGGCCAGTGATGTATATCGGAACAGTTACCCATATATGGAGAATGAGATCCATGTACTGTATATTGTACATCGCATTTTTGCCCATACATGGTGATCCCTGTCTGAACCAGCCGCACAGATATGGGCTGTCTTCCTCCATATATGGACATTCCCATTTGAAGTCCTGTTAGATATGGGCTTAATATTGATGACATCAGGGATCCCCATATGGGCATAAAAGGGATTCTGTTAGAGTGCTTCCCATGACATCACAACATACAATATATGTTATGCCCATACATGGAGATCCCTATCTGAACCAGCCACACAGATATGGGCCATGCCGTGGCCATCTGGCCAGTGATATTTATCGATGACATCAGGGATCTTCATATATGGGCATAAAACGGATTCTGGGGAATACCCATATATGGACTTTTACCTAGGTGATATCACCTGTGATGTCACAGTGATGTGTCATGGGAACCAACCCATAGACTGTAAAAATGTGTACACACACGGAGGCAAGCTGCATGTGACATTTCTCATGGTAAACTTTGGTCGCAATTAAATACATGCATTTCCTGATTGCTGTTTGATATTTTGTTTGATAATTGATTGATTTAATTAAAAAAGAAAAGGAATTGTTAACCACAACTCTCGCATCCCTATTTTGTCTATTTTCAATATTTGATCTATAATAATTTATTTATAATATTTTGGAGAAGAGATGGTGTAAAAGCAGTCCAAGTACAGAGCCAGCTCAGATCCAGTTCACTATTAGAGGGTTTAAGTGGTTATGGTTAAATGCAGGGGTCTTCAACAGGGAGCCCCGGATCCCTAGGGGGTCCTCAGACATCCAACTGCGAGGCGTTGTGAGCTTGTAGATCGGCTATTTTCGGCAAAGAGGTTTGGTTTAGTGGGGGGAAAAAAGAGCACACTACGTACTGGGGGTCCCTGCTTCATCTCTTTCTCTCAGATAAGGGGTCCTTGGCCTGAAAACGTCGAAGACCCCTGGTTAAATGCATGATTAATGATTGACAGTGGGATGACATCCATCAGAGTAATAGGCTCTTGCTCTTCAGATGAAAGCATGATGTAACCACCACAACTTATCTCTCCTTGACAGACGTCTTCGCTGCAGATGTGTGATATCATGACAGAAATAGACAGGGAGAGAGACGCCTGTTCTGCACAAATTGAGAACAGAACATCAGGTATGTGCTGTTTGTTTGGTGTTTTCTCTTCCCTGCCCAGTGAGTGTACTCAGGGACGTGCTGGGCCCCTGATTCAGCCCGGGAAAAAGAGTTGGAGAGGCCCTCATTGCGCGCTATAGAGAGAGATCTCTCTCTATAGTGCTGCTGCTACTCAAAGATTTGTGACAAAGTGACAAGCCAGTGGGCCAATTTCATGAGTTATATTTCGTCGTTGTCGGGTGGAAACCTTGTATGTCAAAAAACGTTCGTTTTGAATGTATAATTTTAAAAATGATTTAAACTAGTGAAAACAGCCGATCTACAAGCACACAACGCCTCGCACCGCAAGGCGTTGTGTGCTTGTAGATCTGCTGTTTTCACTACTTTTGTGTGAGGGCCTTGCTTTGCGAAAGAATTTACAAATTTGAAACTTGAAGATACCGTACAAGGTTTCTGCCCGACAGTGACAATTTACTTTGTTGGCCGCCCAGCCCCCAAAATGGAACGAAGGCCGAAAATGTATTTGTATTTTTTTCATAATGGCCGGCCTGGACTGGCTGGGAATGAACCGGCCGTTCGGGAGTTGTCCTGTCCCGCTTTTCCCAGTGGCCAGCACGTCCCTGAGTGTACTCACTGTCCACTGATTTACTAGATCCACAAGTGCGGATTGATGGGACCGACATGGACAATTAGGCTGCACCGCCGCGTTCTTAAGACAACAAGTCTGCTTTTAGCCCTCCTATGATAACATCAAATGATTGGCCACATGGCTGAACAGTGTTCTTTCATTTGTGGTTAATGCTGTACCCCTGGCTGTGCCCCCTGTGCTTTAATAGCCATTTGCCGTTGTTATTGTTGTATGATTGTTGTGTGTTCCATCGTCCTTTATAGAAATAAAATCTTCGATTAGATCTGATTTCAGAAAATGCAGCAAGAGTGAGGCCTGTGTTTACCCTGTGCGGATTCATTTAATCAACTGATGTGATGTTTCAATTTATCACAGCCGAGGCTTAATGTATGTGCTGCTATGGTCAGCGGGCATTACACACTGTACCCACTTGTACCAGAACAGACAATTCTCAATATGCATCCTTGATGCTCAGTCTACAACCCCTGTGTTTAATTCAGTTCTCTTTGACATAGGGCACCCTCCCCAAAAAACCTGCTGTGTATATTTTCCCCACACAGTATGACTCATTACAAATAATTGAATTACCATTTTAATCCAGAAATTGTTTTGCTTTGTACACATTTTGCCAAATACAATCACCAGAAGAAAAACAAAACAAAAAAAGCAGCGCTTTGTAGAGTGAGCACCTTAACAGTTTAGAATGATAAAGTGAATAAGTAAATGCTAATGACGGACGGAATGAAGGGTCGCGGACCGATTTTATTAGTCATGGTGGTGCGGTCCCGGGGGCCGTAGCAGCAGTGGACCTGAGTAAACACATTTCAGCTGCCATGGAAACCTCGAATGCTCCAGCCTCAGGTTCATGTGTCCTACTAAAGAAACACGGATCAGTTTGCCCTTTGTCACCGCGCTTGATTTACCCCACTGTGGATTTTAAATGTAGGCCTATACTTTGTTTGGTAAAATGGCTGGATGCTTGACATGTGTTTCCGTTTGTAATATCTTGTCCTCACATGTTTGAGCAACCCTCTCTCTATACCGAATTTCTGTTCCTCTCTCTTTCTGTCACTCTCTCTCGCTCTCTCTCTGCCTCTCGCTTTATCTCTGTCTCACTGTGGGTGTCTCTCTCAGGTTGCAGCGGGATGTGGGATAAGGTTGTGTGCTGGCCCAGTGCCGAGGTCGGCGAGGTGGTCACCATCCCCTGTCCCCGATATTTCGTCCTCTTCAGTGGCCACACTAGCCACTTCTATGTGGGTAAGATAAAAGTTACGTAACAACACTGGGTGGTGCACGTGCCTGTGTGTGTGTGTGTGTGTGTGTGTGTGTGTGTGTGTGTGTGTGTGTGTGTGTGTGTGTGTGTGCGTGCGTGCGTGCGTGCGTGCGTGCGTGCGTGGAGAGAGAAGGAGAGAGAGAGAGAGAGAGAGAGAGAGAGAGACAGTCAGACAGACAGACAGACAGACAGACAGACAGACAGACAGACAGACAGACAGACAGACAGACAGACAGACAGACAGACAGAGTTTACTGTATTGCAAGCATTCCTGCTGGCCTGAGGGTGCAGGGGCCTACAGACAGACAGGTGAAGTCAAAAGGTGCAATCATGCATTAAGAAATTGTCTCTGGGCATTCAGAAGGATGACTGAATAACGGGACTTTATATATCTAGCAGAAATACCACAATTCCTCCTCTTGTTGTTATAATACACCAAGGGTTTATATGTTCACATCTCACTTCATTTTTTCATCATTCATTAAACAAATGTACAGGGAATACATTTGTTTTTTCATTTCATATTCGCCCCACGGGGCGTTTTTGTTTTACAGAAAGTTAGTGTCCCAGTGGCCCCATAGACTGCAGTGAATATATTAAACCTGTGACGTCAGAGGATTGAATCTGGGCCATGAACTCTGTTACATCCCGCCCATCTTTCTCTAACCTAAGAGATGAGGTTAGAGAAAGAAGTCTCCATCGCATCTCACAGTGATATTCAAACCTTTTAGTTTCAAGGATCCCTGGTTCATATGTGCATTTGGCCATGGGCCCCCAATTTATGTTTGATCTCTGTGACCCCAATCTACACTGTAAAATGTATTTTAACTTCAATCAAGAGTGTACCAAGGGAACCAAATTGATTGGTAAGGGTCCATTTGTTTCCAATCTAACAATCATTTAACTGGGGACCCTAGTATGCAATGCCTTCAAGGACCACGGAGGTCCCCAGACCCCTTTTGTTGAATGATTAGATAAATGCTAAATATGGCTAAGTGTGTGCTTGTTCACAGATGCTATGTACTGTATGTTATTTACACAGATTTGTGTGGTTTCCCTATTCATAAAAGTATGTTATTTAGAAAAGTATGTCATTGGAAATACAGTAATACTAGGTTTGATATAACTGGGACAGAGATACTGTATATAGGATAGTTCTTTGCACTGTCATTTTCAACCACTTACCCTGTTGTTGGTTGGTTCATGGAGCGTACTCCAACCTTGCACTTGCTCTGTATAAAGGCATCTGCTCAATGCCTGTAGTGTAAATGTCTGACAAATCACCTTAGAAATAGGAAATGACAGTGATAACTGAAATAACGGAGTAAATGGCATGATCCCTAGTCAACAGACACCAGTGTTAAAAGGTGAAATAAATAGACTGCAAAAAATAAAACCATTTAGTGTTTCAAAGAAACTATGGCACCAGGTAAAACTCGCGACTAGCATTTTCCCCAAAAGCATGGCAGAGTGAAGGGCGACTATTATGTCTAAACTAAACACTTTGTAGCACTGCAATGCAGTGGTGTAAAGTAACTAAATACATTTACAGTTAAGTATTGTACTTGTAAAATCTTGGGGTATTTGTACTTTATTTGTGTATTTCCAATTTCCAATACTATTACTTCTACTCCACTACAACTCTCTGCGTTTTTTTGTCAGCCGTGCACAAAAAGAGTTTATCAGCTGGCAACCATACTTTGGTGTGACCGTGCCCTAACAGAGTATTTCTACATTGCAGTATTGATGCTTTTACTTTTTAAAGTAACAAATGTGAGTACCTTTTCCACTAGTGCTGCAATGTCACGATTGCTGTGTCTCAGGCACGTGCGCACATAGACATCAAAGGGGGCTTGAGCCCCTGCCCTTTTACCTTTTCTGTAAAAAGTGCCCTCTCCAGACCATGAATGCAGTTTTTATTATGTGAAAGAAAAGCAAATGTCCCCTTTCCATGCCATACCTGAAGGCAGCATTCTAGAGAAATTGTCTTGTCCAAACTCTCCTGAACTTGGATCTTATGGTGAAACAATTGCCCTCTCTGTGTAGAAATTCATGCTGTTACGCCACATCTCCAGTATATTGACTAAATAATGCTTAGTTTAGTGTGGTATCAAGCACCAAAAATAGACGACCTCCTAGCGAGGTCTGCTATTTTCAATATTTTCACTAAAAGGCCCTTTTAGAAATTTGAGCCCCTGCCTCTCTAACATTCTCTGCACGTCCCTGCTGTGTCTTCCTCTGATCAAATGTACAATCTGTGGCTATTATTTCATGGGCTTTACACTATGACTGGTGTGATGAAATATGTCGGTCTACTGAACAATTACTGTTTCAAGTTTTTGATGTTCTGTGTTTTCACATCTCTTCTCATTTAGGACAAACATGGCTAATAAATAACTTAATTATGCATGAAGAAGCCCATTGGCTCTTGGGGAATGGCTGTTAAGAGTTGGCAAGATGGATTTACTTTGAGCGTCTGCCATCTCTAATCTTTCATTAATTAGTGCGCATCTCCTCTTTGTAATAGCGTTGTGTCGCTCACATTAAAGGGAATTGTTTATTTGACTTCAGTTGAGCTTTGAGGCTTCCGTCTCAAAGCAAAGCAGCTCGGCACTTTTGAGACATGTTCCCTTATCAGTTTATTAAGTGGCTTCTAGAAAGGAATTATTTATTTCAATGACATGTGCCCTTTCATCATCAAACAGTGTACTTTTTACATACAGCAAGTTGTGCAGACTGAGGTTCATTTTAAATGTAGCACAGCATTTTTACTAATCATTACTTTTACTAATATATTAGTATTAATATCAAGTATCGAAGTTGTAGTATCCCACATACAGTATATGCTAATTGCTATGTACCGGTAGTTACTTTTGTCTGTCTCTCTGGGGCTATATCTCACGAACTACCGAAATGCCCATTTCCACATTTCTTTTTAAAATATTTAACTTTAATTTGATAATGGAAGTGAAAGGCAAGTCAGGTCAGGCTGAAACCATGACCAATGTGGAGTAATAGTTCATTTTATAGTAGAAAGACACACTGGACACCCGTCCTAGAGGAGATACAGTGCAGTAGTAATGTATCTTCTGCTGTCTTCCACTGTAACAGTGGCTATGTCAGGGATTTTGTCAGTGATTTGCAGCTGACATAACTGAGTATATCCACATTTATGCCCCTACAACTCTGAGAAGTATACTATGGCCTCTTTACCACGCTGTAAAGGTGGGCAAGCCTCCTACAACCCACCCTACATTTCCCATGATGTCATGTTCAGGACATGGGACTATGGGAGGGGCTTCAGCGGCTCCATCCATCAAGACATGATGAGGGTTCACAAGCAGAGACAGGAGGGCTTCTGGGTAGGAATGATGTATGTGACCCAGATGGGAGACAGGTTGACCTGCGAGGGAGACAGGGCACCCCAGGGAATAGAGAGAGAGAGAGAGAGAGAGAGAGAGAGAGAGAGAGAGAGAGAGAAAGAAAGAAAGAAAGTATTTGGATATTTGGGGTTGAAGGCACCGGAGGTGTATTTCACTGACTTGTCATCAACAGTTATATTATAGTACAGTGGTGGAAAAAGTACTCACATTTTTTACTTAAGAAAAAGTATCAATATCATATTTTGGAAATAGTCTGTTACAAGTACAAGTTTGGTATTAAAGATTTGATTGAGTAAAAGTACAAAAGTATTGACATCAAAATATACTTTAAAGTACCAAAAGTACTCATTATGCAGAATGTCCCATTTCACACGTTTTCAAATGTATAAAATGTATAAAAATCCTTTGAAATTGCAAATCTATGCAACGTGTTGTGAGCTTGTGGATATATTTTCAAATAGCCAAAGCATATATAGGGCTGAAGTGGTTAATATGTTTTGTGATAATAATCTAAATCTACAAAGTAACTAGTAACTAAAGATGACAAATAACAGTGGAATAGTTGTTTCAAAAAAATACAATGTTTTCCTCTGAGATGTAGTGGAGTAGACGTGAATGTATAGACATTTGGAAATATTCCGGTAAAGTAAAAGTACCTAAAAAAAAGTACAGTACTTGAGTAAATGTACTTAGTTACTTTACACCATGAACCCCAGCATCCCTATTCTGGGGACCAACATTGTGCCAAAATAGCTGAGCTACAAGCTCACAACACATTGCGTGGCGATGCGCTGTGAGCTTGTAGATTGGGAGTGGACATAGGAGTGTCAGGTATAAATCAAGTATAGAGGCTGGTCATCTAAGTTTATATGCCAGGAGTTCAAAAGAAAGCACACAAATGTCTGTTATGGAGGTTACTGATATCACATTACAACACCAGCCGTGTTACAACATTTAGAGTGTGTTATTAGGTGAACCTGTGCTGTTTATTACCACTAGGGTTTGCAAATGTCACTCTAGTTTAGCAAATATCACTTCAGTAGGAGTTATATCATCTCTGTTGTGTATGTTCTTGTACTCTATGTGCGTGCACTAACTGTCTACGTTGAGACAGCCAGTAGGATTTTTAAGGTGAATGATAATAATGCAGCGATTCTCAACCCACCGGTGGGGCCATGAGGATATTGCAAGTGGGCGCTCAAATATTTTAATGATAATAGAATAGAAAGACATTTTAATCTTAAAAAGTAATGATATTTGTGATTTTACTGTGGATTGCTGCTGGTTTTGGTTATCTTTTATCTGTCAATCACAGTTGCAAAAGACTCTTCCGACGCACTTAAGATCAGGAGACGTTTGTTCATTTTATAACATCCACAGCAAAACAAGCATTGTGAAATGTGCCACGGCGCCACTGGGATTCATGGGCCAAGTCATAAATTCAGTTGGGGGCTGAGCTTGGAGTTGTCTTTGCACTTTAGAATATTTTACCTGGGAGGTCTATTGCTAAGCCCACTGCCATTCATCTTCTTGCAACGACACTGCCAGCGCACAGATGAAGAATTTCATAAAAAAAAGAAAGAAAAAAAAAAAGATTTACAGTAGGGTCAGGAAACTTGTGGGGAAAGTGAGTCATATACACAATTTCAGTAATTTCAGGTCTTGAAATACAAGATTATAACTGCATGCTTTACAGGCCGAATCCCCAGTGTCAGAACTATGTTGAACACTTTCCAAAACGGTTATGCAGTAGAAACAAGCTATTAATATCCACACAATCTTGCCATGCTGTACAAGCTTGCAATGTATCAACATGTCCTCAAACATTAATGAGGACATTAGATCAAGATCAATGCCCTGTGCACTGCCATACATCTTCATTTGCACTCACAGTCACCGCTGAGAAATGGCAGATTGTTTGGCTTTGTGAAAACTCATTAGAGGACCGCTAAATGAAAGTCCCTCTTTCAAGATAATGATAAGGTGTGATAAAGCAGCTTCTGGAATCTGGATTATGTCACAGCAAGTGAACAGCCCCCCGATCAAAAAGATGCCGGGGTGATTGACTCATTTGAGCTCTCCAGTCCTACTTCGCTGTGGTGCATGACATTGAAAAATCCCCCCACCCAGTCTTGTTTTGGGAGATGATGAAAGCATTCTTCTGGCGATCCCTCAAACAATTCATAACCAACGGTGGCATGAGCTAAAACAGCATTGGGCTTATTGCATCCTTTGTGTCTTGTCATGTTGTTTGGGATGTGTAAGGCCCGATTTATACTTCGTCGCACGACAGCCTAAAATAGCAGATCTACAAGCTCACAACGCGTTATGGGTGCACATACTGTATGTATGGCACTCAGGGTATTTGCCATCTGAGAGTTAAAAAGACGAATTACAGCAAAATAAGTTTGAAAGGCACAGAGATTGGTGTTTTCCAAATGTCCCCTGGCCTCATAATATGGTCATGCATTGTCACTGGAGGAATGTCTTTACAGTGTTCAATCTTCTACCCACAGATCTATTTGCATAGATTGTGTCACTGTTGAAATAAGGAACAGAGTGATTTGAAGACGTGGGGATTAGCTTTGCAACAATACGGACAGCTCTATCCCTTTGTGAACAGGGAACAAATTGCTAAGAATAGGTATTGCACAATATCATAATGAGGCTGAACAAATTTACAGACGTGCATTTCTGTTTCTTACGCCGTTTAGAGGATTAGATAAGGCTTGTGAGTTTTGTAATGCAGGCCTTACAATATAACAAATGATTGATGCGTGTTCCTCCTCTGAATATGCATGCATCCTGTTTGCTGATGATATTATTTGGAACATTTTGAAAAACAAACAGCAGTGATGTTGTGAAATAAAAAAAAAAAAATGGTTATGATCCTGCAGTTTGAGATGCTGCCCTCTAGGAGGCACTACAAAATACCATGGGCAACTTAAAGGGCCAGTTCACCTCTGGGACAACCAGATCTTATTTTATTGTTGTTTGGGACACGATCAACACAATCCTGAGTTATTTTTTGTGTTTAATCAGTTTTTTTTTTAGATATTTTAGTATTTCAGCATGCACTAGTGATGCGTTTTGCATCATATGATGCAAAACGCATCACTGATGATGCAAAATGCATCACTAGTGCATGCTGAAATACTAAAATATCTAAAAACACAGATTGAACACAAAAAATAACTCAGTATTGTGTTGATCGTGTCCCAAACAACAATAAAATAAGATAGGGTTGTCCCAGAGGTAAAGTGGCCCTTAAACACTTATGTTGCTATGATTTTTTCTCTTCAATGTGGTGGTTACCATAGACTTCCATGTAATTGCGCAATTGTGTAAAAAGTGCACGCCCATGCCTAGCTGATGCACCACGTGTGTGCACACTGTTCACAGCTTTCAAACAAAGAAATCCGCTTGGAAATCCGTTCAGGCATTCATGATTTATGGGCCATTATGTTTTCTTCAGATGTAAACAAACATGGCTGCCATGTTTGAAAGAATGGGTTGGTATGGGGGTTAAACATGCAATTTCGCGATCGCGATCATGCCTAATACATTTCTGGAGGTCCAAAAAAAATCTTTGAAACATCTTTTTTTGAAAAAACTCAGGGTTGGCACAGTGTTGGTATCAATACAAACTCGGGAAACTCGGGGTTGGCACCAGATGTGTTAAGTGAGGGCCCAACTCCGCCAGCAAAACATGTCTCAACCAAAATCATTATTTTCCTATATGGCATGGCACGCTCTGTGTGCAATTTGATTACCAGGAGCGCCATGTCGCCTACAGTCTAGGACTGGGCAATATGACTTCAAATCAATGTCATGATTATTTCATACTTTGGCCTCAATTATGATTAATCAACGATAATGAATATATTTTCACTATTTATGTACACCACCTTTGCACAATAAAGTATAATAAAGGGTTAATTGATTAATCAGACATTATCAAACATATAATTTTCGAAATGTCTGAGTGAGTGAGTGTCTGTCTGTCTGAAACAGCGTTTCTCCTCAGTGGCTGGAGCAATTGATCTGAAATCGCATCACCATTAGCATATGAACACACCTGACATAACTGTGAAGCCCGTTTGTCACTTTCACAAATCATATACTGTATATTAGCATTTTTATGGTGTATCTACTATCTATTCTGCATCTAGCATGAGGCACATCTATTCTGCATCTAGCATGAGGCAACATGTTTAACCAGCTCTGTGTGTGTGTGTGTGTGTGTGTGTGTGTGTGTGTGTGTGTGTGTGTGTGTGTGTGTGTGTGTGTGTGTGTGTGTGTGTGTGTGTGTGTGTGTGTGTGTGTGTGTGTGTGTGCAGGCAGGCGGGTGTGTATGCAGGCGGGTGGGCGGGCAGGCGGGCTGGGGGGGGGGGGGGGGGGGGGAATCTCTGTAGCCATTAAACGAAACGGGTATTTCTTACATTGATGCTCCTACATATTATCATGCAAGCACCAGTTAAAGTTACTTTCCATCCCTCATATACTGTTATATACATATATGTGTTATTATACCCTGTGCACTGATACATGATAGGCCTAAAGTTCTATTCGGTTCTGCTAATGTGTTATCAAATAAGAAATATAGTATAAATGTGTTCTCAAAGAGCACATTTTGTTTGTTTGGAATGGGAACAGCTGAATCATGTATCATTGGGTCGCCTGTTGTCCATGTACTCAACAGCTATGGCCTCCTGGTCTAACCAGACAGTAATCTTCCTGGTCTATCGATACAACCAGACAGTAATGAAAAAACTGATTTAGCACATTTGAATACACAAGTTCAGTGGGCAATCTCACACTCAGTCAGAGCAGTGTGAGATAATTAAATGTGGCTCAAGGTCAATTGTGGCTCAAGGTTTATTGTCCGCAAGGGAAATTTGGCTTGGGCTTTCACCCCTGCTGCAGCCACACATAAAACATCAATGACAAAAGACATACGGTATAGAAATACATACAGGGGGGACACAACATTACACAGTGCGCTGTGCGCAGATAGTAGCTAATCTAATCTCACAATCAATGCTGTTTCAGAGCCTCGTTCAACATTTTAGTTGATGCCGTTACAAATTATTTTTTAAACCTAATATAGTTCCATTTAGGTTCACTGTACCTTCTGCCAAAGGGCAGAAGTACTTTGAAGAAAGCCATTGCATCCCAGCACACAAAGAACACCGAATGGTTGTTGTTGAATACAAATGCACCCCATGTCTCTCTGCTCCTCAGGAAACCTATCAAAAACGTGCACTGGAGATGGCTGGCCCCAGATGAACACAGTCTCCTATGTGTTGGACTGTGGGTACAATCCTAACAGCACTGAGGATGCTGAGGCGGCCGTGGTAGGTACTCTATTGCAGTGTTTCTCAACACACACACACACACACACACACACACACACACACACACACACACACACACACACACACACACACACACACACACACACACCCGTATTATGTTGGTGTGCCCATGGATTCTTGGGATATGAAAGGTGTGCCCATGCAGAAAAAGGTTGAGAGACACTGCTCTATTCCAAGCATAAAGTATTTGAACCCCTCTGTAAGAATGTCTCCGCACCAATATTTATAAGCAACCCATAACAGCATGTTTTACATTATATTCAATCTTGGGATATCCATGAACTGTGACTTGACCTGTTGCACTTTTAACTTGCATTTAATATCGTGTCACTGTGCAGAATAAACGTTTTACAATAAATGTTCTCATATTTAGGCTTATCATCCTTTAATAGGTAGACAATATAACATGTTTTTCTGAGACACCGCCATTTCTGTACCATACTATATTTAATTGTTAGTCAAAAAGGGGTTACACTTTTTATATTCTTTCCACTAAAACACTAGCGAATATAAATAGAAAATATATATAATATATATAAAAGAAAAATAATAAGATAATAATACATACATACATACATACATACATATGATTTTTTATAGCACTTTTCTAGGTACTTAGAAAAGGTAAGTCGCTTTACAGAACAAGATAAAAACTACATTTTATGATCAAATATTGAAAACTATTTAAGCATTTAATGACCAGATAGACTCAATATGCTTTGGAGAAAATAAATATAAATAATAAATAATTTTAACTCCATGACCAAGATTTTCTATTACTGTAGGTTTTTTTTCTGATAAAACTAAATACCTCCGGTGTTGCATGCTGCAAATAAAATATCTGCAACCTAACAACATGTTGCGTCGCAAGCTTGTAGATCTGCTCTTTTCAAAACGTGACACCGCCGTGCCAAGTATAAATGAAGCATAGCAAACACTAAGAGCTACTGTATATGACTTGACACATTTTCCAGACTTCCATCCATCTCCTCGTGTTGTTCTCTACACTGTCAACACATTCACTATCCAGAGGATCAAGATGTTGGGATCTGATGCCGATCCCGATTTTTGACATTTTGGATCAATTTGAAAAACTAACATTTGATTAATGTTTCTATTTTCAATCAGTAGCTGTTGCAACGCGATGCGTTGTGAGGTTGTAGATTGGCTATTTTAGATTTTCTCCTATGACATAGTCATAGTGATGCCAGGTTGAAAGTGGTTAATAATCGGACACACATCGGCTGCATAATTGCCAATACAGATGTCGTCCCAAAAGTCAAATAATGGACAATAAATCCACTATAATGTATCAATTCAATCACACCTTGAAGAATTAGCTAGATCTCATGCGCAGCACCTCTTCCCCTGTGCCACGAGCAAGACTGAGATTGGCCATCTGCAAAAAAGAAAAAAAAAAAAAAAGACGAGTTATGTGAATAAAAATCCACCTGCACCTGCCTTTCTAAGATCAAAGACGTCTATAATTAGCCTCGTAAACCAGACTCAGAAGGCAGGAGGAATCTAGTTTTCTAGGCTAGTCTACAGTATAATCAAGCATCTGGCAAAATCCTCACAAGGATATTCATAATGTACCTGTCAAACTTGACCTTCCCACTCCTCCTCCTCTGCCGCAACCCCTTTTCAAACTACACACACACACACACACACACACACACACACACACACACACACACACACACACACACACACACACACACACACACACACACACACACACACACAGGGGCGTCACAAGGGGGGGGAAATTGGGACTGAGTTACTAGGGCTCTAGGGTGGAGAGAACTTCATTATTTTATACTTAAGCTATTTTTTTTTTATTTTTTTTTAAGTTGTGAAAATGTGTGCAAATCTTTGAATATATGTATTTTTTTAAGCAAACATTTGTAACTCAAATTTTGCTTCTGGGGGTCCCTGGAATTAAAAAATTTCAGATGGGGGTCCGTGGCCAAATACATTACATTTTGGGGGTCCTTCACATGAAAAGGTTTGAGCACTACTGACATAGAAACATAGGTTTTTCAAATAAACGTAGAAGGATTTGAAACATTCAAAGACTTGAAAAATAGCAGATCTACAGCTGTGAGCTTGTATATCTGCTATTTTTCAATAATTAAAGTACCCAGGGCACAGAATTTGGTGTGACACCCCTGCACACACACACACACACACACACACACACACACACACACATGTTTGTTAACATCGATTATGGGGACCTGCGCGGGTTTGCATCGATTATGGGGACACCACTTTCCTGTGGTCCCACAGGCCTGAAAAACTGACTTGAAGCCAACGTCATTGTATGCAAATATCGGACCTGTGATTGGCTAGTAGTGTGTGAATCTCTCATTCTCCCATTCTCTCACACACTCACACAAAAACTGCATATGACACACCTGTCATATGACATGAAAACGTGAATTGAGGGACTTGCTTAAAAAAAGCACCAGACACTCAGCAACACTGCCCCCTATCTCCCTGAATGATAATAATTATGGGGACCTATATATTTGTCCCCACTGTGTCAGACGTCCCCAGCATGTGAGTGTGTGAACATGCGTATGGTCCCCATAAGTATAGCTAGACAAACGCACACACACACACACACACACACACACACACACACACACACACACACACACACACACACACACACACACACACACACACACACACACACACACAGAGAGAGAGTCAAATCTAGAGGGTTAATTTAACTGAGTTTAAAGATTCAATGCACTTAAACCACACGCCTGTGCTAACCTGCTGATTGCTGTTCATTCATTGAACTTGTGTGTCTGTAATGTTGCCTTTCAGGGGGAATTCTATGGCGCGATCAAAGTGGGATACACCATCGGCCACAGTGTCTCTCTGACCTCTCTTACTGTCGCCATCATCATACTGTGTGTCTTTAGGTAAGACAAGTGGAATAATCAAAATTACCATTTTGCTTAATTTTTTTCCCCACACAACTACTTAAAGGACAACTTTAGTTTTTTACAACAAAGGGTTCATATTTTAGATTATAATGAAAGAATATAAAAGATGAGTGTTAAATTGATTTCATTTACTTCTAGAGATTCTTATTTCAGTGGTTGGGGGCATGCGAACAAGTGGCTAAATATGTCATTTTACACAGAATAAGCCCATTCCCAAGATACAACGCAACCTTTCATGGTTGGATGTGACTTATGGGGGCTAGAAGTGTTACTGTAAATAGCAATAAAGAAACTGCTGGCTTATTGTGTCTAAAAAGACATACCGGTATTTAGCCACTTGTACGCATGCCCCCATGCGTACGCATGCCCCACATTTTAGCATGGTAAACGTGATAAAACAATAGAACGAAGCAAATGAAAACATTTTAAAACTCACTTTTTCTTTTCTCTAATTACAATCTAAAATATGAACCCTTGTTGTAAAAAAACAAAGTTGTCCTTTAATGGGGAATTTCATTTCAAAACACTCCTGGGGTAATTTTTAATGTTTTTGCCTTTTGTGTGCACCCGTTTTTAAGTTACTTGATTCAATATAGCCATTAACCACATTAGACTCATTGAAAACACACAGCAATAGTTTTTTATTCATTGTTGATTATTATTATTCACCCGGTGTCAATTGTCTAATGTAATCCCGCTACACTCCCTCTGCCAACCTGGGGAGACCTGTCCTCATGCTTCCTTCTATGCATGTGGAGTCCAAGCTGCTTCTTTTCACATGACATGGGGGAGTTTCCCCGGCTGGACGTAGCGCGTGGAACGTGTTATTCCAACCAGTTCCTTTCCTCTCCATCAGGCGCCCTGGCTGGCCAGGGGGAGGCAGTATAGATACCAGCATTTTTTTGTGAGTGTACCTACCCTAGGAGACACGGGGAGAACATGCAAACTCCACACAGAAAGGCCCTTTTGCCAACCCCAATATGGGCACTGATGACACGAAGGAGAGAACACACCCCCCGGCTCCCACAGCGTCCCCCAACGGGAAGCGAACCCATGCAGGACCTTCTAGCTGTGAGGCGACAGCGCTACCTTATTGAAAACTGACAGTCTCCTCACGCATTAGAAGGACAATACTAGTCACCAGAAGCAGGACTGGGTGTTTTCAATAAGTCTAACTTGGTTAACGTGGAGTTTGAAGTTGAATGGGTTTAAGGGTGAGGTGTCTGATAAAAAATGAATAAATATCAAGAAACGTAAAAACTGTCTGGGGTACACACAAAAGGCTGAGTAGAAATGAAAATGGCCTCAGTACTGTTATAAAGTAAAATGCCCCTTTAACAGCTTATGTAGGACAACTGGTTTGATCGATTGAATTATTATTTTATTTGACTGAAATGTAAAACAGCACGAATACAGTCAAAACACTAAAAGGATTACAACAAAAAAGTCCTTGCGGTCTATGGGACAACAATAGAGTGTTGTTTCCTATCTATTGGAGTGGGGCGGTATTGGCTCAGGGGTAGAGAAACCGCCATTAGAACACGGAGGGTTCCTGAAAGGGTTCCCAGTTGGAATCCGGACTCCCCCAGAGTTAATGTTGAAGAGTCCTTGAGCAAGACACTGAACCCCTGGTTGCTCCCGGTGAGCAGGTGGTGCCTTGCATGGTTTCCTCCACCATTGGTGTATGAATGTCTGTAATGCACACTCTAAAGCGCCTTGGATAAAGGCGCTATATAAATGCACCATTTACCATTTATTCAGATCTGACATCATCTCTAAAGTGTTTAAGAGAGCATGAGCAGCCAGAAAATCAACTGCTCAAGGACCAGCGTGTATTCCTCACCAACCCATGTCTGTGGGGATGAGGAACGAGAGAGAGAGAGAGAGAGAGAGAGAGAGAGAGAGAGAGAGAGAGAGAGAGAGAGAGTGTGTGTGTGTGTGCACGCGCGCCTGTGCGTGAACGCGCGCCTGTGCGTGAGTGTGCACGCTAGCACGCACATGTGTGTGTGTGCGTGCGTTTCAAGGTTAAAGGGCCTTCCTGTATTGCTTTTAAAAGATCAAACGTTATCTAACCGAAAAGTCACGGCACGCACGACTGTATGTGCGTCTCTGTGTGCGTGTAGACACCAATACGTGTTCCAGCATGACTGTTTGTTAGCCTGTGCGTCCATGTGTCTACGCGTGTGAGCGGGCGGGTAAACAGTGAGTGATGTGTTTATTTCACGGGGTCAGGCAGTGAGCTTAGCATATTTCTTGACTGAGGGGTGGTCCGCTCACACAGGATGTGCAGAGAGCATCGCCCTGTTTATGTGCAGTTTGCAGACTTAACTTTTCAGGCAGCTGGTTGATACCGTGTGTCATCACACCCATTCTGCCATGATTACTCGTCTAATGGGCTTGTACAATTCTCCCCGATCACAGGACATCACTGGGAAGGCATTTGTTTGAGAACACTCAGAACACAGTATTTATAGCGGTGGAACTCATTTCGCAACACCAACCAATCTGTTGCCGCTGTACGCACTGTCTGTTCATACACTCATGCACTTGTTTTATGGCCAGCCATCAGGTGCGTCACAAGGGGGGGAAAAGTGGGATGAGTTACTAGGGCCCAAGGTGGAGGGGCCTTCATTGTTTTAGACTTAAGCTATTGAAAGATAGCAGATATACAAGCTCACAGCGCAGCACCGAGTGCCACGCTGCGAGCTTGTAGATCTGCAAATGAAAATGTGTGCAAATCTTTGAATATATGTATTTTTAAAGCATATGTGGCCAAATACATATCATTTTGGGGGTCCTTCACATGAAAAGGTTTGAGCACCACTGACATAGAAACATACATAGGTTTTTCAAAAAACCTTAGAAGGATTTGAAATATTCAAAGACTTTTAAAAAATAGCAGATCTGCAATTTTTCAATAGTTAAAGCACAAAATAATGTTTACTAATGCGTTCCCAGTCTAAATGGGTTAAACCCCCCCACCATATGAAGAACATTCATGGGGGGCCCGCAGTGAATCCTTGTACCCAGGGCCCAGAATTTGGTGTGACACCCCTACCAGCCATACAGTCTAACATATCATCGCTGTCGGGTGGAAACCCTGTATGTCCAAAAGTGTTACTTTTCAGGAAACGGACAAAAGAGTGTTCCAATGTAGTTATTATTTAGTCACAGGCTCTTGTTAATGAATGTTTTGCTGCTTTTGTGTGACACTGAATTAGTATAGGGTCTTCTACAGGTGGTCCAGGACCCCTAAGGGGTCCTCAGAGTTACTACAGAGGGGCCACCACATCTTTGTGTGATATGATCATGTTTTTTACATTAACCACTTGAACCCAAGCATCCCTATTATATTCTGAGTGGAACATTAGCCAAAAAATAGCAGATCTACAAGCTCACAACGCCTCGCAGTGCGAGGCATTGTAGATCAGCTATTTTTGGCAAAGAGGTTTTGTTGAGGGAAAAGAAGAGCAGACTAAGTATTTGATGGTTCAAGTGGTTAAATGTCTGAAAATACACATTATTCCAACAGGATGACAGTGCTGTCAAACAAGTTTAAGCTGTCTAAGAAATCCATGAACATTGCGACCTGATATAAATGACAAGCCCACACACATACCTACCGGTACAGACAGGACCGAACAGCACTAGCATGCTTTGCTGGCGCACAAGTTGGCCACGTATGGCCACGAGTGCACAATGCGCAAGTTGGCACCTTGACAGAGTGCAGTCTAGTTCAGGGGTCTTCAAAAGAGGGTCTTCCAAATCTTTGTGTGATAGGAACCTTATTTTTTCTACCCCAACCACTTGAACCCTAGTTATTCATTCGCCAAGAATAGCAGGTTTTTTGTAGAGGGAATGTCTAAAATACACATTAAACCAACAAACAAGTCTAACCTGTCTAAGAAATCTATGAACATTTTTAATCTGCAACACAATTTTGTACAATACGTAGTGGGGGTCCCTGCTTCATCTCTCTCTCAGCTAAGGGGGTCCTTGGCCTGAAAACGTTGAAGACCCCTGGTCTAGTCAATTACCTTTATTCAGATAACAAAAAAATTGTAAACACTCTGTGCACTTGATTGATACTGTGTATATTCTTTCATAGGAAGTTGCACTGTACAAGGAACTACATCCACATGAATCTGTTTGTGTCGTTCATACTAAAAGCCTACTGTATATTCTTTCATAGGAAGTTGCACTGTACAAGGAACTACATCCACATGAATCTGTTTGTGTCGTTCATACTGAAGGCCATCGCTGTGTTCATCAAGGACGTGGTTCTGTATGAAGTTGGTGAAACCGAGAACTTCTGCAACTCCTCAGTGAGTACTTCATGTATTAAGATTCATATTGATCTTAACCCATTCGGGCCTAGAATCATTGAATGCTTTAACTATTGAAAAATAGCAGATATACAAGCTCACAGCGCGGCACCGAGTGCCGCGCTGCGAGCTTGTAGATCTGCTATTTTTGAAAAAGTCATGAAAATGTGTGCAAATCTTTGAATATATGTATTTTCAAAGCAAACGTTTGTAACTCAAATTTTGCTTCTGGGGGGTCCCTGGAACTAGATATTTTGAGATGAGGGTCCGTGGCCAAATAAATATCAGTTTGGGGTTCCTTCACATGAAAAGGTTTGAGAACCACTGACATAGCAGTCTCTCAAGAACAGACTAACTGAGCTCCAGTTAAGTGAAAAGGACCTTTTCTTTGACGATGGCTATAACCAGATTGCTGACATAGAAACATAGGTTTTTCAAAAAGTCTTAGAAGGATTCAAAAGATATTTATAGAATCGGGTCAAAATTCAAATTTTCACGATTTTTCAAAAATAGCAGATCTACAAGCTCGCAGCGCGGCACTCGGTGCCGCGCTGTGAGCTTGTAGATCTGCTATTTTTCAATAGTTAAAGCATAAAATAATGATACACTATAATGTGTACCCGTTCTGAATGGGTTGTTAATACAGTATGTTGATGCCAGGACTTTATTCTCCCACTATGTCTCCATTTCCCTGTTCACGGTCAAGCGGCTTTACACAGTTTATTGGTTTTCTTTGTGCCTTCAGATCATGTTATATCATTTATACTCAACGGTGTTGCGTTCTGAAAATAGATAAATGGCTATTTAATGTGGTACTCAACACCGACGAACGACAAAGTATAAACCAGGCTTAGCCTGTCTCATTTATTAGCTACAGCAAACTCTAAAGCATGTTGCACAAGCTTTCTTTTCTCTTGGCATCTGTATCCTTACCCAACCAGCGCTGTTAGTTTTAAAAGCTTTGTCTCTCAAGTTTGCTTAACAATGATCGTTCAAGAACTCCTGGGTGTGTGTTTGTCAAGGCCTTAAACTCCTCTGACCAGTGTTTCCAATGAGCCTCTGTTCAGCAGGATGTTGGGAGAGTTAAGCCCTTTGCACACAGGACAGTTGCGTTTTTTTTTTCTTTTCGTTTGCTGCATGAATAAAACGCATTGGATTTGGTGTGCAATGCTGTGCGGAATCTGCGCTGCGGATCCCAAAAGGAGTCATAAAAGGAGTGATGAGTTTTTTACCGCATGCGACAAGACGCACGAATCGAACTGGGTTCGATCGAGAAAAAAACTCACGGCCGCAGCCACTTGTCGCACGGCTAATTCGGATCCGGTGTGCATGAGGTCGTAGAGAATCATTGTTTTCTTTTTAAAAAATGAAATTGTCCATTTTATCCGTGCGGATAAACGCGCCTGTGTGCAAAGGGCTTTACTGTTGTGTTTGCATACTTTAGCCTCAGTGCAGTGGTGGAAAGTAACTAATTCCATTTACTCAAGTACTGTACTTAAGTACACTTTTGAGGTATTCTTGAGTGGTGCTCCTGGAACAGGAGCTATAGCTCCGACATCTGGCTTTGTCCAGTCAAAAACCAAGGGGAAAACCTGTTCGAAAATGTCTGGGGCTTAAGTAAACTGAAGCGCGGGCTACATCAGGCCTAGGACCTACATCCTGGCAACAAAATGTCCGGTCAAAAACTGGGGGAAAAAATGTGTTAAAAAATGTCAGGCTCAAAGTTTGTTGTACGCCATGCAGGGTCCCATTGGCCAAGCTTCAGGACGTGCTGTGATTGGCTAGCGGGACGCTTGATGAAATTAACTCATAAATAGAACCGCTCACTTCACACTAGGTGTGATTTTTACTTTACTGGATTTCCAATTTCCAATCTTTTTCCAATCTATTTCCAATCTTCAGTATACTTTTACTTCTACTCCACTACATCTCAGAGGCAAATATTTAACCTTTAGTTACTAGTTATTACTAGCTATTATTACCAGTAAGACTCCCTAATCGGGAGATAAGCGACCGTTGGTCGCTTATCACCTGTCACACTGCTGACATCAGTATGACATCACACCGTACACAAATGACCCTTATATAAGACCGGCATTATCTACCGACAGATTAGTAACAAGATGTCAAAATCATTGAAGGTTTACCCTACTAACCAACTGTTTACCATAGCAACCATGTTTTTTACCTTAGCAACCAACTGTTTACCCTAGCAACCAACTTTCTACCACAGCAACCATGTTTTTTTTACCCTAGCAACCAACTGTTTACCCTAGCAACCAATTGTTTACCATAGCAACCATGTTTTCTTACCCTAGCAACCAACTGTTTACCCTAGCAACCAACTGTTTACCATAGCAACCATGTTTTTTACAGGGCCTGGGATTGATGACATCAGAAATCTCCATATATGGGCATGAAAGGGATTTTGTTTCTGGAAATATGTCTGTGGGGTGCCACATTTGGAATAAAACACTTACATCACACATCTGGATATCCATACAGCCCATCTAGTTTGCCTGTGTCCATTTATGCCCATATATCTGATGACATTGGGACAATGATCTCCATATATGGGCATAAAACTTATGTTAATTAGTAAAGCCTGGGGATCTCCATATATGGGCATGAGGGGTACCCTAAAAGGGCATCATCTGGGAATAGCAAATATAGTTATCCTAGAAAGTGAAAATCTTACATCAAAGGCCATAACTACCTACCTACCACCATACTGCATTCCTCATTAAACTACCTACCAGTAAGATGCCTAAGGGAGAAAAGCAAAGGGCGAGGTTGCACCATTTCTTGGTCTTCTGGCCAGTGATGTATATCGGACCATTTAACCATATATGGAGACATCTGGTACCCAAAGATATTCACAGATATGGGCTTAATATTGATGACATAAGGGATCTCCATATATGGGCGTAAAAGGGATTTGGTTCCCCTGGCATCACAGGGATCTCCATATATGGGCATAAAATGGATTTGGTTACCCTGGCAACACGGGGATCTCCATATCTCCATATATGGGCATAAAAGGGATTTGGTTCCCCTGGCATCACAGGGATCTCCATATATGGGCATAAAAGGGATTTGGTTCCCCTGACATTACAGTGATGTCAGTGGCTGGTTCTACAGAGGGGATCTCCATTTATGGGCATAAAAGGGAATGTATGTATGATGATGTCAGATATCATAGACGTCATAGGACTTTCACATAACGAATAACTGAGTAAGCATGTAAACCCGTAAAATCTATATTTGGGCATGGCTGATTTATGACCTCATCATGATGACACGAGCAAACACAGCTGAATTGTATAAATGATCAGTGCAGAAACCAACAGAAGTATTTGAACAAGACTCTTCGATTTAAACATCAACAAAGGTGTGACGTTTGTTGATGGTCACGTGTGACGCGTGACGGACGGACGGACGGACCGGCCGGTGGAGGTTTTCATAGTAAACTGCTCCCTGACGGTCGCAACAAAACATACATTATCCACTTCAGCCCTATATACATTTCAGCCGAGCTTAAAGATTGTCTATTTTCAAAAGCTTTTTATAGATTTTATTCATTTGAAAACCTGTGTAAGGGCACGGTCACAACTCACTTTTATTCTACCTATGAGGGCGAATTCTGGCAATGCATTTCTATGGGAATGGAGCGGTTTGCTGCCATTTGTGGATTTCTGTAAAAAAAAACAAAAAACACTCCATTCCCATTGAAATGTATTGGCAGATTCTGTCCTCATAGGTAGAATAAAAGTGTGGTGTGACCCTGCTCTAATGGGACATTCTGCACAATGAGTGCTTTCTACTTTTGATACTTTAGTAGGCCTACATTTTTATACCAACACTTTTGTACTTTTACCATTTTTGAATTCCGTATTTTACTTGTAACAGAGTATTTCGACATATTTGCAGTATTGTAAAAAACAGGAGTAGGCCTACTTTTTCCGCCACTGCCTGAGTGAGTACTGAAAAAAGGCTTTCTCAATCACATTCAAAAGTGACAGCATCACAGTGGTCAAGTAATGAAGTACAGTAGAGTATGAAGGACAATTAAATACTTCTGAATAAACTACGATTAAAGATAAAATGTCAAACAATGCTTATATATTAGTCAAATCGAGTCAGTTACTTTTAATTTACCTTTATTTAACACTTTATAACACAGGAAAGTTTTATGTTCTGCAAGCGATGCTCATGAATGGCTGTGTTTGAGGAGCTGTCCTCAAGGGACACAGATGATTACTGGTCCAAACACAGCTGCTAGTCCCCTAAAAGGACCTCAAGCACTCCAGCCAAACATGGGTGGTAGAAAATGAGATTATGTGCTGTTCTGCATTAACTGCAGGGCAGGACAGCACTAGACCAATATGCTCCGGTATACCTAACTGGTACTGATAATTATGACATTCATAATGTTTGAACCCTTATTTATCCATCCAAGTTGGCTATTGCAAGTTAGTATTTATTGCAGCGGTCTCAAAACAAACACGCTCTAGTCTATGGCTTCCATAGGCTGGTATTGTTTAAAATATTATCATAGTATTATCACAGTATTATCTGTTATGCCCAAGTCTGCGCATTTGAGCTGATAAACTTTGGCCACAAGCCCATTTCTCCAGCTTTCAGACTAGTTTATGTTTTACTTCCTGTTGAAGTGATTGGGTATCATGGGGATTGGAGCTTGACAGCAGCTCCAGCTACTGCACCATCATCCTGCCGTTCTTGCCGTCCTGAAATTTACCATAAAATGTTACCGCAGGATCTGATCCTGTTTAATTTGATCATCTTCATATTGTGATTGAAGGCTTTTTCCCATTGTGATCCAAACATTGCTTCACCATACAAGGCCGTCGCACAAAAGTAGTGAAAACAGAAGATCTACAAGCACACAACGCCTCGCGGTGCGAGGCGTTGTGTTGTGTGCTTGTAGATCGGCTGTTTTCACTAGTTTAAGTCATTTTCAAAATGATAATGCAAAACGAACAGTTTTGGACATACAAGGTTTTCACCCGACAACGACGATATGTAATTTTCCCTTTATGTAGCTTGGGTGTTTTAGTTGGTTCATTGTTTGATCATTGTCATGTCAGTTCATTGTTTACCGTATGTTAAATGAAATGTCCTGTACGTCCACATGGGCTGATGGGCTTCCATGGAAGCATGACATTTGATAAAGAAAAAACAATCAATCATGTACAGTTTAAATTCATGATAATAACATAAAAGAAGGTGGGGGGCCCGGGATAAGACACATTGAGGATGAGGAGTGAGCACGTTTACAACCCTGGAGGAAGGCTAGCTGGGGAAAGAATAAGTCCAATTTTGAATAGCCAGTCAGCCGCCTCGAATCACTATATACAAATGTACACAACGAAACTCTGTTTACGTGACTCCAAGGCTGAATGAAAACTGTTGATGACATCTTAAATGTTTACTGAGCAGATAACTCAATTACTATCAGCGTGTTTAGAATGAAATCACACTTGAAAGGCAACCCATATACTGTATATATTACTGTGAAACCAAATATGATTATCCCTATCGAGTCTATCTGTATACATGTAGATGCTTTCTATGTTATCCTAGATACTTTGTAATCATTTTGATTAATAATAGCTCAGATTTACACTGCTGCTGCTACTTTGAAGCCCTAATTGTTTTCTTTGCACTCTATTTCATTGGCCCTATCGTTTGTTGATATAGGGTTCATGCTCCTTACACCAATCTTGCTCTTTGTAAGTCTCTCTGCGTAAGAGCATCTGCCAAATTGCAAATTGTAAATTGTTTGCTCACCATGGACTCTCTGTGAGTAAATTATCATTGGTTCGCTTAACGCATTAAACCCGGGAAAGCATCTGTGTCGTTTCAGATTTTTGCGTTGTCTATTCAGAAATAGCAGATATACAAGCTCACGGCGCCTCGCAATGCCAGGTGTTGTGTGTTTGTAGATTGGCTATTTTCACTATTTTAAATTGTTTTTAAAACAATAACAATGAAAGGAAGGTTTTGGACATACAAGGTTTCCACACGACAACAACAATATAAAATAAAAAGTAAAAAATGGCAAAAGAGTATAGGGACGCCTATGAAGTACATTGACCCAGAGGCCCTTTTTCAAATTTCACGAATAAAATACAGATTTTTCTGTTTGTTTGTTTGTTTTTTCAAAGCTCCGCTGACTCTCTCATCCTCTCCTCCTAGGCGGGCTGTAAAGCAGCAGTGGTGTTCTTCCAGTATGGGATCATGGCAAGCTTCTTCTGGCTGTTGGTGGAGGGCCTGTATCTCCACGCCTTGTTGGCCGTCTCCTTCTTCTCAGAGAAGAAGTATTTCTGGTGGTATATCCTGATTGGCTGGGGTATGTGCCTGTGTACACATTGCTCATACTGATTGTCAAGGATGCCCATCTGTCATTTTAAAATGTTAAAATGTTGTTTGCTTAGAATCACTTATACTCGAAACGACCACAGTTGGTTATAAAACAATTAATGAAGAAATAATAGTGTTCATCTTAAAGTAAATAAAGTCTTCTTCTGAGATTACGTTTGATAGATGGTAATGGCTTGGACTTGCCTTTACATCTGCATTCGATTTAAATCTTGTAGACAGTTCTCAAGCAGCAGTCAAGAATCCACTCTTGATTTATTTTCAGTTCTAGGAGGTGAGGAGAGGACATGATTACACAACGTTTGACCTCCGTAACATTGATGTTACCCAGGAGTAATATTTTGAAATGTTGACAGTCCATGAATGGTTGTTTGATTTGGTAATACTCAAAATCTGATTACTTTATGGAGGCATTATTAATAGCTTGGGAATCAACCAGAGCATCTCTGTGCATAAAAAAGAGCATACAAAGTTTTGGAGCTTACATAAGTTAACCAATTGAACCCTAGCATCCTTATTCTGGGTTGAACATTGAGCCATTCTACAAGCGGTTGTGAGATCGGCTATTTCGACAAAGATATTTAGTGTAGCGCGAAAGGAACAGGTTAAGGCCTATTATAGAGTCCGGGTGGACTCCGGTCAACTAATATTCCGCAGAGTTTAAGTGGTTAAACTATGTACTCATAATTTACGATAAACATGTAAAAAGGGCAGAAACGCTCGATAAAATTCTGTCTGTTTTAAAGCCTCGACTGTGTCTGTTGTTGCTTTTAACTGTGAAGTAAATTTAGACCAGAAATGTAAAGTTAGTAAGCTAGTGATATCTTTATAAACTTTTATAAACTATTACACAAATTTAAATGAATTGGATTCTTTTGAAATGATTGTAGCCAGCTTAAATCCTAGGTTGATAAACTGGATCCTTTGTATTTTAGCGATGTTGAATGAAGAATATCAGTTTCTGAAAATTCCCCCTCCAAAAATGGACATGTTGTGCTTTGCAAATTGAGTCAATGCTATCTTTGTTTTAAGAGCTTGGACAGAATTGATAACCTACATACATACTTTGTACTGGGTTTCTTCAGCACGCTAACATCATTTTCTTATAATTCTCAAGTTTTGGTTGTTTTTCTTGTTCACAGGGGCTCCAACCATCTTTATCACAGCATGGGTGATAACTAAGGCATATATGAATGATCCTGGGTAAGTGAATCATTCTCTTTGTTTGAACATTAAATAATCAAAATGATAACTCATAATTTATGCAAGAATTCAAATTTCATGCACAGTCATGTAAGTACAGTAGTTTCTTATCTTTCACCACAAGAAGTAAGTATTATACAGCATGGGTGATGATACATTTAGTTGTCAACTATTGTCACTGTATGAGTAAATAACTGTATTCAGTGGACATCCAAGGTGAACGATTGTAACAGGCAAGGACACCCTCACTGCCAGTAGAATTGTGTTTTGGAGCAGGGGTGTCATTTGGGGTCCCAGGCGATAGCAGTTGCCTTCCCCTATACCGCCTTTAAACTCAAATTGAGTTCTTATGCATGTTTCCCCCACTTCTGAAAGTTTGTTTTTGCAGATCGGCACTGAGTGCATCTCAATCCACACCCATCCATCTGTCATGTCATACACATGTTATAGACACATGTTTTTTTTTGTTTGCCACTTTGAATCTGGCATCCCTGAGGCAAAAACTAATGTAAATTAAACAAATAACCGTGAGACATTGTGAGCTTGGAGATCTGCTATTATTGAAATAGGGGTACAGTGGTCACTTTTTTTGCCACCCTCTAGTTTTTGCTGAAACGACGCCTCTGTTTTGGAGTAGTGGTGCAGTATGATAACAAAAAATGATTGAAAGTGTGTTTAAAATAGTCTTGCGAGAAGGAACCTGCTGTGTGCTCCTCCTCAGATTTTATGGCTCTGTCCTTTCCAACAGATGCTGGGACACCATTGATGACAACCGTTGGTGGATCATAAAAACGCCCATTTTAATTACCATACTTGTGAGTCAAATTGTCGGCAATCTGGGCAACATGTTGTGTTCAACACAGCATAATGTTGAGTACATGAATCAGTCTTCTATTGTCTCCGCAGGTTAACTTCTTCCTCCTCATTTGTATAATCCGCATCCTCCGACAGAAGATAAATTGTCCTGACATCGGAAGAAAGGAATCCAATCAGTATTCGTACGTTTTCAAAACAACTTTAGGTTTTTATTATGCAATGGTTCAAGGTCATATCTTATCAGCTTACGTGCACTGTAGAAAATTGCTTTGGCTGCTATTATGTTGGTGTTGAGCAAAAGATATCTCTTGCACAGTGCAGAGAATTACTTCCACTCAGCTTTTGTCTGGGATGTGAGATAGAACACGGCTGAATATCTTCTCATTTTGTCTCCGTGTTACTTGCAGGAGACTGGCAAAGTCAACACTGCTGTTGATACCTCTCTTTGGGATGAATTACATTATATTTGCCTTCATCCCCGACCACATTCACCCTCAAGTGAGAATGGTCTTCGATCTCATTCTTGGATCTTTCCAGGTAAATGCTCCATAAGCATTTCAAAACACATACCGGTACATGTACAGTGCATGATCACAGGTAGTCAAATCGGACGTGATTAAATGAATTCTCTAAGGGTGCATCTGAATGTTCAGAAACGTTAAGTCTTATGTCAGGATTTAGGAAAAGACAGCCATGTGCTAAGAGTATCTGACTACACAAATACACTACGTAATTGAACAAGTCATTGATATGACATGTGAGTCTCCCATAGTAAGACTACAATGATCCGAAGATGGACTACAACAAGTGTTTCGTTTTTTTCCTGTCAGGTGACAGACATTTACAGCCAAGTATACATTAAATGTTCTTCATAACGGAAAGTGAAGGAACATAAGATGCCAATACCCATCCAGAAATGCTGGTGACTATATATATTCCAAATATATAGTACATTTTATTTTAGCATAATTTGACCCTAATATGACCGGCTCTTATCATGGCTGCCACTTAGATATTTCCAGGTGATTTCACTCAGTTCCTATTCCTATTTGGGTGCACCCTGAATCTCACAGCATGAATGCAAGTGTCTCTAATGAATCAAGGGAATTCTATGTCCTTTGTCCTTGTTTTGATTCCCGCAGCCGTGCCATTTGTTATATTTTTAGTGTTGTGCCAACAGTTAAAGGAAACTGAATCAGAAAAATCATGTGAAGCCACTGACGACGACACCACCTTTGCTTTGGTTTGGAAGGAGGGTCCATAAACGTTGTGTGGATAGTCCTGTTGGCTAGCACAAGCATCTATCTAACCATGGATGATGACCTGTTAGATTAGTTCGGCGAATCGTTTGATTAGTTTGTGTCTGAATTTGTATGTTTGAATAAGACAGTACAGCTCTTAGTGAGCCACTGAGCATGAAATCCAATGTAAACACTGGAAACCCAACTGTGTGCAGGCCCATACATTTTAGCTAAATCGGAGTCCCCTCATACCGTAAGTGCATGTTCTCTAGAAACGGAAAGAATATTCTTAATTTATAACTGACCAACATCCTTTGGGGACATTTTCCCAGTGGTCTAAAATGGCTGAACTTGTGTCGGTCTGAATCTGGATATCATTATAAGATCATCTTTGTGATGAAAAAATATTTTGAGTATTTCCCCAGCTGAACTATCGTGCTCGGTGTGGCAGTTATTTTCAAAGTCACAGTTGCCACTGGGGATTTCACTGTGCAATGATGTCTCCTTCTCTATTTTTCTCTCTCTTTTTCTCTCTCTCTCCCTGGTTTAGGGTTTTGTTGTTGCCGTCTTGTACTGTTTTCTTAATGGAGAGGTAAGACAGCACACACACACACAGGCGTAGATACATACATGATTACAAAACACCCTGATTAGAAGGTTTTGAAAAAACGAAAAAGCTCAATTCAATAAATCTACCATTCTGTCCAGTGCACTACACGGTTGCTAATGCTTGTCCGCCTACTTCAGTCTTGTTTGATTTTATACCCTGTCCCCTCTCTCCCACAGGTGCAGGGAGAGATTAAGCGTAAGTGGCGCAGGTGGATGCTACAGAGGTTCCTGGTTGCAGACACCAAGTATCAACAGCCGTCTATCGGCAGCAATGGGAACAACTTCAGTACCCAGATCACCATGTTGACTAAATGCAGTCCAACTCCACGCCGCTCGTCTGCCAGTGGGGAGCACCTATCTACCATCTGAGAATGACCCGGATAATGCAGCCAATTAGTGTTAAGGCAGACAGCTAGATGGCTCAATCATGCTACCACCGCGTCTCTGTAAAGGTTGAAATAACAGTTGTTTCGTCTCCATGTGTACTGAGCGTTGGAACTGGGTCGTAATGTTGCCATTGTTTATCACGGTCACACAGTGCTTCAGACCGCGTGAGATGTTTCATTACCTGCCATGCATTAAGGCTTTGGATAACATTCCTAGTCTCCTGCTTGCACGTGCCATGCACTGCAGTCACAGACAGACCTCTAGTGGTGACATGGGTCTGAGTCCAGCAGACCTGTCTGATGTCATTCCCTCTCATTTGTACAACAACACCAAGTAAAAAAAACACCCACATCGTATTTAAAAGCCGACAAATGAGAGCTGGTTGTTGAGAAAAGACGTGACAAAACCAGAAATGTAATTCACTGTCATTACTGGTTAAGAGAGAGGTCTTCAGCATGGCCTCAGATAATGTTTTGTATTGGCTCAAGAGGTAATATAACTCTTGGTCAACATTTTACAACTGATGCCAAGCAGCGAATGGAGAGTGCTGAGGCAGAGCGGCATCCTATTTGAAGCAATATGTTTATTAAAAGGGTGTGTTGCACAGGGCTCATACCACTTAACCTAATGGCCTACACAGTTTGTTGCTGATATCTGGGGACCAATGTTAAGGATATTAATGAAACACACGAGAGGCTGAGCAATACTCCATGCCGCTCAGTGCACTTAGCTGTTTTTGACATCCCTTACTTCGGAACATACATTCCACTGAATTACTGCCAGATAGCATTCCAAAGAGGAGACAACCAAAGTCTCCCGCTTGTGAAATTTATCTCTTGGACTGCAGATGCTTTTAGTTTTGTCTGAGTGCTTAGTTTGGTCAGCAGTCGCTCATTTTAAGTGTCGCCCTAAACTATCAGACCAGATGTATTCAATTATCGTCCAAAAGCACTATTTTTGTTCTACTATGGCTTAAGATGTCGTATCTGTGATCAGCCTCCTTTCATTTTTCAGCACGTCATTAGTAAATAATACAGTAACTGCAGTGTGTTTTTGTAATATGATTCATCAAGCATAATGAAAACATACGTGATGGATGTTGCAGTGGGTCTATCGCTGTTTAATGTTGTTTTGAAAAGCTGACATATCTGGAGCAACGAGCTATTCAGAAGAGTTGGTTCAAAACAGGCATTTCAGTGTTTAATAGTTGCCAACCAAATGTCATGTTGAAGAAGATTTTACCTTTAGTTGTACAGTATATGGAAGTATGAGCAGGCCAGGTGTAGGTGAAAGTACCTCGGACTTAATGTCAGTTTTTGTACATAAGGTGAAATACTATATACACATCTGAAGAGCAGGTTTATGCTGTGTTATGTTGTGATGATTTACAGTTCTCAGGTGTTGACTGGAAATTAATGTTTACAGTGTCCTACTCCTCCCCTCGTGGTATTTTCATGTGTCCTGTGCTCCTTGTTTGTTGCAATATGAATATGTATGTAAATGTTATTGAACACACCATCACATGATGAATATAATTGTATTGTGGTTGTGGATCAGCCTGTAGCCTGTGCTTCTTAATTTGTGAAAATGTAAAGCTATTCGGTGTTAGTCTGCTGTAATTCGTAAGGATTGTAAGCTTTTGGCCTTTTTGCAGTCTTCTTGATATCACTGTTCAGCTTCTTCCCTTCATATTAATGTTACATTTTTCCCTTCTTTAAAAATAATATAATTAAAAAAGTGAACAACAAAACAACAATGCTTGGTGGTAGGCTACTACTCCCTCTCGGCCTACTAGCATCTTTGCCACTGATCAGTCCTGGGGTTTGAGAGAATGGCCCAGGACAAACAAACAAACAGACTCACAGACCTGTTTGTAAATGTCTCTTACAGAACAGAAGCCTTAGAAACTGCACTGGATCAAACATTTGACATGAATAACACTGTGAAGTATAATTGCTTGATGCTTGCCCATCAAGTATTTAAACCATACTGTATACTAAGATGTAATAATGTATTGTGACAGTTTGCAATGCATTTGTATTAAACAACAATTGGAAGAATTTTGGAATTGAAAGGATGGTATTGTTTTCTACTAGATAGATAGATAGATACCTTTATTAACCCAAGGGGGAAAGGTTACAAAGTTACAGGTAGCATGAAAAATTGGGGACATGTCTCCATTACGACATGTCGCCACTTCGACATTGACTTCTTATATTGTCGGAGTGGCGACACTTCCATAGAGGTTAGGTTTAGGTTTAGGGTTAGGGTTAGTGTCGGAAAGGAGACATGTCGGAAAGGGGACATGTCGGAATGGAGACATGTAACCTGAAAAATTACACCTAGTGTGAAGTGCACGCTGCTATTTATGAGTTAATTTCATTAAGTGTCCTGCGAAGCTTGGCCAATGTGACCCTGGGCGTACAACAAACTTTTGCACTTTGTGCCAAAATGTAGGCCAGATGTAGGCCACGCTTCGCGTCCCGGACAAAGCCAGGGGTTGGAGCTTAGCTCCTTCCAGGAGCACCGCTCAAAACGAAAAAGTACAGAAAAAAAAGAAAACAAGGCAAACAAAGCTAAACAATAAGAAGCATCAACAATATAGAGCAATGGAAAACGGAGGTACTGAAAGCATGGTTTAACATTATTGAATTTCTTTCAAGCATTGACAAGATTGATGTAAAAAATCACACCCAATGTGAAGTGAGCGGTGGTCTAATGTCTTCAGACTAGGATTTAAGTCTAGGATGTACAGGCTATGCTACACATTCGTTTTGCTATTCGTGTGCTACAGACACACACCCAGCCACTCTATGGACCGCTCAAAAAGAATGACAGGTGTTGGAGGTATTGCCTCGCTCATAGATGCATCCACAGGAACCATATGACCCTTGATGAAGAGACATGCTGGAGGCCGAGGAGATGAAAAAGACATTTGGTCAAACTGGTTTGTCTTGTTTAATTTGTCTATTAACAATACTTGAATAGTTGTTGCTACAGGAAAAAATGCCCCAACATTGGAATGGGAAGTATTGTTGAACTAGACTGCACTCTAACAAGGTGCCAACTTGCACTCGTGGTGAACTGGCCATATATGGCCTACTTGTGCGCCAACAGAGTGCGCAACTACTATGTTCGTTGTTGTCTGTATCCGGCTTACAGTGTGGTATGTGACGACACTTGTTGGTTGGTGGTGTCATCACCGAGAACACTGCTCCCTCATTGGCTAGAAGCCCTGCCTGGCTGCCTTTGTACTGTCAGCAGGACACAGACAGCACCGAACAGGCGAACAAAGTAGTTGTGCACTCTGCTGGCGCAAGTAATAATGAGAGGATAGAGAGCAGAGGTCAAGTTAGAGGTGGTCAACAGGAAGTGGCTGAGGTCAGAGGTCAACAGGAAGTGGATGAGCTCTGAGGAGAAGCTGCTTCCTGTGTGTTATTATTGAATCCGTAGGAGACGGTGGGGGAGGGAGCGTTTCTTTTCACTTCACCAGCGTCGGCAGGTTATAACTACTCGAGGTTAGGGTTATGGTTAGGGTTAGGTTTAGGCATAGTTTTACTGAGGTTAGGGTTATGGTTAGGGTTAGGTTCAGGCATAGTTTTACTGAGGTTAGGGTTAGGGTTTGGGTTAGGTTTAGGCATAGAGGTTAACATTCACCCGCGCGGTCCAAGTGACCACAGCCGAGCGCTCCAGACCTCCGCTCCAGCCAATCACAAGCCGGGCCTTCTAATTTATTCAACCCGTCTCCTGCGGATTCCATTATCGCTTTCTGTGTCACAGGTCAGAGGTCCGAGATAACATTTTAGTTTTAACTAAAATAAAGGTAAAATCTAGACTAGAAAGGTTATATTGTGCACTAATGTCTTTAAGTGTAGTCTTTGTCAGTTTGATCTAAAACTCTCCCTGCAAGCCAAATTACGTCATGATGACGTCCTCCGGTGACTCCTGTGACGTTCAGAACTAGGCCAGATCACAGCCCATATGGGGATGATCTTGACGTCATTACCAGGACGTCATATGGACTTATGGATTATTGTTATTGTTTGTAATGTTAGTTGACATTTGAGCATGTACGGTTATATTCTGGGACATATTTGACTAGTTATGATGTTTATCTGGCCTCGATCGGACCCTCTCTGATTAATCCAGGACGTCCTTTTCGTGGGCAGGATTTATGTTGGTTGAAATCAGGTGATATTCTAGGCCATATCCATGGTTTGACTTGATCTGGCCCCAATCGAGACGTCACTGATTGGTCCAGGTCCTGACCGTGCTTGCTGGGCTGGATATAAAACAAATCTGTTAACTGCAATACACAAATAAATCAAATAAACTAGAATTGAAACAAAACTAACTCAAATTACTGCTAATTGTTTCAAAAAGCGTTATACCAAGCTATCCTTGCCAACATGCACATAACGATTTATAACAGCAAATAAACATTTGTTCTTTTATAAGCCAGTTGTTCCAAGTTGAAATTTTAAGGCCATCACACTCGTAGAACTTTCAATAACAAATGACTCTGATTATCCCCTGGTATCGCTAGTTCCACCTCATGCCATCCAGCCGAAGATACAGAACCTGAAGTGGGAAAAGGTTGGTTTTAACTAGTCTGGGATCCCTTCACTTTTCGGGGTTTGATCCGGTCGGGAGCGGAAACCACTCTACGTCATGTTGTAGTTCTCAAAGGACTACAATTTGGCCGGATTCAGTTTTACCCCAAAATAATTCCCCTGCGCTCAAGGACATACTTTTAGGGCCTACCTAATAAACGCCTTGATGCGGTGTAGTTTTGCTTTTGGAAAATTCGTTTGGTATATGCATCTTTTAGTCCAACTCGTAGCGACTGCAAGACAACACTAGGCTACTCAAGCATTTTAATAGGGATTGGGGAATCAAACGGGGGGAACCAAAACAAAGCGACACTGCTTCTTCTGCTTGTGGTTTCCACCTAGACCGGTTCAAACGGCCTGTTGTAAACGATCACTTTCCCCCGAGAAAGCCTGTATATATGCGACCTCGGTTGCATGTCGCCCTGAGGCGTCTTACTAGTTCTACCCTCCATGTCATCAGATTCACATGTAGAAACATTTCTGTCTGTCTATCTGTCTGTCTGTCTGTCTGTCTGTCTGTCTGTCTGTCCATCCGTTGTCCATCTTGAAAACCACTTGTCCCAAGTGACGTGCAGTGGCCAATGTCTCTAAATCCCTGAATATTTCTCACTATTATTGTAGATTTATTTTGTCCTCCCCTCTTGCCCAAATATGGAGTTCCACACTGCCATCAACATGACTTCATTACCATGAGATAACACAGAGATAACACTGAATGTACTGCATTTCCTGTCTTGAGCATAGTGTTTGAAGTTTCACTCAGAGGTGTATAATGGCATCCCATTTAACAAAACAGAAACTGTCCGTCTTCTTTTCCTGTCCTGTGTGTCGTGACATATTTAAACATCCCGTTCTCCTGTCATGTAGCCACAGCTTCTGCAAAGCCTGTCTGCAGGAATGGTGGAAAGATAAATTCATAAAGGAATGTCCATATTGTAGGAAAACATCTTCAATGGATGATCCACCCTGTAACCTGGCTCTGAAGAACATATGTGAGACCTTCATACAAGAGAAACGTCAGAGAATAGAAGTGTCAGATGATGAAGATTGGTGAACTACAAGGCCACAGTGGAAAGAGTGCAGCTCACACTGCAGGACCCACAGCCGGCCTCAGGAGCACTGATAGACGAGGCAAAACACCTGGGCAACCTGACCTTCAGAGTCTGGGAGAAGATGAAGGACATTGTCTCCTACACTCCTGTCATTCTGGACCCCAACACTGCCCATCTCCAGAGTACATCCTGTCTGATGATCCGACCAGTGTGACCAGAGTGAAAAAAGCAGATGCAGATAAACAGCAGCTTCCTGACAACCCAGAGAGGTTTGACTACTATGGCCTGGTCCTGGGTTTTGAGGGCTATTATATTCAGGCAGCTAACAATGCTCCCTAAAAAAAGTCTAGTCTCTGTGGTGCTTCTAGGAGCCGCAGTCTACCTCCAAAACTATTATTTTTTCTGTAAGAAGCTCTGTCATTAGCAGCTCATTAGACTGGGGCTAAAATGATTGACAGACAGGTCAACCAATCTGAACAAGAACAAGAGACGGTCCTGATTGGTCTGTTATTTTGGATGGGCACCCAGTTTAATCGACCAATGACAGAACTTCTCACAGATAAAACTAATAGTTTTGGAGGCAGATTGTAGCCCCAGGAAGTGTCACACACACAACATTTCTTTAGGAAGCATTGTTAGCCGCCTGAATAAAATAAAATAAAAATACTTTTTTAACTCTTTGAGCGCCAGCGCCCTCTAGGGGCCAAAGAATGCCAGCGCATCTCTCATAGGCGAGCGCTTTAGCTTCCAGGACTTCAGCTTCCAGGACCTGACGTGCTCACGTTGATGCACGGCATGGAAATGTCCCGGATGAAGATGCTAACAGAATGGCTATTCCCATTTTGTCATCTAAAAGATCATTTTTGGGCGATTTCGCCGTAAATAAACCTCGCGCCGCTTTCCTAAAACACAAAAAAGAGATATAAGCCTTTAAAGATGCGGTCTTTCATTGGATTAGGCGGAGATTGGCGATTGCGTTCGCAAATTACGGCCGGCCTGGACGTTGTTAGCTTTCGGCTAGTAGCTACAAAAATCAAGCCAGGCTTCAGAAGGCCTCTTATCATTTTATTCATTTAATTAAATAAAGCCGAACTACTTCGGGATCGGCACACTCGTGTACTCATCGGAAGCGGCGCCGAACATCGGGTGAACATTGGGGAGCTCAAAAATGTATTTTAAACCATTTTTAATGGAATATATCGTCGGACAGAGTAGAACGGCTAGCTGGCTAGCGGCTAGCGAGCCAGGACCACCCACGACTCTACAAGCAGCTCGGGGTAAGTGAATTAATAAAAAAAGATTGTATTGGATTGAAATAAAGCCGAACTAGTTTGGGATCGGCACCAGATGAGTTAAAATAAGCAATTGCATGATTCCTGCTTATGTCAGCAGAAAACTGCCTATTTATGCTTTAACTCAGGGACTCACAGCTGGGATGTTGAGGTCGGAGACAATACAGACTGGGAAGTGGGTGTGTTATCAGAGTCTATCCCAAGGAAGGGAGACAGAAGAAGAATTATGGAGAACTAGCCCTTACCCGTTCAAAGATATGAGCTCCGAAATGATGTGCAGTGTGGGTTATGGGATGTGCACTGTGCACACAGTATATGAGGGATGGAACGTAACTTTAACTGGTGCTTGCATGATAATATGTAGGGAGCATCAATGTAAGAAATACCCGTTTCGTTTAATGGCTATAGAGATACTGTGTACCGTTCTGCATGATCTTTGGACAACATCTGTAATAGGGCCAGACAACCAACCCCCCGTTGAACCGGACCTTTCCAACCAAATGTTTGGTGGTCGGAGACAGTATGGACAGGCCTTTAAATTAAGGCTTAAGAGCTGGTAGTTAAGACAATCAAAATAGAATAAAAAATGTCAATAAATAAGATGATGATGAGAACACACTACACTCTAGAATCAATATGATGATCCTAAAACCTGACCTCTTACCTGTGATGTCAGCTAATCAGTGATGTCATCAACATGTCTAGATACTAATGATGTAATGCATCAATACATGTAAAGTCTGGAATAGAAATATTTCCCGAAAGTATATTTCTATATTCAATAGAAATATACTTTCGGGAAATTTTGGTTTAAAACTATTGATTATTAAAACAACCAGACTGCACTCTGTCGAGGTGTCAACTTGTATCTTGTGCACTCGTGGCCATGTATGGCCTACTTGTGCGCCAGCAGAGCGCGCAAGTACTGCTTTCGGTGCTCTTCGGTGTTGTTTGCATGTGTGTGGATGGGCAGGTTGGCACTCTGCCGAGGTGTTGATGATGATGTCACTAAGAAGCTGCTCCCTGATTGGCTTACGGGCATAAACACAGACACACAGATACCCCACATACAGAAACACTGAACGCACTGCGTTCAGTGAACGCACTGCGTTCAGTGTTGCACTGCTTCGGTCAGCACTCTGCTGGCGCAAGTAAAATATGCAACTGAAATACAAAATAATTAATAAAAACAACTACCTCGAATGATATTGCATTTTTACAAACCAAACTACAATACAGTAGAAATAAATGTATAATATAGCTAAAATGTTTTTAGTTTCAGTCTTTTGGGGTTTGGTTAAATGCATCAACACCACAAGCATGAGGAGGCATTGATTCATGCTGTTTATTATCAAGACTGAGTCAAATACCTTCACAACGTGTTGTGATTGTAAAAAAAAGAAGAAAAAAAAAGTTAAGAAAAGCTGCTGGTATTTGTCCCATAACGTTTTATATAAGTGACTGCAAGAGACCCAAAGATTGCTGCTAATTGAACAGGGGTTGACACTATAAGATCTCAGAGGCACTTGCCCAGAGGGCAAGTACAGGTCATGTTCTACTTGCCTACAGTTCGTGGCCACCGTATATATCACCATATTTTTTACGTTTCCTTTCCCAGTTGTAGTAGCTCTCTTCAGTGCATCACTAAGAACATTATGCTCAATAATGAGGTTCAATCCCAATAAACAAAAACAATACATTTTACCTCACTTCATCTGAGCAGTCATTTTTATGTTCCAGTAAAGCATGAGCTGCAATAAAATGATAAAATATATTTAAACAGTCTTAAGGTGCTTACTTTCACAGACAGTGGTAAGCACTTTAAGTCTTTTCAACTACTGTAATAATAAGCACCATATGTCTGTATAACTACTAAATGACAGTAGTTGAACAGATTTAAGATACTTACTACTATTTATTACAATAGTTAAATAGATTTACAGTGTTTACTGTTTCAATATTTGAACAGACTGAAGGTGCTGCAGTGCAGTGCTCACAGGAAGTATTAGATACGTCTCACACAAATATATATATATATATATATATATATATATATATACATACATACATACATACATACATACATACATATGTAATATTTGCATCAGCTCACTGCTGATCCCAGCTCTCTAGCAGCTTTGTATAAAGCTGTACCATCCTGCTGTACTCCTCTATAGACAGCAAGGTCATCTCTGAAGTTTAAAACTAACGAAATAACAAAAACTAAAATTTTAAAAACATCTCCATTAACTGAACAAAATAAAAACTATAATAAGAAGACGATAACTAACTGAAACAGTTATCAGAGACAAAGTTGTTAAGCTAAACAGCTCAGATAATTACGTATAGGCCCATAGCCTTGGCCAGTGTCTTGTCCAAAGTTATGGAGAAAATTATACTTGAGAAGTACATCTTGTTTACCGATAACCGATTTGGCTTCAAACGTAAGCATGGCACTAATAAGTGTATTTTCGCACTTAAAGAAAATTTAGATAAAAATAATAGGCAACATTCTATAATGTGTATGTGTTTTATGGACGCGTCATGAGCGTTTGACCGCATTAATCATGAGAAATTAGGGGTCCCTTGTCAGAATCTGTTCTGGTATGCTCACCAGACGATGAGATTGAGGTCAACCTCGGCTCCCTTTCGTGTGAACAATGGTGTCCTCCAGGGGGAGATTTTCTCTCCTTTTCTTTTTAATGTTTATATGGACGATTTATCTCTGTTTTTAAATGCATGCGTTACAGAGGATTTAGTCTCCTTTTCTTCTTAATGTTTATATGGTTGATTCTGATTATCGAGTTTGTCCGTTAATAGCACGCAGATAAGGCCAAACTGTATTATATTATATTCCTTGTAATTGAGGTGGCCTGCTTCTTGGTGAACGTGACATTGAAATCCTCAAAGATCCTGATGGTGAGTACAGTCCAGTTTGATAGCTTGCACCTCCTTGAATAACACTCAGTCATGAAGAGTCAAGCGTCCTTTCCCTCCGCTCCCTCTAGGATACGGATCACATGCACAGAGGAATGCAAGACCACCAGGCCCTGGTTTTGCACTACTGGGTAGGGGCGTCCAGCTTTGATTTGTGTCTGATATGGGGCGCTTTTGGAGATATGCTTGGATTAGGACCACCATATATTGGTGGTGGAGGTAGTATGCTCATTTTACGTGTTTACATAACTTCTAAAGCTCGGATGCCGACGCTTAAACTAACCCTAACCCTAAACCTAACCTCAGTAACCATGACGAGTAACTAACCTGCCGACGCTAGTCGGAACAGCGGCCCGTCTGCGTAGCCTATACACGACCCAAAGTGGGTGGCGTGATGCCAGTCCAGGGGTGCCGCAGAATAAACAAACCTGATTTGCAATGTACTGTCCTTGATTTTGCCCCCAACTCTCTTCACCAAAAATAACAGATCTACAAACTCACAACTTCTAGCTCGGATATTTATGGTGAACCTTCCCCCCTGAATAGGGATGCCATGGGGTTCAAGTGGTTAAACGTCAAGTATAAAGTTGTTTTCATTCAGTTCTGATGGAAACTGTAACATTTCTCGTATCTCAGGGGAAAGATGTGCTTATTATTTATGTCGCGTAATATGATTCTAAAAAATGTAGTGTGTAATTCAGGGGTGCCGTGGACGAAAAGGTGCCCTCAGTCCAAAAAGTTTGAAAAGCCCTGGTTTAGTGTTATTGGCTGAGCATTATCATTTGCTTGCTCTGGGAGTTGTTTTGCTTGTGGCCTCTAGTCAAGTGCATGGGCTAAAGCTAAAGTGGTGACTCAGTTGTGGTTGATATTTGCGGCAACTGCTGTGTGATTTAGTCGTTCTGGCCCAAAAAAAGGTTGCAGTATTTCTTATTACGCTTGGAAATGCAAAATAGTATCCGAAATCTAGATATTGTAAAGATAATAAAGTATCAAAGGCGCATACATAACCTGCAGTGCATGTTTACATTTAAAAAATAAAATGATGTCCCCTCTAGTTGTTGTTGGGATATTTACCAATTACATTTGGACATACCTGGAATTTGTACTCTGCACTCTTAGCTCCTGGGAGCACACCCATAATAGACGGTGCCATGTCATAGTTCCGACCTCCCATTTTCCGACCCGACCACCTAAACCTAACCTTAACCCTAACCCTAACCTCAGTAAAACAAACGCTGGTGAACGCTAAAACCTGCCGATGCTGGTCAATGCTAACCTGGTGAAATGCTAACCTGCCTATGCTGGTCAATGCTATCCTGGTCAGCCAGACCAACGGGAGGTCGAACCAATGCTCAGTCCCCGAATGGACTGCATGGGTAATCTAAAAACAAAAACAAACAAAAACACAGCCTAGAAACACTGCATTGTATTCTTCTTATGCTTCCGCCTACCAGTTGCAGTTTTCATCCATGTCTATCCAGACTTCTACTATATATATTATTATATCCACAACTTTCCAACATCCCATAGTACATTGCACAGAAGTTGGACGGAGCTTCCGGCGCCACAACGGTTGCATCTGCGACGCGACGTGAGCTTGTATGTCTGCTGTTAACCGGAAGTGTGATGAAAAGAATTCTCCAGTAAATTCCCGCGGAAAAAGGTGGATACTGTATAACATCTCTGTGGATTGGTTAAAACACTTGCCCATATTTGGAGATCCCTGAAAGTCTAATTTCCAGAAATGAACACAGAAAAAGGAGGGGAAAAAAAACTATTTATCATAATGTCCACCGAGGAGCAGAGGAGCTGATAAATAGATATGGTCATGTTTGTCAAAAAAGCCATTTGTTCAGAAATCAACACACCTAAGCAGCAGCTGCTGAGGGGTCCAAGCAAACTCGTATCCTGACGTTAATCCAGATGAATGGGGTTCCCTTTTTGACTTCTGCTTCCGCCACGCACACCATCAGGCAGCCTCCTGGGGAGCAGGCCTCTTCAGGTCCCTGATCTGTTTGACCAGGTACCTCTTTTCATCGTTGAACTGTTTGTCCTCTGTCCTGTCGTTCTGGAACTTGCTCAGGAACTCAATGAGTTTGGTCTGGTTCTTCAACAGAATGTCCAAGATTGGCTGGGTCTTCTTGGAGTTGGCCACAAACACCTTAAAAACATGGAAAGTCTCAAACTGAATGTTACGGCTTTCGTCTCGTAGTAGGTTCATCATTAGCTTCAGATTCTCTGGCTGGCTGATGTATTTTGTCATAATGGTGAGGTTATGCCGGTCGAGAAGAAGCTCTTCCAGTAACTTGAGAGATTGCCTTTTGGTCACATAATTCTCAGAGTGGAGTAACTTCCCATATTCACTAAAGAACTTGTCGTAATGCTGCTCCAGGAACTCTGTGCTCAGTAGCTTGTGTCTTGTGAGCAAGAGCTTAAAGGTGGCAAATGCATCTGAGGCAGTGACAAATGTAGACGTCTCCATATATCTGAAGAGGTCATAGAACTGCTCTGACCACAGGATGATCTTGGCCAGCGGGTCATGTCTGATGCACTCTCTCAACATGATGCCGCAATTTAAGGCAATCTCCGGACACTCATACCCATTGAGCAACATGAAGAGGATGTTTGGCTGGGTGCACAGGTACTCCACCGTGGGCATGCGTGTGCCGATCCGATGCCCCAGGATGTTGATAAAGACCTGAGCAACATCCTTTTTCCCTTCAAAGACAATGAGCCGCAGGTTGGCTATGAGGGTGCAAAGCAGGCCACTGTTGTAGAGCTCCTGAGCAAGCTGGGCCACCGCCTCCGCTTGGGGCTCATTCTCATTAGTGCCGCATAGGATCTCCTTCATGGCCACAAGGCTCTTCGACACCTCCTTTGTGGCCTTCTCCACCTTCTTGTCAGAGATGTCGTGCTTCTCCAACACCATCATGCCGTCCTTCAGGTTCTTGACGATGTCCACCGGTGACTTGTGGGACTTGTAGAAAAGGAAATGCATGATACAACACCAGGTCGGGTGATCTTAGTATAGTGCACACACTATACTAAACTGTAAATCTCTTAATTCACAAAACGCTCCTACTTCTCCAAAAAACTAATAATGGGAGAGGAGAGCTGGCACAATTATTTATAGCTCCAAACATTCCCATATTTGGGCATCGCAGTTACATGCTGATTGGACACAGTATTTTGGCACGGACCTCTGACTTCATACTCATGTTGCTATAAGGAGTTCCCAATGCAGCTATACACCCAAATATGGAGTGTGTTGTCTTAACTCCAAAACCTTAAACGAATCAGTCAGCTCCATATATGGGCTAAAAAAGGGGGCATTCCCATATATGGGCATATATTTGGGGGGAAGGGATGTTTGCATCGGAGGTTGCTACGCCACTGGATTTCATGGATATAAAAGGGATCCAGTTCGGGGGTATGGTCATGTGTGCACATGGGACCGACCAACTTCAAACTAGCGGCAAAGACTCTGTGCCTGCCGGCGAGTAGTTCAGATAGCCTGTTGTCCAGAACCGCCCATCCACCCATACATGCATATACTGATGACATCAGGGATGCGGACGATAAAGAGATCTCTATGGGCACAAAAGGGACAGAGACAGACAGGTACAATGGGTACTCTGACAAATCCCAGACACTAAAGACTCAGCCATATTGGTGGGATCGGCGGGGCAGTATCCAAGCCCTCAAACATTTTTACCAGCTTTAACTGCTGATTCGGGGACGGATTCTGCTTTCATAAACTGACATGACCACTGCACTCGACCAGAGATGCAAAGACAAACAAACCCATTGCCACTATAACACCAATAAGGGCAGACATTAGTGGTGAAGTTCATAAAGATGCTGTCGGCCACAAAGATCACCATCTTTTCTGTCCAACTCTTTGCCTTCCTCAACCTTCTGCTGCTTGTACAGGCATACTCTGCTTACTCATTTCATCACAAACCGCTTTCTGTCTTTCCGGTGCGGTTCGGCTTCCGTCTGCCCAGCAATGGACTGAAGCGATTCCTCCTTGGTGCAAAGCCAGAGAATGCCTGCGAGCCCATTCACCCACCACCCCCTCAGAGGGACAACCAATCCAGCAGCAGCCTTATCGTCCTCATCAAGAGCTTCGACTGCAACTTTGACATCAAGATCCTCAATACTCAGAAAGACGGATAAAAGGCAGACTTTTTTTACAACATGGACTCCAGTGACTTAATTAGCTATAAAACAGATATACTGTAAATTCCACCTGTGTTTGTGAGTGAGGATAACGCTACACTCTGAAAGAGGACTGTACGTATATGACAAGAGGGTTTATGTTGTCCTCAATCACATTGATTAGACTGTCACTTGTCCTACCGACTGCTGCCAAATTATTGGACTCATTATCTGCTCCTTTTGTGTTTGCACAATCTGCTTGTCCTGAGTTATTATTCTCAGGATCTCCACCAGGGTCCTCTAAGACATACCTGCTAAGAAAACTCCCCGTCCACACGTACAAGGAAGGGGACACACGATTTGTGCACCATCTGCCTCAGTGTTTACAAGGAAGGAGATAAGCTTGTGTGTGCAGGGGCGTTACAAGGGGGGGGGGGTAGACTACAAGCAGATCTACAAGCTCACAGCATGGCACCAAGTGCCACGCTGTGAGCTTGTACTGTATTAGTATTCTGCACATGGGTAAATTCATTGGAAAATGCAATATGACAATGTCAAATTAACTATAGCTGTTGCCAGGTGCCACTTCTGTGTGTGTGTGTGTGTGTGTGTGTGTGTGTGTGTGTGTGTGTGTGTGTGTGTGTGTGTGCGCGCGCGCGCGCGCGCGCGTGTGCGTGTGTGTGAAATTACTTCAATAATGTGAAAGACACTCACAGGTAGGCTACAACCAGTAAGACTCCCTAATCGGGAGATAAGCGACCGTCAGGTCGCAGCGTGATTTTAGGGCAAAATGTGTAGGAGCAGTGTCCAAAAATGTGGTTCAAAAAATCGGCCTGATGGTGGCGCTATATGGGACATCCATATTGATGAGATGAGTGTAGACATAGTGTGTACCGATTTGCGTGATTTTAGGGCAAAATCTGTAGGAGCAGTGTCCAAAAATGTGTTTTGCAAGAATCGGCCTCATGGTGGCGCTAGAAGAGGGCCATGGAGAAATGAGGGGTGGGGTCTCCGCGTTGCCTTGGCGGACGAATAGGTACCGGCCCCGGCTCTCCCGAACGCTCCTAGCCCGAGTTACGGCATTTTATGTGAGCTGCAGTGGAGGGGGTCCTCCACTGGGGGCGCCACCACTTTTGCATCCGTTCTGGAGCACCAGGAGTCGGTGGTCCCCGGGAATTCCCCGTGAGCAGCCCTGTTGGGGTGGTCATTTGGTCATTTTTGCACATTTGGTCATTTTTTACATCTGGGGGTCCCCCAGGGACCTGGGGGTCCCTGGAGCTCCGGGGGTCCTTGGAGGTTGTAGTTTGGCAGGCAAGGAGTGTGTGTGCAAAATTTGGCATGGATCGGGGCAACGGTTGCGGAGATATGAGCAGGGCAATAGTGTGACGTGTGAGGTGTGACAGACAGACAGACTGACGGACGGACGGACGGACGGACGGACGGACGGACGGACGGACTGACTGACTGACTGACTCACAGTTTGTGGAGGTTTTGATAGTAAGAAATGTGAAAGACACTCACAGGTAGGCTACAACTAGCCTGATACTTCAGTCCGCACATCACCACCCCCTGTTTTGAGTCTGGCGCTTACAGTCAGGCTAGGCTACAACACCACAACATGGGGTTAAATTCGTTTAACTGCTATGGAATGCCCCACCACAAGCCCTTAAAACTAAACTCCAAACAGCCCAAAATAAACTAATTAGGGTCCTGCTTAACCTTCCCTATCAGACTCACCTCACCGCTACTCACCAGTTAAGAGTGGGGTGGCTCAGAGTAGATGACAGAGTACAGCAACTTGCAATGGGCCTGGTGTACAAGATACACTACACCACTATGATACCCAAGTACCTGTCAAAATACTTTATAAACGTTAAGGATGTCCATAATTACAACACCAGAGGCAGTGCCACAGATCACGTTCAACCCAGAGTCAACTCAAAGAAAGGGTCGAACTCGTTCTTCTGCTATACCACAAAAATGTGGAATGCCTTACCGAAGGCCATAAAGGAGTGTGGATCACTAGCATCCTTTAAAATTGCCCTGAAAAACCACTTACAGGCAGCAGCCGTTCGCAACTGGTAAAAAAACCTAGCCCAACCCTACCCTCCCTGCCCCTTCCTTGTATATACTTGTATATTCCTTGTACATACTTACTGTCTGTTTAGATTTACTGTATATTCCTTGTATATACTTACTGTTTGTTTAGATTTACTGTTTTCTTTTCTTTTTTTCCCCCTTTTTCTTTACATATCTACTGCATAGTACTGTGTTGTGTTCTATTTGTCTGTCATTCAATGTTATATGAGATACTTAAATGGTTTCCTGTTGAAATAAGCTTAGTCTTTTCATGGATCTCCTTTTAGTAGACCTTGTACCAGTGAACTGTACCGTCATGAATCTGTACATTTTCCTATGCAAACTTCTAATAAAGCCTTCAATCAATCAAACCAACAGACATCAAAAGGTGTGCACCTGTGCGCTCTGTGTGCGCTGCAATTTAACTGTTCTGCTGCTGCTTCCTCATTGGCTAAACGTTACTCTATGAAGTTTATGCTGCTCCCTCATTGGCTAAAAGTTACTCTCTAGTAACCCATTGACTCGAATGGGAAAAAGCATCCACTCCAGAATCCACTCTCGCAATTTCCCAGAATTGCATCTTTCTAGTTGTATGTTATTGTATGTCGACTCTTTAAATGTCTCAATTAATTGAATACGCCGGACTTATGTGGCCAGTGTGTGTGTACTGCATCATTCACAGCACGGACTCTATTGCAGTCCCTCCCCGCTCCTGACCAACACTGACGTGGAGCAATCAAAGATTATGTTTTGACTCCCTCTAGTGCTTTATTAAAGTACTGCAATTTTCAATTTCACATTAGCTCATTACAGACATGTTGTTTCCAGCTGCTGAAGTATTAGTAACCTACTATTTTCATGTGGTGTTTTCTGTCCCTGTGTGAATTAAGCTCCTCATGTAGTAGCCTATACGGCTCTAACCTCCAGTGGTGTAAAGTAACTATAGGTACATTTACTCAAGTACTGTGGCCTACTTAAGTACAATTTTGAGGTATTTTCTTTTACTTTACTTGAGTATTTCCAATTTACAATACCTTTACTTCTACTCTACTACATCTCAGAGGAAAATATTATACTTTTACTCCACTGTAATTATTTGAAAACTTTAGTTAGACCTACTTAGTTACTTTGTAGATTTTCATTATTACTATACAAAACATACATTAACCACTTCAGCCCTGTACATTTTCATCCCACGATTTTGTAACCCATTTTCCACCCCATGCCAATTGCCTAAAGTGTAATCCTGGGCACTGCACTCCCTCTGCCAACCTGGGGAGGGCCCCGAACTGAGCTCATGCTTCCTTCAGTGCATGAGGAGTGAGCAGACCACCTCTTATTACCTGACGGGGGAGTTTCCTCGGCTGGACGTAGGGCGTGGAAGGAATAGTTATTCCAGTTCCTTTTCCCTCCATCAAATTCAGGCTGGCCAGGGGGAGGCCGTATAGAGACCAGGATTACTGCATGTTTTTGTGAGGGTACCTACCCTAGGAGACACGGGGAGAACATGCAAACTCCACACAGAAAGGCCCTTTTCGACAACCCCACCTAGGGTATGGGAGGAGAGAACACGCCCCCAGCATCCCCTGGCGGAATCGAAGCCAGGACCTTCTAGCTGTGAGGCAACACAACAGCACTACCGACTGCACCACCGTGCCCCCTCAAAGGTGAGTACTTGTTCAACCACTGCTGACCTCAACAGAAAACAATAATTACATACCGACACTGGAATAAAAGCAATATGGCAGCCCATCATCTTTATTTCTACATCATGTAAATCAAACAAGTCGCAGAGAAAAAAAGGACAAAATATGTAACAAAAATGATATACAAATACGACTCAGGTCCAGGTACTGTACAGCTTAGCTTTTTGTACAAGAAATACATGTCTCTAGTTTAACCAACTATATCATGTTGATTTGATTGACACTGTACTTGAGGAATTACCTTTTTCTTCTCTTGTAGCATAACCAAGGGTAAAATAATACATTCTGTATGCATAAAACTACACTGTGCCAACAGAGGCCAAATAAATATACCCTTGATGTTGCTAGTTTGGGCCTATGAAATTAGCACAGATATGACAAAATATGGTAATGATGTTTTAAAGAGGCATCTCACTCCAAAAAGCTGCTTTCTGAAGCATGTAAATTCACACGTTTAAAGCTATAAACTGTTACACAAACTCATTTGTCTTGAGAGTTGATGGGCATTGACTGTTAAAATGTGTCATTCCAGTGATGTTAGGAGAAAAAGCATAAAGACCAGATAGCAGTGAATAGCCTATTCATGGAAAATCAACCACACGGAAAGCTATGAGAAAATGTTTAGTTGTTGAGATTTATAGCATGAAATGCCCCGCAGCTCTCAGTTACAACTTGGTTAGACGCAGCGTATTGAGGCGGACAGGAAGAATTGTTGCTCCCTCTGCATAGCGAATCTCTCTCAAAATCCCGTTCCAGCAGGTCTCTGGTTCATCATACCTATGGGAGACAGTGTCAGTCAATTAGAAGAGCATGTTCTAATATTGTAGGGCTACGCCCACTCCTACTGTACTTCCATGTCACATGATGATACTGACCCTGATACTGACAGACATGATACTGACCATGATACTGACAGACATGATACTGACCATGATATGGAAACACAATGGCCAGTACCTTATGGACACAATGACCAGCACCAAATAGACACAATGGCCAGTCCTATGGAGAAACAATGGCCAGTACCATGACATCCTTGCCTGTGAGAGGGGCCTGATGTGACAGGGCCTTGACATCCATGTGACAAGGATATTATCAGTAAATCTGAATGCATTTCTAAACAACATTGTTTGCAAGGGTGAAATGTGAATTGGAATATTGATGCCGTTATTGTAGATATCTCATGGGCCATATTTCAATAGGGCACAGCAATGCATTGCTATTAAAAAACAAATATACTTTTTTGTAATTTGTGCTTTTTCATGTACTTCTGAATACTAAAGTCTCTTCAAAAGCAAGTACTCATGTACTAACTCTTTGTCCACCACTTCCAATAACGGCAACTCTCACCTCCAGATGTCGGTCATCTCTGTGGGGACAGGCTCGGGACTGCTTTCACTGGGCATCATGGCGAAACCCCCTATAGCGTACAGGAAACCCCCCGTGGATATCAGGTTGAGGGAGCTACGTTCCTGTGGAAACTCTGTGAACTCAGACCACCTGAGATGTAGAAGGACAACACACACACACGCACATACAGGTACACGCACGCACGCACGCACGCACGCACGCACGCACGCACACGCACACACACACACACACACACACACACACACGCGCACACGCGCACGCACACACACACACACACACACACACACACACACACACACACAAAGAGATGATGAATATTGAATATGTGATTTTAAAAATGATATATGATTGTTTCATTTGCTACCATCTGGGTGTATGAGTGACACAGCATCTACTACTCCACTAGTCTATGAATGGACTATTAGATCTTGTCTTGGAATCTCTCAGATTGTAACCATATTTGATATTTATGTCAACAAGGACGCGATGGCATTAACCTCCTGGGCATAACTGAAAGTAAGGACATTAACATTTCTCGGCAACAAAATAAATATGGGCTATCTCAGTAAGCATCTACCTGGACAATTGCAGATGTACAAGCTTACAATGCTTTGCCATGCACCGCGTTGTGAGTTTGTAGAACAGCTATTCTCCAGGTGGATGCGTGTAAGTAATATAAGTAAGGACCCACCCTGGGAAGATACCCCAACTTTATAATAAAACATTAGAGTCTCACTTGTTGGTGGCAATGTCATAGACCTCCACAGAACTTGTTAGACCCGAGTCTGTGACGCCTGTCACCACGTAAATCTGGTCCTCGTGTACAGCGACACCAAACAGGGAACGTGCCGTCTTCATAGGAGCCAGGTCCTTCCACTCAAACTTCGTGGGGTTATAGACACACACCCTCTTCATGCATTTTCTGCAAAGGACAGAACGATGGAGGGATCAGAATGGAAAACGTATTTGCCACAAAGGAAGGTCACTCATGATGATAATGTACGGTACACTTATAGAGTTGTCTTTCAGAATAAAATATCCAATGTATGGAAGACAAAACAAACAACTGAAACCCATTTAACAGAGTAGGTTAAAATACATCAATAAACAAAGGGAACCTGATGAAGAGCCCAGGAAATCAAAACTTTAGCGTGTCAGAAAAAATATTTTGGTCCCTTGTTGACAAAACAGTAACAAATGTGTAGCTGTACATAGCTCAATGACAAACAATGAAGCCGATTGAGAGTGGAATATTCAGAGTATTGTAATTAAACTGTAAGCTGTAATCAACACTTGTGTCAATAAGTACCACATACTTGCTCTCTGACTTTCCTCCGATGACGTACACAAGACCATTGTGCGATACAGTTCCATGTCCATACACAACGTACGGTAGAGGGTCTGACTCCCCCCATTTGAATGACCTGTGAAAAGAATAGAATATAGCGTCATGACTCATGAGTGATGACTCTGTACAGCTGACCTTCCAATCTGTCATTTGACCAACTGTGTACTGTTGAAATGAAAAGTCTAACCAAATGTTGTTTATGGACAAAGTGAGAACAAAAATCTGATGTCACTTTTAGATTGGCCACATCAGTGTGTGACTACCGGTATGTGACATTAATATGTTACAATTCATCTTCAAGTTTTCATTTGAGATCACTATTGGTTTACATTTATGGATGGATTATGACAAATGCTATACTTACTGTCTGTCATAGATCATAACAGAGTCTAAAACATGCTCTCCCTCCTTTAGTTCCTTGCCACCCACGACAAAGATGGAGTTCTCTGCTTCTGTCAGCCCAAACAGACACCGAGGGTTGGGTAGAGAGGGCATCCCTAGCCATTCAGAACTCACTGGGTCAAACTGGGATCAAAGGAAGAACACAGAACTGAATAATTATTTTCAAATGGAATCTATTTTTCCATACAAACAACACAAATTACAAAATGTATTTATTGACACAGTCCAGTTAGTTTAGCTCAGAGGGCGTACATATTTACCCAAATGGATATGTAATTGTCCAATTTTCACTGATAATCAACATAATTCTCACAATGGTTATGACAGGGATGTTGGATTCATTAATACACCCATTAATATACCCATAATTTTATATATTCACCCAGAATTACCTGTAGGAAGTACGAGCTGTATGGCTCATCTTTGTCCTCCTCGTTGTAGATGAGTCCTCCGGCCACAAACACCTGGTTGTGCTTGGTCACTAAGCTGCAGTGGTTCTTGGGAATTTCTGTGGACTCAGAGGCCACAAAGCACTCGTTTGCCACAGGGTCATAGGCCACCGTGCCCGTATTACTGATCATCAGCACCAGGTCTGTCTCAAACATTCCGAACCGTGGGTTGTTGTTGAGGATGCCGGGAAGCAGCCCCTCATCATCTTCATCCTCCTCACTGCTGTCCTCTCCCCCCGCCGCCCCCTCGCTACTCCTTAGTTTTGTGGGCTTCGGGAGTCGACCATCGTATGCGTCCTTGACGAGCTCAATCTCCTTCTTGACATCCTGGTTTAGCCTTATAAGTTTGTGGCACTCGACTTTGGTTTCGAAGTATTCCACGGGAATCAGCCGGAAACGGACGCAGTGCAACAACTCTGGCAGTTCAGCCATTCGCTCTTTCTCGTCGTACGAAACCCACTCCATCAGGGACTCGAACACCACCTCCTCCCGGTCTACATTCAACGTGTCCAAGGTGATGATGGAGGCCAACTCGGCCGGGCCGAGTTGGAGAAAGTCCTGGTCCCTTACAATAACCTGGTAGCGTTCACAGATGAAGTCCCTGGCATCCACAGCGAGCCTGGGGCAGTCGAGGAGCAGGCCAAGTCTGAAGATTGCCAAGCAGTTGCCCAGCACCAGCTTCTCCTGGAGGTAGGACACACAGGCCGAGAAGATGGAGGGGATCTGGTACATGTTTGCCACCATGAATATGTCCTGGACATTCTGCTCTGTCAGAGTGATGTCAGAAGTGTATAAGTATCGCAGGATCATGCCCATAACTCCCGGTTCCACGTCTTTGAGGACAATCTCGCGCTTCTTGCTTTCCTCCAGCTCTGAGAGAAACATGGCCTTGAAGAAGGGGCTACTGGCAGCCAGCACCAAACGGTGGCAGGGAAACTCCTTGTCCTGGATCTTGAGAACACAGTCCACAAACTTGTCATTCTCCAGGAGGTCACAGAGCCCGTCCTGAAGCAGGGTCTGCTGGTACATCCGTGGCTGCTCCACCGGGTCTATCGTCATGGCCGCCATTTTGTCCTGCCTACTTAACCTGGCTAAGGTTTCTGGGAGGGAGAGCTTTCGAAGAGGGGCACCCTACTCAAACCCCACACCAGAAGAGGACTGCCTGTATTCACGGCGCTGGATTAGTGTGGCTATAGTCTCCACCGGCAGGCTGCTAGCTGCAGCTGTCTCTGGACATCAGTCACTCTGTAAGTCAGAGGGTATTAATAGATGGGTCCTCACAAAGCTGAGGAATCCATTTTGGTGGATGGGGGAGATGGCCTATCCACTCCAGCACAAGACAGTCCCCCGCAAACAGCTGAATAAATAACTAAGTGCCGGTAGGTGTCACCATGTTAAATCCACCACATCCTCTCACCATTCAGCCTGAGCGGGTCCTGTTACTTTGGTGAAATATCTACTCTTTCACTCTTTTTTTGATGTTTTTCTTTGAAACTGGATTGGAAACACTGACTGTCAAGAGGGAGGATGAGTCCAGGATGAGTCCACCATCTTGTTTTTTAGCCTAATAGTGAAAATAGCTTGTGAGCTTGTAGATCATAAATTTGAAATTTTTGGAAACTTTTTTTTTTAACAATGTTATTCGTGTACTTCACAATGATGTTACAAGTAGGAATTAAGAGCTCACACCCCCCTGTGATCTTTGGCACTTCCCAAGAGGGCCCTGGACCCCTGTGTTGGGAGACCAAATCCTTTTGTGTTGTAGACCAGTGGTTCTCAACCTGTGGGTTGGGACCCCCAGGAGGTCCACAAATTATTTTGGGAGGTCCCCAGATGATTAGCTTATGTGCAACATTGCTTTCTCAGTCAACAGTAAACAAACCGACATAAGGTTTAAGTGTATAGAGCAGGGTTCCCCAATTGGCGGCCCGCGGGCCATTTGCGGCCCGCGGGGCCACCAACCCCAGTAATAATGGTTCTAAAGTGACAATTTGAGGACTTTTTAATTCCTCTAAAATGACAAATTAAATATTGTGAGAAATTGTCAAATATTAGAGGCAGAAATTGAAAAGGTTGAGAACCACTGTTGTAGACATATTACATAATAAACCTCCCCTGACACCAGTCCATTCCATAATGTTTCAGGAAAGTGGAATGAGACAATTAAATTTCTCCTACTTATCCCTTTCAAGGCATGTGGATCTCTCGGTAACTTAATTTAACAGAGAACGATCATTAGGGGACAAAGTTGTCTTGTCATTGTGTAACGTTTATATGAATATTGTTTATATTAATAATAATAATAATATAATTTCACTATTACTATCTAAATGATGATAGTAATAATTGAATAAACAGTCAGTAAACCTTTTATGCTATTTGTTAGCATGATACACTGACAATTCACTGAATTCAGTATACCAATGTAAAACAATTACTCAGACATTTTTATTCCAACCGGTTTTTAATACTTTCATCTTCACATTGTAACAAATGGAACCCAGAACTAAAACATTCTCTTTTGAAGTAATGTGTCAAATCAAATAAATGGAACCGTTGAAATAACAGTCAAAGAAAGTCATAGAAAGATTTAAAATAGAAACCTGGAAAAAAAGAATAGCTGTCAGAAGGGATTTTCCCCCTGTCTGTGGAAGACACATTGCAGACTTTAGGAGACAGGCAGAAGGCAGCTGGCCCATATTCCCTACTATAGCTAGGCCTGTCCAGACCTTCCACAACAAACCCAGGGCCCCAGTGGCATGTTTCCAGCTCATGTGAGAGGGGCGAGATAATGCAGAAATTTCAGTCACACCCAATCTCTTTTAGAAGATAACGATAGTGGGGGGAAACAGCCATGCTCTCTCTCTCTCTCTCTCTCTCACTCTCTCTCTTTCTCTCTCTCTCTCTCTCTCTCTCTCTCTGACGATGATACAGGAAAGAGAGAGAGCCATGTTGGTGTTCAGTGTGGATGGACACAGTGCTTCAGCTGAGCTGAGTTCCATTTGATCACTTTTAAATGGAAATTTTAAATGGAAACATACATTCTATATGAAGTCCAAATTGGACTTTAACGTGCAGCGTGATTTGCATTTCTGCTTTAGAAACAGCAGAGCAAATACTATACAGTAGCCGACAAACAGTAGTAGTCTCAGCAGAACTCTATGTGAAAGTGGCACCTTTGTTTATTCAAGTTTAAAACCTTTTTGAAAAGAATTGTCTGAGGTAAAAATGAGACACCCTCAACTCAAAAAGGAACCGAAGAAAGTATCAACCTCCTCATATTTTTAGTACATTAAAAATATATGTAAAACAATCAAAACAGGACCTAAGAGTTCCATTACAGTACTGCATCTTCATCAATATATTATCTCTATCTTCAAAATATATTTTCCATGCCTATGACCTGATAAATAATTATCTGTTTTGGATAAATTACAAATTACACCATTACCATTACATAATAAAATACAAAATGCACCATTGGTGGGGTTGTGCTAAAGAACATGTGGCAGCTATCCACGGCACGGGCACTTCAGGACATTTCACAGTTCAAAAACCCTTGCTTCTGACAAACAAAAGCAAAAACGTGGACTTGTTGTAAGCAAGACTTAGTCGTCTGGTTCAGTCCAATTCTGAGGACCAGGCTGTTGTAGGTAAAGTCTTTAAACCTCCGTATCGTTATGCTTTTTTACTCTGCCTTTTCTTTAGCACCATCTATGGGCTTCGCTGCCTCTGCCTCAGCCTCCTCCTGCAGGGCCAGGGTTCTCTCTCGTTCCTTCACCAGCTGCACACCGCAGTAAGTCACCAGTAACACTGACACGGTAGACAGAGGGAAACCTGGAGAGAGGGAAGACGGCATGTAGCAAGTGGTGCAAACCGAAAGGATATTCACATGCAGATAGGGATAGGACGATAAGCGCTATTATCGTTTATTGTGATAACAAACACTCATCTTATCGTGGAGATTTAAATGTATTGTAAAATTGTCCTCCGTCATGCACTGGGATCCAATTCACCTTTTATTTGCCGAGCTGCATATCTGGTACAATTTAAACCCTCTATAATTGGTCAAACGGACCTTGAAATTACTTGATAGTCTTTTGTTTACTCTCCACCAAATCTCTTTGCCAAAAGATTGCGACGCGTTGTGAGCTTGTAGATCGGCTATGTGTTGGCATATGTTCCGCCCCAGGATAATGGATGTTGGGGATATTTTGATTATCACAATAATGGCGTACATTTTTTGGTCACAATAATCGTGATGAGAAATGTTCATATCGTCCCATCACTAAATGCAGAGGTGTCATTTCAGGACTTTCACTACTTGGGCTTTTGTGCGCACCGCAGACTAATTGAGAACACACGCCCCTGGCTCTGGCGACTGATACTGTCCTTCTAATGCAAGAGGAGACCGTCATCTCTTGATTAGTTATTTCATTATGTTAATATTTTCTGTCATGTAATGTTGCATGTAGTCAAAAATCAAACCATCAGTTCAAAGTGGAGCGGTGCATTTGAGCAGCTATACCGTGTGTGTGTGTGTGTGTGCGTGCGTGCGTGCGTGCGTGCGTGCGTGCGTGCGTGCGTGCGTGCGTGCGTGCGTACGTGCGTGCCTGCGTAGGCTGTGCAACAGTGCCACTTCTGGTCACCCAGCGGCATTGTTCCAAAAATTATGGAATTGTCCTCATGTATTACAAGGACAATATCAATCAATCAATCAATCAATCAATCAATCAATCAATCAATCACCAGAACTAGGAAGGTATGTGTCTAATGAGTCTAACATGGTTAATGTGGAATTTGAAGTTGTATGAGATTATATAGGAGGGGCTGTGTCTGATCAAATCAATCAAGCAACTTAAATACCCAGGTTTAAACTTTCATTGACTGGACCCAAAGGAGAACTCTAAATAGAAATTGTGTCCCTGTTCACTAACCAACCAGTTTCTCACCTTGGAAAATAATCCTCCTTGCCACTAATTTTGCAAACTCCAGACTGTTGAGAGACAGAACGTTGAACAGGATAATTAGCCAGAAATTTCCAGCATTGAACAGACCCCTGATTCTGCGTGACATGGATTCACCCATCAGACCCTGAAGAAAGATGAGACAGGAGGAGGTTGTTGTGATTTGAATACATTGTATTGAACACACTGATTTGTTACATGACAAGGGTTATGTATCTTGATGACAGACATCTATGACATATTGTTGACGTATTGATATTGCCCCAAATCTAAGCAAGGTTACAGCCTGATCAGAGCCCCACTGACGTCCACTCTCCATTATAAATGTAATTTTACATATTTCAAAAAGCATTTGTACAAAAGTATGAGAAGAACTTTGGACTGATCAGTCCAGCAGATTGTAAGATTAGCTCCAGACTCACACAGACACAGACACACACACACACACACACGCACGCACGCACGCACGCACGCACGCACGCACACGCACACACACACACACGCACGCACGCACGCACGCACGCACGCACGCACGCACACGCACACACACACACACACACACACACTCACACACACACACACACACACACACACACACACACACCAATGAAAAATACTTCTGAAAATCATTCACGTGTGTTAGAATGTTTTGTCACATTGCTCACCTCAATAGTGGAGAATGGAGGAAAGGAGAAAAGCTTGGCCACCCACAGCTCAAAGTTGAGACCAAAGCAGTTGAAGAAGGACCAAAGGTACACCACATCACATGGTCCAAGCCACAAGGTGGTGACAAAAAATGTTGAGATAGTTGCCAGCAGCTCCTTGAAGATCTGGTCATGATTACAGCCGATGTAATCGTAGACATATCTGTTGAGCAAAACAACAAGGGAACATACTCAACCAAACTGCGAGGAATCAATTTAATGAAGAACCATGTGTAGACACATCTATTCGGTTTCAATGTCAGTTTGAGAATGTAATATCTGATCAGTTCAATCAAACAAACACTCACTTGCACAGCCAGTCGTTGATGCCCCTGTCAAAGTGCCTATAAGAGGAATACATAATGTTGTAAATTTCAGTGTTCTGGATTGACAACAAATCACGCATTACATCACATACCATTACCATGTAATCACTTTTTGTGGAATCTTTGAAGATCTTTTAAACCTTTTTAACATTATTGCCTATAATGACATAACGGAACGGAACGGGTACACTATATTGTGTATCATTATTTTATGCTTAAACTATTGAAAAATAGCAGATATACAAGCTCACAGCGCGGCACCGAGTGCCGCGCTGCGAGCTTGTAGATCTGCTATTTTTGAAAAATCGTGAAAATTTGAATTTTGACCCGATTCTATAAGTGTCTTTTGAATCCTTCTAAGGTTGTTTGAAAAACCTATGTTTCTATGTCAGCAATCTGGCCAGCCATCGTAGTTCCAGGGACCACCCAGAAGCAGAATTTGAGTTACAAACGTTCACTTTAAAAATACATATATTCAAAGATTTGCACACATTTTCACGACTTTTTCAAAAATAGCAGATCTACAAGCTTGCAGCGCGGCACCAAGCTTGTATATCTGCTATTTTTCACTGGTTAAAGCATTAAATAATTCTAGGCCTAAATGGGTACGTACTAATCTCTTTGGTTCTCTCGTCCTGGACACTTACGTTTCAGCGAAGACATAGAGCATGGTGATACACTTGGGAGGCTGAGGAGGGTCCAGGTGGTCCAGTCTAGACACAGTGTTAATGATGCCAAACATGACCGCTGCCTTCACCCAGTCATACACCAGGTTGGAGTAGGCCAGACCAGCTGCGATAATAAGGCAAAGACAAAATTATATTGTTGGTTTTTAACTGGTTCATAACTTCTTTTGTACTTTTATTTTTTATTTTTTTTTACGAATCTAAATAATTTATTCATGTAATTTTCTCTGTGGCACCTAGATAGGAGTTAATGAAGGAAGGTACAGTGGCACTCTTTATACTACCATTCACCTTTTGCGACCGTCAGATCGCAAGTTACTATGAAAATCTCAGTCAGTCCCTCCCTCCATCTGTCACGTCACACTTTTGGCCCTACTCTTATCTTCGGCACTGTTGCCCCTATCCATGCCAAACTTTGCACACACACTCCTTGGCTGGCAAACCACAACCTCCGCCCCTGATTTCTCACATGCCCATCTTCTAGCGCCAATTTGTGTATACATGCGACCTGACGGTCGTTTATCTCCCGATTAGGGACACTATCATGGCTGTAAAATTCTGTGCTTGATAAAGCTTTGCCAGATAATGCGCTTGACTTACAGTAATATCATATCATGATTTTGATGTGCAGTGATCCAACACTTTCATCTCTTTTTCTGCCTTTCTCTGTGTTCCTACAAGTCTCATGATTCATTTGGTAGGCAAGCAACGGCCCGGGAATGGCTCAGTCAAGAAAATCAAGCCTAATGAGTACTTTTAATACTTTAAGTAGATTTTGATACCAATACTTTTGTACTTTTACTCAAGTACATATTGAATTCCAGACTTTTACTTGTACCAGAGTATTTCAACATTGCATTGCAGTATTGATACTTTTACTTAAGAAAAACATTTGAGTTTTTTTCCCACCACTGCTTAAAAGAGTTTATATGAGATACTTTAATGGTTTCCTGTGGAAATAAGCTTAGTCTTTTCATGGATCTCCTTTTAGTAGACCTTGTACCAGTGAACTGTACCATCATGAAACTGTACCTTTTCCTATGCAAACTTCTAATAAAGTCTTCAATCAATCAATCAATCAAAGACACTGACCCAGGGACCAATCAGACAGTTGTTTGACCAGCTTCATGTCACTGGGGATGGTGAGGATGTAGAGGTAGTGGAAGAAGACGGCCACCACCAGAATGACTCCCAGATGCAACACGGCCGAGGAGGTGATGTTCCACAGCTCCTTGTCCTTACGAGCCAGCTTGGGGATGTTAGTCTGCGGGAAAATAGACATTGATCTAATTATTATGTTATTTGTATGGTTATTTGTGTTCTGATATACATAATACAAGACTTGCATGAAACAATCAATAGAAATCTACTCAACGTAAACATAATGTAGAGAATTAGAGAGAGAGAGAGAGAGAGTGAGAGTGAGAGTGAGAGAGAGAGAGAGAGAGAGAGAGAGAGAGGGTGCCAGTGGCTCAGCGATAGAAAAAACGGCATTAGAACACAGAGGGTTCCCGAAAGGTTCCCAGTTCGATCCCGAGCTCCCCCAGAGTTAGTGTCAAAGAGTCCTTGAGCAACTCTGAACCCCTAGTTACTCTCGGTGAGCAGGTTGGTGCCTTGCATGGTTTCCTCTACCATCGGTGTATGAATGTGTGGGTGAATGTAATGCTCAATCTATGTATTACGTTTAAGTAAAGTGCCTTGAATAAAGGCGCTATAAAAATGCATCATACAGAGAGAGAGAGAGAGAGAACATGGAAGCCAACCAGGACTATTGCATTAAACCAAGATAAATTTGACTTTTAACTTTTAAGGATCGGTCCTCTGACTCCATTTGCACTTTATAGGAGCAGAGAATGTGACAGAATCTTAAGTGTGTCAGCCTTCACCACGTTATAAATACTGCATTGGCCAGCTGCTTTCAAATGACCACGCATGCAGCTAAAACACAAGGCCACCTAAGCAAGGATTACACAGTGTGGAGTGTTATGGTGTGAGGAAAAGTGACAGCAGTTCCAATTTCATGCAGCATAATCCTTGAAAACTCACCTGAGCATGGAACCGGTCGAAGGTCATGATAGGTCCAAAGAAGAAGAAAGGGAGGTAGAAGTTATACTTGAGCAGGTCACCCAGTGTGTAGTTGCCATCCTTCTTCTCGCAGTTCTCTAAAGCGAAGCTCATTCCGCGAAAGATGGAGAAACCAAGACCTCCGTAGAACAGGACATCTTGCAGGTCAAATGAACCGGTCACCAAGGCTTCCTAGAGATGGACCCAGACATCAAGCATGTTCAACGTCTATATACAGACACTAGTCTAGAATTCAGCATCATTCACTGCCACCCAGGTGTGGATCCTTGACTACCTCCCTTAAAACATGTAGCTCGCTGGCATCCTTCAAAACTGCCCTGAAAACTCACCTTTCAGGAGGCCAGAGAAGGAGGTAGTTATCACTATAGACAGGTGAGAAGTGAGCACCCACCCCCCTTACCTTAGCCCCACCCCCTTGTTTCCCCTATCCTGTGCAGATAGTGTTTTTATAACTGTGATATTATTGAACGTTTTCTTTGCTTGCTATTTATTATGTCCATGAATTAAATACAGAGGGCTTCCAACGTAAAAAAAAAATACCATAAAAGGTCTTATTTGGGATGTTCCTTTTAGGCAGGGTGTTTACTGTACTTGTAAGGTTCCCCATTTTTGTCTAATAAAATAAACAATCAATCAATCAATCAATAAATCAATCAATCAATCAACCAATCAATCAATCAATCAATCAATCAACCAATCAATCAATCCACATCAAGCTGACAGATGCTATTATAAGGCTACAGCTAGCAGCTTAATTTGCTGCTTCGGTCTTCCACTCTTGAATTTCGATATGCAATGATAGCAATAGTATAGTGTATGCTTACTGGTTTGGGTTTCCATCACAAGGAACAACCTACCTGCCAGGCGTTATAGGGTTCTAGCTTGATAGAAGCCAACGTGGCCAGGCCTGCAGCGAAGCACATCCACTTCATCTTCAGCAGGGCAACGCTGTAGAGTATGATGCAGTGAGACAGTACCATGGCGAGATACGTCCAGCCCATTGTGACCAGGACAGCCAGAGTGCCGTACAAACCAAAGATCAAGGGTCTGTGCTGTGGGTGAGAAGGAGCCAACATCAATGTAGTGTTTGAACATCATCGTTGTACCATCCGATATCCATACTGTACGCAAGTACAAACAGTGAGTGATGTTAGTACTACAACTACTGTGTTGACACGGTCCAGGATGAACAGCAGATTAGAGTGTGTGAACGAGCAATGTTACAAATTAATATACCTTCCACGTATCAATGCTTTAGATGACATGTATGACATGGGTTACAGAAATGCATATTACGTTTATTAATGTTACCTTACATCCATCAATACCAATCTTCATTGCAATCATGAAACAAGACAGAAAACATGTTTAAAACATTTTGAACTGTTTTAAATATGTACAAGTATTTATTGAAAAATCACTGGCACATTCAGCAATATATCATCCAAATCATTAACTTGTTATTTAACTCATGCGTGTTATAGAAACATTATATTTTCTACATACGTTTTCTACTAATTTCTTGAAGAAGACAAGTACTTTTTCTGTAATAGTTTCTCTCTGTAGCCCTCCTAAGAACTCCCTTTCTACCATCTCCCACATGCCTTTTTCTACCTCCCCAAACAAGTATGTCCATAGATACACTCTGCCTCAGGGTTATCTTAACTTCTAATCACTAATCAGCAGTTCAGATCTGGTCATCTCTATATACGCTTTGAGAGCGCAGAGTGGAAGACCGGTCAGAACAGGGAGTGAAATCAGTGAATATTCTCCACCCTAGAGAGAAGTAATCTAAATAATAACAGCCAATAAACACAGTAGCGCCTGCTTTGTAGCCGGACTAGATGGCAAAACATACCAATTTACACATTTTGCATATACATTTCTATGACATGCGTCAAGTCAAAAGGTGTTAGGGCAAGGATGGCACAATAATTCTTTTTTATTATTATTCAACCAAACATTGTTAATACAAAATAATTGTGGATATGGATACTGCTTATTTATTATAATTATGTTGTTTGCATAATTTGTATCTCTTATAAGGCCAGCAATATGCAGTAACTGATTACCCTGTTGAGTTTTTTTAAATACTCAACAAAAAATATGTCCTGAATGAACGACTGCAGTATACAAAATACTCTTTTCATGATTTATTGTGCACTCCTTGGCCTAATGTTGACTAAAGTGCTTATAAACTATTAATTTCCTACTACTTCACAATGTATGCAACATGCTACACATCAAACAGAACCTGTGTTATAACTTTCATTGGAGAAATGTACAAACATAAAGATAGATAGATACATATCATATATTATTGTGTATATTTATTTATACACATAAACACTGAGCATTACAATACAGTCATATGCTTGTATAATACATGCAGAATATCACACACTCATACACAGTTACACACACATACCTTGGTAGAAAGCAGGCTGAAAATCTTGGCAAAGATCACATGACCAGCGAGAGCGAAAAGGATATGATTGCGGAATGTAGAGAACCACATCGCCCATTCGAAGTCTGACACATCCTGCATGTGGAAGGTATACATTGCATAATATATGTGACAATAGAAGCAAAAGATACTTAGAAATTAATTGCAATATACAATGAGAAACACAAACACGGTAAAAAAAACGACTTGCCATTTTTCTGCCAAAATAATGCCATCCTGGTTTCACGTGCTCTTTGAAGACCTTCTTGTTTATAAGGGCATCTGTAAGGAGAAAGATTTTAAAGAATATCCAACAAATTACACACGCACGCACGCACACACGCACGCACGCACGCACGCACGCACGCACGCACACACACACACACACACACACACACACACACACACACACACACACACACACACACACACACATATATATATATATATATCAAGCATACAGTCAATAAACTTGTATCATGTGTTAACTTATAGAAGTATGATCTATTGGTGATGGTAAGGCTTCTCTGAGTTGGTAGTTTCCTTGCCCATGTTTGGCAGCTCTCTTGTGTGGTACAAGTTGCACAGTAAAACAAAATTATGATAATGTTTCCATTTGTAACTCAGAGACTGTAATGGGGCCATTTGGTTACATTTGTACTCTCAGTGTTAGATTAATGCTGAAGGATTATCTATCACAAACAGGTTTAATGTAATTATTAGAAAGTGCATTTAATATGCGAAAATTGCAGAGCTAAATATTGTGTAATATGCTTAGCACATATTTTCACAATCACCATCTTTCCTACAATCACAAACAATTTAGGAGATTATGTTACATCATAGACTCAGTGAAATGATTGAACTGTAAGCTACTGGAGGCAGCAATTAGAGAGACCATATAAAAATAAACATCTAGACAGTTTTATGACTGTACAACCCTCCCACAGACAAGTGGGAGAGCTGAATTACACTATAATAGCCATATAAAAGGATATCAAAATGTAAGAGTTGGAAAGAGAAAGCCTCTATTTCAGAGGGAAACCTGACTGTATACAGACTTGTGTACAGTAAATGTATTCAGCAACCACAAATTACTATTCAGACTGCTGCCTGATTCCATAATATAAATGCACCAATTCGCAGAGCTTCTATGTCTGACTTTGTGTGATTTCTTTTTTTATAGTATGGCATGAACAGCTGCAACTGATTGCAACACAAAGCTGCAACTAATTACACTAATTTAAGTGAGACAACACCAGCATGTCTGATCTTTAATAAGCCGTACTTGCAACACATGGGCTTACTTCACTCTGGGTGTTAACATTTGTATTTACCTAACCCAGTCACTGGGAACCAAAATAATACATCTACAAAACCACTTTTGCGGAATTGTAAAGTTCCTGGTGTGATGTGATCCCTGGCTGTGTTAGTGTCGGATTGTGGTTGAGCAAGGCACACTTATAGCCTAAGTGCAAAGAGCAGGTTGAGCAGGTTGATGCAGGTTGAGCAGGTTGATTGCCCTGGTGAATAGGTGTGTGAATAGGTGAATATAATGCACACTTTAAGTGCTTGGGATAAAGGCGCTATATAAATGCACAATTTACAGTTATATTTATTTACATTTTTTTACACACAAGGTTTCCACCTGACAGCAATGACATAATAGTAAAATGCAATTTGATCCTCCCTGCAGTGCTGTAACCGTCCCTGTCAGCACTCTGTCTGTGGCAACCAGATCCACCTACTGGATTACATAATTCATCTTTTGGTCTATGTAAATCAGTGCTTGAAGAGGCTGGAGGATCTTTAACTGTCAGAATATGCAAAATATGGGCAAAATCCACAACTGCTGGGTGGAGTATACAATAATATGATTAATTGCCTGCATGGTAAAGTGTTTGCGATCTGCAGCCCAGGAACACATTCTCTTAAACTATTCTCAAGCTATATTTTTATTCTCATTATAGCACAATAATAAGCCACTAATTGGACCAGTTATTATCATTAGCTTTCATAATAATGCTTTTAGGCTTTGGTTTGAGTGGGGTATTCGTTTCAATCTAGATGGTGAAAGTTCTAAGTTGTACTATAGACCCTAACAGGTCTTTGATTACAATATTACATATATACACATGGGATTCTGTTGTACAGTATGTCATCATGGGTCATCCACTCACCACTTGAGGCTTCAAATATCCAACTCCCTGCCCATATCAAGGCCCCGGAGAGCACAGCCATGTAGAGATACAGCTCATATTTGGGGAGAGCAGCCTTGATCCCCATTTTGACTCTGGAGCTCTATTCAGGATCCCTATAGAGATGGAGGGCAAATATTAGGTCTGGCTGAATACACATACAGTAGGCCTATGGCACACAGGATACACTAGATAGACACAGGAACCTGTTGTACAATGTTATGAGATGACTAGTAAAGTAGGCCTATGTTTAACATTACTGCATTAAATGTAATTAGATATAATATCATTGTTTAAGCAGAAGCCTTTTGATGACTTTCTATGGGTAGTTTCAGACATTCTGTGTCCATTCTCAACAATACTGGTTTGAATATATTGTTTGGATCAAGGCATTATACTTTCTAACCTGCATCCCTTTGATTAATGACACTGGCAAGCAATATCAACAATAATATTAGCCTATTTGACATTGTGTTTCCCTGCCTTAATTGCTTTGCTTTAGTTACAATGATGCACCATGGGGCTGCTTGGGGAAACATAGGTCTATATTTTAATAAATGTAATTTAAAAAATAATAAACTCCCCAAAACAATACTTTAGTCCACGTGACATGTTTCTTATCTTCGTAGGCCTACTTGATTTCAATGTCTCCAGTCCATTTGATGAACAATGTTGGTCTTGCAGTTAGACCAACTGGCCCAAAACGCTTTAATTGAGTGACATTTCTAAGCGACAGAGCGGCCATGCATGTGACTTAAATAGGATTGCAACGCTCCGTCTCTTCGGAATCGGCACCGTCAGCTGCGCAACCCAACCTCCTCTTCCTATTATAGCCCTTGCAGTTGGTTGGTCTTACAGCAGGGCAGCTGCAGTGCTATGTGATCTACTAGAAACACTAGGGACCCACTTCAGGGCATAATTAGCACTGCCTAGAACGACCAAGAATGGTGCATCATCGGTATATATTAAAAAAAAAACAGGTTGACTTTTATTCTTATGTTTTATCATAGGCTATGGCAGTTTACTTTAGTCTACTCTGGATGCAGATATAACTTCAGATTCATTCATTCCGTGTGGAAATGTTTGCCGTAGGTTTGTCGCAGTATAGGCTATAAATTGAAGTTATGGGAGTTGGAAAAACAAGCCTGGTGCATGGTCGCCCATGCCAAGAAGTTCAAGCCCAAAGCAGGAGACCAACAACACCAGAAGTGTCTTGCATACAAATTAAGTTCTAGATGTTGGGCCATTGTTCATGCGAAGAATACTTACTAAAACAAATAAAATAAGATAAAACAGAAAAAACGAGCCTTTGATGTGTGTTTGCTTACTCAAACCATTCAAATTGTTTAAATAAGAAAGCACTTGCTTTTACTAACCTTGAATCCGTTTCACTCTGTCAAGATGAGGGACATAAGAGTTTTCAGCCTCCTCACTCCTCAAAATGCAAAATGAAAAGAGAAGGATTTGTAAGGTAAGCAGGTTTCTAATTCATCCGTGTTGCCTGTTACAGTGACAGTACAGTGGGACTTGCCGCCGCTGCTGCAGCCAGTGGGAACCCAGGAGGAGGAGGGGGGAAGCCCACGAGATATATTTATCTGTAAAGACCTCATCCGCATTGAGGGGTGGTCCCGGTCCAGTGTGTGTCCATCAAACAGTGACGAACGTTCTGTTCCGCACAAAAAAATAATAATACACTTTGTATAGGCACGGACACAGACTACTTAATTGTATATGGCATGTAAACGGTTAAAATGGATATATGGAGCCAAGCTCTTATATAAATCAATAGGCCTACCTATAGCTTCTACCCTCTGCAGTGCACCAATATACAAGTGCTACTGTTCATCTCACATTTCAGGCAGACTCGCCATTCTCGTTCGCAATCCATCCATACTGATCATACTGTTCAGACTGGTTAGGTAAGGTTGGTGACAGGTGTTAATTAGGATATGAAACCTGTTTTAATAAAGTGTGCTACATTTGTTTAATGGAAGGCTATACGACGTGCTTACTAAATATAAAGATTGATGTCTGTAGAAAAATGGTAATGTCAATGTGTAATAAACCTGTCATTAGTGTATAACTTCACATTCCCGCGCGCGTGCGCGCGCGCGCACACACACACACACACACACACACACACACACACACACACACACACACACACACACACACACACAGGCTCCTTATCCTTATGTAATAAAAACACATGAATATATATAAAACACAATGGAAAAAAATAGGCCTATATCAAATTAAGGTGATAGGAAGGATACTGTGTGTTACATCACAGTCTCAGAGAACCCCCAATTACAGTAGGCTACGCCTTTTTTATTCCCCCCATTTGGCTGTCAAAAAAAGTTAACTGAGTCATTTGATTTATGGAATTAAATGTATTCGATTAAAAATGTGAACACAATTAACACATGCATGCACAGAAAGATCCGCCCCTTACAATTCTCTGTTGGCTGCTAGATCCAAACAAGATTGAAAGAGAACTTGGGGAAGTTTTTTCTATTGATTAGCCTACTCATGCCATGGAGACAACATATTTTTGTATTTGCCGCATTCCTAAGACAAAAAAAAGAATAATACATAAATCGATTATAGTAAATTTACCCCCATTGATTCCGGATGGGGACCCCGCCCGGAATCAATGGGGGTACATTTATTGTAATCAAATTATTGGCTTATAGGAATGCGATAAATACAAAAAAACATATAACTTATTGGTAACACTTTACTATAAGGTACAAAGTAATACACTTAGTTAATGCTTAACTAACACTTTATTCCTGATTAACTAATACATCAGTTAATCATGAATTCATCATGACAAATCATCAAGTAATGTTGGAATAGCTATTACTTAACTAACTTAATCTATCAGTAGTTAAGACTATGTTACTTAATAGTTAGTTAACATCAACCATATTATGGATGGTTTGTAGATCTGTTTTTTCTGGTCAATTATATGCCCAGTATGAGTGCTTCATAAGCGGGTAGGATTAGTGCGTTGACCCGGTGATACTGGTTGGTCTAAAACTTCCAGGGGTCTCCAATATTGGACTGGATCCAGTCCAATATAAGATCTACAAACCATCCATAATATGGTTGATGTTAACTAACTATTAACTAACATAGTCTTAACTACTGATAGATTAAGTTAGTTAAGTAATAGCTATTCCAACATTACTTGATGATTTGTCATGATGAATTCATGATTAACTGATGTATTAGTTAATCAGAAATAAAGTGTTAGTTAAGCATTAACTAAGTGTATTACTTTGTACCTTATAGTAAAGTGTTACCAAATTATTGAACTCAAGATCAACAGAAAAATATGTTACGTTAATACGTTATTTTGGGGTGAACTACTCCTTTTACCTTCCATCTCGGGCTTACCGCTAATCACTTTTTAAGTGTGGGGTGGCTCACGGTATAGCTGAGTAGCCTACAGCATCTTTCAATGGGCCTGCATCCAACTACCCCATAGATAGTAGATACCATACCAATTACCCATGTACCTGAGTGACAAAATACTTCAAAAAAGGATGTTCACAATTACAACACATATCATGTCCAAGTTCCAACCCAGATTTGGCTCAAACAATGGGCTAAAATCAATCTATGCTGCAAAAATGTGGAACTCCCTACCGAAGGCCTTAAAGGAGTGTAAATCCCTATCCTCCTTTAAAACCGCCCTGAAACAAGCCTGGAGGCTTTCTTGCGGTTTTTCCTTTTAGTTGACCTTGGCTTGTACCAGTGAACTTCACTGTCATGAAACTGTACCTTTTCCTATGAAAACATTCTAATAAAGTCCTCAATCAATCAATCAATCAATCAATCAATCAATCAATCAATCAATCAATCAATGCTTACTTAATATTTGAATTCTTACTCTCAGTCCCTGCCCCTTGGACACATGAGGCACGAAGGCATGACATCCACACTTCTACCACTAGATGGCGTCCACAATCTTTCCCTCAAAGTGTTTGTAATTATTATTCCCATTTGCCATTTACCACAAATGTCGTGCATGTTTTAATTAAAACATGTTGATTTTTAATAGAATAAAGCACAATAGGGAATGTACCCAAAATGTAAATATGAGTGAGAGTAACCAAGAGAAATGGCTGGCAAAATAAATAATAATAATAATAATAATAATAATGATGATAAAACTGGGTTGTAAGCTTGTAGATCAGTCATTTTGGCCAGCGACACCTCCCACTTGTGTGTGTGTGTGTGTCTGTGTGTGTGTGTGTGTGTGTGTGTGTGTGCGCGGTGCGTGCGTGCGCGCGTGCGTGCGTGCGTGCCCCCGCTTCTTTTCATGCGTGTCCAAATACATAAAGCCTCCATGTTGCACAGCAGGGCATCGGCGGGGACCCCCAGGATAATAAGCCATGATTGTGAACAATTATTTGGCTGTCTGCATGGGAATCATAATAATATTATAAATACATAATAATAACATAATAATCAAGACGTCTCGTGCAGGCTTGTATACAAAAAAAAAACTGCCATTTAATCATTTTCGTTTTATTTTAGTTTTTTCGGGGTTGGGGACTGTAGGGAACCTCCGTTGCTGTTTCTTCATGCGCGGCGGCGCGGCGGGCTCAGTGGCGTCAGTTCAGAAAAAGCTACGGTATGGCAACATGACTGGTGTCTTGCACGCGCGCGAATGTTGCCATACCTTATAGTCCAGTTCTATTTGTCCAAAAATGAAGGTTCGTTCAAATTTTCTGGAGATTAGGAAAACTATACATTTTTGGAAACTTCAGAGTGTAACAAATCAGAAAATCCATGATTCCATTTGCGCTGAAGCCAATATGGTGGTCATCTTGGACTTTGAAAAATGGCAACCTTTGAATATTCGTTTTTCAATATCTCGACTTCTAGATTATGTAGGATCATGATTCTAGTGGCTAAATCAACATTTTTAGGGTCAGGAAATCCAATGGTGCTAATTAGAAATATTCACAAATGATCAATGGCATAGATGTGGGTCCTCATCCTTAATTTTGGGGGCAAAAGGTAACATTTTAATATTAGTTTTTCCACTGTTTTGAACTACAGTATAGGATCATGATTCCAGTGGTTAATCTAACATTTTTAGGAAATCAACAATATATTATCTGAAGAGGCAGAGACAGATGATTTCTCTCAATGACACAAAATTGTGTAATTTATTTACACCCAACAGTAAATTGAATTGATTAAGTAAACTATCAAGTAAAAACTGGTAGGCTATATTGTTGCTGTCGGGTGGAAACCTTGAATGAACAAAGCAGTTACTTCTCAGAAAATGGAAACAATGGACCCAATGAAGATATTTTTATGCTCTTGTCTATACTTTTTGTTCTTTCATTATTCATAAACCCCACATACAGACAATTTCAGTGATAAGTTCTTCCGCAAATAGCAAAAACTGTCACCAAACAGATATAGGACCCAATAGCAGGCAAAGAGGCAGGTACAAAGTTCAATGGATTTAATTAAACAAAAGCTGGAGGGGAGAAGGCAAAGGGACCAGGTGGAGAGAGTCAAAGGGGCAGCATAGTTCATAGTTCTTAGTGGGCAATCTGAGTGGCGCCTGGTCCAAGAGGGATAAGGCTAATCGTAGTCTGTGGGTCCGGTCCTGGTCCAAACACTGGGGATCTGTCCAAACATGCTGGAATACAAGGGCGTTAGGCAAGGGTCAAATCCAGATACAGGCAGGTGTCAAAAACGGGCATAAATACAGGTTATAGCAAGCAAGAATAGGTCAGCGGGCAGAGAATAGTGGCATAAGTGAGGCAATAAATACACTAAGTGGAAACAGTCATGCTTACCTGTAGCAATATAGCAAGAACACGGTTGTCTATACATCATCTTCAATGCTATAATTGCTGTCACTAGCCTATTTATGTTGACAGCCTTCATCGTTTTGGAAGTCAGTACTACACTGACATAATTCCATAGAGGGTAGCTCACTGATCTGCAAGAACATCTATGTGACAGTTTGCTTTTTGCAGTGACATCTGAGCATCTCAATGATTGCTGGGAGAGACTCATTTGTTTCAGCTGGCCATCCTCGTCCTTGTAATATCCATTGTTGAGTGGGTTAAGGAACTCCTGCTGAGCTATGTGTGCCTGACTCCTCACTCTGGCCTCGATATGGACTTTTAGGACATGCTGCTTAAGAGCACCAAGTGTGAGTGGAAGCTTGACCCCTTCTGCCAAGTGTTTGCAGAATAGATGCCTTCTCAGCTTACCTTCGGTAAGTGCAGTGCATACAAACTTAGCTACTGTAGTTAATAGATCCTCTGTTACATCATGTTTACATGGTTTGAGAAAGCATCTTCAGTGCCTTGAAGACTTCATCACCAGCTTTGAGGTAGCTGTTCCACCATGTAGATTTGCCTATCGAAAATCTCAGTGTTCCCAGTGTTGTCTGCTCCTGTAAAGGCATGAAGTCCTGGCAACGCTTTCTCACGACCAAACAAATGCTGATCTGATCTGACATCAAAGACCATTGAATACAGCAAAGACTCCCCCATGCTTGTCATTGGGTCCGCTATTAGGACACACAAAGATTAACAGTGAACTGCACTTTAAAGCCAACAACTATGAAGAAGCAGACACCTTGTTGATCCACCTTACAGTTCTGGCTTCATATAGCAAACTCTTTGATGCACAGCTAATGTTCTTCTCCCCAGACACAGATGTGTTGTCCTCAAGGCTCTGAAGATGCTTTCTTAAACCATGTAACAGGATCTTCAAACTAAAATCTCCACTGTAGGGCCGACCCAGAACTAGAACCAGAACTTATGCTTTTGTTTCCATAAAACTAGAACTAACCGGGGTCCGAGCAGCAGCGCTGCTGGCCCCGCCCATAGGTTCCCAGAACTCAAGTTTAGTTCTACTTCAGGAGCAGAACCAAAAAAAGGTTCCAGTAACCTTGTCTGGAACCAGGCTGTGTGCAATGGAAACAACACCAGAACCAAAAAAATAGGTTCAGGTTCTGGAAAGTTCTGGTTCCACCTTGCAGTGGAAAGGGGGCTAAAGTTTGTATGCACTGCATACTTACCAAAGGGGAAACACCCCTGAACTGAGATGGCATCTATTCTGCAAACACATGGCAGAAGGGGACAAGCTTCCACCCACACTTGGTGCTCTTACGCAGCATAGAGTCCATATCGAGGCCAGAGTGTGGAGTCAGGCACACGTAGCTCAGTAGGAGTTCCTTGACCCACTCAACAATGGCTATTTCAAGGATGAGGATGGCCAGCTGAAATCAGTTACAACTGAGTCCCTCCCAGTACTAGAGGCAATCATTGAGATGGTCAATGTCACTGTCTTAGCATTTATTGATGTCACAATGAAGACTGTCAAGATACATTGACAGTGACAGCAATGATTGATAATGAGGATGATGTATAGATTACTGTGTTCTTGCTATTTCTACAGTTAAGCTTGCCTGTTTCCACTGAGTAGCCAGAGCATTTATTGCCTCACTTATTCCACTATTTTCTGCCTGCTGATTTATTCTAGCTTACTATAACCTGTATTTGTGCCAGTTTTTGACCCCTGGGTTAGCCTGTTTAGACAGGACAGGACCCACAGACTATGACTAGCCTTACCCTCTAGAACCAGGCGCCACGCAGATTGCCCACTCAGAACTCTGACCCATGCTGCCCCTTTGACTCCGTCAATCTCCACCTGGTCCCTTTGCTTCCCCCTCACTGAAAGTGTTTTTCTGTGGGTTTATGAATATTGAAAGAACAAAAAGTATTAACAAAAGCATATGACTAAATAATATCTTCAATGGATCCATTGGAACAGGTTATTGTTTCCATTTTCTGAGAAGTAACTGCTTTGTTCATACAAGGTTTCCACCCCGACAGCAGAAATATACCAGTTTGTACTTGATAGTTTGAAACCTAATCGATTCAGTTTTATGTTGGGTGTAAATAAATGACACGATTTTGTGTCAATGAGAGAACTTATCTGTCTCTGTCTCCTCAGATAATATATTGATTTCCTTAACATTTTAGATTAACCACTGGAATCATGATCCTATGTACTGTAGTTCAAAATAGTGGAAAAACGAATATTAAAATGTTACCTTTTGCCCCCAAAATTAAGGATGATGACCCAAATCTGTGCCATTGATCATTTGTGAATATTTCTAATTAGCACCATTGGATTTCCTAACCCTAAAAATGTTGATTTAGCCACTAGAATCATGATCCTACATAATCTAGAAGTCGAGATATTGAAAAACGAATATTCAAAGGTCGCCATTTTTCAAAGTCCAAGATGACCACCATATTGACTTCAGCGCAAATGGAATCATGGATTTTCTGATTTGTTACACTCTGAAGTTTCCAAAAATATATAGTTTTCCTAATCTCCAGAAAATTTTAACGAAAATACAAATAGAACTGGACTATTAGCAACAGGCACGATACATTCATTTTAAGAAGTACCTTGTTAAAGTGACCATTTTGTAACATTTTGCATAGTTATTTTACTGTAATTTAACAACGTAATAACCAACAGATAGACAAAGAGACATTCATGGATGGATTTATTTAAAAGTAGAATATCTGTGGCAAATATCTGTGGTAGATATTTTTTTTTATCTGTATCTACCATCCACTTTGAATGGAAAAATATCTGGAGAAAGAGATTTTTTATCTGTTATCTGGCCCAGTGGGAATGGGCCTTTACTTTTATTTCCTCCCCTGGACCCAGGGTATATGGCAGCTGCATACCCCTGCCATATCCAATTGACGCCCCTGGGCGGGCTCCTCCTCCTCATCAGTGTTTTCGGCACGAGCGGGCGTCACATACTCACATTTTTTTGTGTGGTAAAAAAAAACCCAAGCTGCTGCCTGCTAGTGGCTAGTAGTAGCTAGCGGCTAACTGGCTAACTTGTGAATCGTTTTTGCTGGTGGTTGGGATTTGTTTTTTTGTTTTGTTTTTTCCCCCTTCTTTTTGGTTTTGTTTTTACGCACACATTATATGTTTTATCCTTGGATTAATTCATCTGCAGATATCGCGATAAAGAAGAAGCGATAGCATTGTTTTTGCCTTTCCCCCCTACCTACCCTCCTACTAAAGCCCTAAATGCCAACCCTCAACGGGCTCCCTACTGCTGCTCCTCGGACGTTAGCCGTTGTTAGCTCTGTGGGCTAATAGTAGTAACCTGAACGTTTTTTAAAAAACTCGCCAACGAAGCAAGCGAGCTTCGCTTGGCAAGGAAGGGAGGAATAAAAACAACTCGGGGGGGAAACTCAAGGGAAAAAAAGAGAGGAATAACCCATCTGTCTAAATGGACCACACGTCCATAATAACGCAAGTTTCCAATCCCAAAGAGGAGGAAATTCTGTCTTTTAACCAGGAGAAAGGTAAGTTAAAATGGTAAACAGAAGTCCGAAAGCGTAGTTGTACTTTCTTTAAATGTTTTCTTTTTCTCTTTCTCGCGGGAGCTTTTAGCTTTCTTGCATACACACACACACACACACACACACACACACACACACACATGACGGGTTTTCTACAACAGTGACATCATTTTAAATAGAAAACATTGTCGTTACGATGCTCACGTCGACAGTTCTTTCAGCACAATACGTATTTTTTGGTTGTTTGGTGTCTCGGGGTCGCTCGACTATAAAGTATAATTAAACTAGCATTAGCCTTGCGCTAGCTAGTTGGCTAGTAACTAAACAGACTGTTTGCAGGTCTGTATGTTGGTCGCAGTACTGTTATAGAGGGCCTTAAAACAACAATAAAACAGATAAAGATTAGTCAGTCTCCAACTAGTTATTGGTGATGGAGGCCTCTGCCTTCTGTCAGCCTGGTGCTGGCTTTTGAGTTGTGTTGTGGTCAAACAGTGTTTAGGAATAACGTGTTGCTCATTGTCAGTACTGACATCCTTAACATAACTTATATGCTTTATACACAGATGGTAAGAATTTAAAGGATTTAGAGGATTCTGGTTGTGAATTATTAAGAGGATTTAAGAAATGCAAGTTATTTTATTATTATTTTCAACAAGGGTGTGTGGGCGGCTGTATTGAAGTTCTGGAGGAGTGCTTGTCTGGACCATCATGTTATTAGGAAAACTGCGTGTGTGAAGCTGCATGCAAAATGTACAGCTGACTTGTAGTTGCATTCTATTTTTAGACGTGAGCCTTTTGTATTGGCTGTGTATCATGCCTGTGACCATTACTCAGGTTCCTTTATTTATATGTCATGCACCGTTTGACCATTGTAGTATTTGTTCAGTTAAGTAAATGACAACACTGATTTGCTTGGTGCATTAAAATGTGAACCCCATTAGCACAGTTTATCTTATCATTGAAGTATCTAGACTCTGCAGATAATGGCAAACCCATGCTGTGTTTTGGAAAGTACAAGGCAACGAATTAACAGCCAGACTTGTGCTTGAAGTTGAAGCCAGGTAGGGGTTTGTCAAATCTGAGTACAGAGTCAGAGAGAGTTCTATATACCTGTATGCACTTGACTCAGATTCATTCTCTGTCACACCTGTATGATCTCTCTTCTTTTACTATCTTGCATGATACATTTGAGTTCAAACCTCATCTGCAAGTCCATGGCTAATATATTGTCCATTCTTCCCTCCTGCGTTGTGGCCGCTGTGGCTGGCTTTCGGGTCATCCAGACCCACGGGTAGTGTATCAATATCACGTCTCAAGCTACACTCCACAAACCATTAGTAATGTGAGAACTTAAGTCTCTCATCCTGAACAATGACTTTTCCTCTGAAAGGAGCAAGGGATCCCTCCTCTGCAACCATCGTGGATTCTCTGTGGCACTGTTTCCCAAACAGTGGGTCGGGACCCATATGAGGGTCACAGACTCATTTTTATGGGCCACGACTCTAGTAAAAATCCCATTTTCTTTTCCTACATAAAGAAAAATATTTCAAAAAATGTCCCCCTCCCCTTTTTGGAGAATTAAGTACATTTTAAACAAACAAACAAATCTAATAAATAAAAATAAATCCATGATTTAAAAATAATATTGAAGAAGTAGTGAAAATAGCCGATCTACAAGCTCGCAACATGGCATCATGTGTGAGCTTGTAGGTCTGCTATTTTTGCTAGTTTGTAGGCAAACTCTTTTGGGTTTCAAAGTTTGGGAACCACTGCTCTATGGTATGGAGTATGGACATATCTAGGTGTTATGGGAGAAGTCATTCTTTTTAAAATGTCAACATTGATTTTTAATAAAAACAAACTTCATCTGTGATTTTTATCTGATGATGGGTTTAGTGGGCCACAGCAAGTAAGCAAGTCTTGTTGATACTTGTCAAGGAAGACTAACCTGTAATATGAAAGATGACAAAAAGAGGAGCACTTTTTAAGTGAGCTTGATCTCACTGTTTTGTGCTTGTGGCTGTGTATGCATTGTGGCTTCATGAGTAAGTGTCCTGAAAAACGGTATTCCGTAAACCACACTAATCTCTTCCATTCACTGTGCATCACAGATAGAGTTCATCATGGCACAAGTACAGCTGATGCACAGATCATGAAATATCATTATGGTACATAGGGTCACTTGTCAGTCCTGTAATAGTCATTAATTATTTTGAAGGTATGAAAAAATACAAAAGGGAGACAACCTTTTCAGGCTGTGACCCCCAAAATAATCATGTATTACTTTTGATGCAGTAATGGTCTTTTTCTTTTAGGGCTGGAGCGGTATGGATTTTTAGTTATTGCCTTAATAAGTCACTGTTTACCTACGGTATGGTGGTATCTATAATCTCCATAAAAAAGTTGTTTTGAAGGTATGTGAAAAAATACAAAAAGGAGACAACCTTTTCAGGCTGTGACCCCCAAAATAATCATGTTTGAACTTGGGGACCCCCCCACCCTGACAAGCACTTGGAATTGAAGGAGTTGAGGCATTACATTTAGTTTGACTCAGTTCCACATACATATTGTGGCCAAGTATTATGATTGTTATTTTGATTATTATTATTTTATTTTATTAAAAAAAGAAAGTGTACAGAAAGTGTTCCAGGCGGGTGGTAACCCAGATGTAGTTGCTGGATGGTGAAAAGGGGGGGAGGGGGATGAATTTATGATGTCATTATATCGGTGTATTTCAATTGACTCGTAGGCTTTCTGCTTTAAGGAAGTAAACAAAAATACATGGGGAAGACATATTTGAATATTATAACCACAGCTGGGGGTCTATTAGAGTAATGTTAACTCCATAGACACATACAAAACAAAAAAAGTACAAAACTATGGCACCACCTCTTTAATGTCATTGTGCACACAAGTACAGCTGATGCACAGATCATGAAATATCATTATGGTACATAGGGTCACTTGTCAGTCCTGTAATAGTCATTAATTATTTTGAAGGTATGAAAAAATACAAAAGGGAGACAACCTTTTCAGGCTGTGACCCCCAAAATAATCATGTATTACTTTTGATGCAGTAATGGTCTTTTTCTTTTAGGGCTGGAGCGGTATGGATTTTTAGTTATTGCCTTAATAAGTCACTGTTTACCTACGGTATGGTGGTATCTATAATCTCCATAAAAAAGTTGTTTTGAAGGTATGTGAAAAAATACAAAAAGGAGACAACCTTTTCAGGCTGTGACCCCCAAAATAATCATGTTTGAACTTGGGGACCCCCCCACCCTGACAAGCACTTGGAATTGAAGGAGTTGAGGCATTACATTTAGTTTGACTCAGTTCCACATACATATTGTGGCCAAGTATTATGATTGTTATTTTGATTATTATTATTTTATTTTATTAAAAAAAGAAAGTGTACAGAAAGTGTTCCAGGCGGGTGGTAACCCAGATGTAGTTGCTGGATGGTGAAAAGGGGGGGAGGGGGATGAATTTATGATGTCATTATATCGGTGTATTTCAATTGACTCGTAGGCTTTCTGCTTTAAGGAAGTAAACAAAAATACATGGGGAAGACATATTTGAATATTATAACCACAGCTGGGGGTCTATTAGAGTAATGTTAACTCCATAGACACATACAAAACAAAAAAAGTACAAAACTATGGCACCACCTCTTTAATGTCATTGTGCACACCTAGCATAGGATAACAACGGTCTAATGACTGTCATTTACCCATGTGTTATTAAAACAGTTAAGTAAGCCTGAAAGTGAACACATGAGAGGTGCACTGACAGCTACTTCTGTGGGAATTGCTCTTGGTGTTAATGTTACTGTTGGCCCGATACCTCTTATGATGAGAGATGTGTGGCAAGACACACACACACACACACACACACACACACACACACACACACACACACACACACACACACACACACACACACACACACACACACACACACACACACAATTTGAGATTTCCTGAAAACGGCAGATGTGCGCCTCTGGATTCCCCCCCCTCCCCCCCCCCTAATATGTAGTTTTGTGTAGTGGCATTGAAGCTGCTGCTGTTTTGTTTCTGAACCATTTTCTCTTCCAGTCTCCTTCACATGAGTCAGAGTTTTGACCCCAGGGCCAATGTAAACACATGATTACAAGAATGGTACGGCAGTGCTTGCAGCCTTTCCCTGCCATTCGACTATAGGTGTTTTGGTAGAAGAAAAGAAGTTGGACTGTGAGGGACATTCTCATGGGAGATGTAGTTTGATTTAACCTTTTTTGGCGAGATCCCCAGAAGCGTATTTGCCAAGACTGGCTGTTGTGAAGAGCCCTGCTAGTTGCCATTACACTGGCAACTAATTTAGCAGGTCAGGTGGCAGGATGCTATCTTCAATGCAGTGTAAAAATCATTGACTTGGCCAACATCCTAATTTCTAAATGCACCCCATACCAACAGCCTCCCCTCAAAAATGTATCCAGACAAACTACACAAAACAAATCATATTTCCTAATAAATACATAATATTTATAGTATTTATTTATTTTTTGTGAGCTTGTAGATTTGTTATTTGTTGTTTTACAACAACGTATATAGGTAGTGGTTAACAAGTAGGCTCCTATTGCTTGAACTGGCTCCAAATTGTCTGGTCAGGAATTGACCACCTTTGCCCTCAGTGTACCTCTGCTGGCTGTCCTCCAACATGTCTGCTTTTCACACTGTTTGAGCTGCCAGGCAGGCAGCAGCCTAAATATAGCCGCACTGCCCTGCTGGCCACAGCTCTGTTGACCTCATGGCCCAGGATAACTACTTGCAAAGTTGACAGTTGCCATCTTCTTTATTTTAGTACTCCAACTAATGTAGAGTTTTGGTGGAGTGGGGGCGAGGGGTTCTCATGACCTTCAGTTGAGAAATTGCTAGTCTAGTTAGTGGATTGCTGGTTTTCCACTGAGTGGTATCGACAACTCGCTTCTTGCTTGATTTCGTTTTCCACTATATATTGTACCCCTTGTAGGCTATCCACCTGTTTCCGCAAGACTTTACTGTAGCATTATCTGCGGGACACTTCCGGTTAACAGCAGACATACAAGATCACGTCGCGTCGCAGATGCAACCGTTGTGAGCTTGTAGATCACACTCGGCTGCGACGCCGGAAATGCCGCTCGCCTTCTGCGCAATGCACGATGGGATGTTGGAAAGTTGTGGATATACTATGGCTTTCAACAGAGCTCAGAAATATTTGAATTTATTGAATATATTCAGTTATTGTTAATACTTTGCATGGGAAATAAATGCATAAAGGTTAAATAATTGTTCACTATGCAAAAATGTATTGTTTGCTGTCTGTCACTTAAACTCTCCGATAGTTTGTAGTTGTGGTGAGTTAAAAGTGCAATAGTTTATATCTGTTTATTTTTATTTTTTCTTTTGCAGTTTTTCAGGTGCATTAAACACCAGATGGATAAAATATTATTGACTCGCTTTATCTGCAGCAAATGCGATTTTTGTCTACTTAAGAAGGACAAGAGACTGAGCAGAGTCAGACTACGTATGACCAACAGGGGCTCCACAGCAGTGCATCAAAGACTGCCAGGCCAGCACGTGCTTTTTTGGCCAATAATTACATTTAATTTTAATTATTGAGTGGTAGCTGCTAATTTAGTTTTTCTATGATTGCAACATGGATTTGTTGTTCGCAATGAAGCATTATCAGGGTAAAAATAGGTTGCATCCCTTGAACACTTCGATCAATAGTGATTCTGCTCTGTCCTTTTGGATTGTATTGCATCAGAGCTGTACATTCCAATAAAGTTTCTGATAACATTTTGGTCCCATCCTCTTTTACAGTACACTTTAAGACATAATAAGACATAATAAGACAGAATAAAGCCATAATAAGAAATAATGTGTTGGTAATTAGAGCTAATATATTTTATTAGACAGAAACAAAGACAGAATAGTAGAAAGAGCGAATTCATTCTCTGGCACCGTCACCTGCCGCGGAACTGCAGCGGCAGACACTGCCGCACGACCGCTAGTTCGACCAGCAGTCGGCGGCGATAGGACCAGCAGTCCCGCCAGTAGGACCGGCGGCCGCCGCACGGACCGGCAGGTCCCGTAGCGGTAAACTGCCCGTCCGTGCGGTGGTGGCTGCCGCGGCAGTTACCAGCGATGCCGGTGCCAGATAATGTATTCGCTTTCTGCTATTCTGTCTCAGCCACCACTGCACGGACGGGCAGTTTACCGCTACGGGACCTGCCGGTCCGTGCGACGGCCGCCGGTCCTACTGGTGGGACTGCTGGTCCTATCGCCGGCGATGCAGTGCGACTGCTGGTCGAACTAGCGGTCGTGCGGCAGTGTCTGCCGCTGCAGTTCCGCGGCAGGTGACGGTGCCAGAGAATGTATTCGCTCTTTCTACTATTCTGTCTTTGTTTCTGTCTAATAAAATATATTAGCTATATATAAACATTATTTCTTATTATGGCTTTATTCTGTCTTATTATGTCTTATTATGTCTTAAAGTGTACTGTAAAAGAGGATGGGACCAACATTTTTGGAGAGAAATAGGTTGTTCAATGGCAAATGTAATAGTGTAGCAGTGTTCAGTAGCTTTCATGGAGTTTTATGGAGTCTGTCATAACGCAGTGATGTTGATGACGATTCTGTGACTAAATAGTAGTCGGCAGTATTTTCATGTTACTGTACATTTTGATATAGCCTCAGCTCGCTTGTAACCATGACTGAGGTGTCACCTAAAAATACATGGTACCTTTGCCTAATGAAAAACCCCAAAAGTCGAGATGTGCTGGTTCCATGCTTTTGAAAATGGCAATGGGTGTTGCCTAGGGTGTGGCTAGTTTGATTGACAAGCTCCCAACCAATAGCATTTATTAACCCACCCCTCGCTCTGTCCCAACCAATAGAATTCTGGTTTCATTTCAGGACAGGAAGTCAAAAGATGATGGAATACATACTGTACGTTTGCCAAATAGCCTTCATTTACGCTCTGTAGAAACCAATGGGTGACATCACAGTTGACGCTATCCCTTTTTTTAACAGTCTATGTTCAGGAGAGGCTAGTGTCTTTACTCTTTAGCATGGTTCTTGGATGATTTTATATTCTTTGGTTGGGCACTTGAAGAGACACCTCCAGATGAAAGGGGATTTCAGTTATTTAAAGCAGCTACTCTACTCGGGGTGGGCTGGGTAGGGCCTTGATTTAGACACTGAGATGAATGGGCTCCTCTTACATGGTCCTTTTACCCTCTGACGGTGACTCCTGCTCTGTAGTGGAGCCTCAGAAAAATGTTTTATGGGAGTGGTGTGTGTGATGACTACTTTTGTGGTGGTTAGGCTTCTTGACTTTATTTCAACCAGACAGCTTTTGCTTCTCATTAGGGTTGCTGCGGTGTCCACTGTAGTGTTCCCGTTCTCACACAGTGTGCGTTTACTTGCCCACTGATGCACGCTGTGTTATTACATATTTATTTCTTCTTCAGTGATGTTGCTAGGTTTTCAATGTAATTAGTCCTGGGACCCACAGGTGGTCATTCAAATGGGTCCCAGAAAAATTGTATGGGTCCCCAATAAAATGTTTTTGAGCGTTGTGACAACTTGTGAGCTTGATTGGCTATTTACAAAATGTTTGCTTCTTTCTTATATTAATTTACAATTTGGCTAATGTTTGAACAGTTTTTTTATATTATAGTTGATAGTTGACTACTTTTGAGGCAGTAATGGTATATTTTATTTTCTTTCTTGAGGTATTATTGAGGATTATTACTCTTTTGATTCTATCATGTTTCTAAGACGATTTCTGCTTGGATTTTATTGTATTGTTTATAACTTAGGATAAAGTAGCATACAGCCATGAACAATGGTGGTGTCCGTGGATTCTTTAACCGTGAATTATTTTTAACATGGAATCTGTTGGCAATTTGGCAACTGCGTCCAATGGACCCAGCAATGCTGACATAAATGCGTCCTGTCACAATAAAGTGCGTCGCTGACACAGGCCACCCAGCATCTCTGCTTCTTTATAGTAAAACACATTTAGTTAATTTTTGTATGGCACCCACGTTCTTGCAACATATTAAGTATTTTATCAATACTTATTTGGACAAATGTGACTGCTCCTCTTCCTATGAGTCCATCTGCAGATTCTGCACCTACAGACACAGCCCAGAGTGGACTATTTCACTTTCGACGTAACGTCATGAGAGAGAGTAGTGGGAGAAAGAAGAATAAAGTTTCTTGACAACAGCTTAAGTTAATTGAACTGTGTACGAGCTTTTAACTTCATGAGCAATAGTACTTTATTTTCTTCAATCTGTAGATAATTTGTTCTCAACCAGTCTTCCTGCTTATTTCCCCTTTTGTATCTGGCTGCTTAATCCTACTCTGATGTACTATATGTGTGTCTACTTGTATAGACCACAGCTATTGAGAGAGAGTTGCAACACTTTCGGTTTAGGACACACCAAGGAAACCCTACTTCTTTAAATGCCCTTTGGTAAAATTATTCTTTTATATTTATATTTATTTAATTATTGAAATTATGAAATGTATGCACTCCAGTTCTTTTTTTGTGTTAACCTTGGCCAAACTATGACGTCTAATTAAGGAAAGAATTGAAGTGGTAGAATCAGGTCTTGAAATTACATTTTCTTGTGTTGAATTCTCCCTTTAAATAGGGGGATTTTATGTATACACTTTGTGGTTGGGAGGGGGGGGGGGGGGGTTATTTCTAAACTTAGCTTAACTACATTAAAGGTCTTCCATCGTCTGTCTCAGGGTGCATTTAGTCACTGCTCCAATTTAAGGGATTCCCTGAACTATGCTGTAGGAGGCTTTCTCTTTATGCTCTGTGTCCTTGAGTCGTTGGTGGCTCACTCTTGTCCCCATAGTCTATTCTTGTGTTAAAAAGTGAAAGAGAACATAAGAAATAAGTTGCTCACTGTTATTTGGGTCTGTGTATTCGTCCAGTATTAAGGAAAACACAGGAGTTTTTAAGCAAAGCTTTGTGTGTTTTGAATTGAACACATTCACTGCCAGGTGTTAATAATGAATTAATCTACCTCTGCCAGGGTCTTTCGCAGTTTTTACCTTATTTCTTCGACCCACGGAATGCACCATGAGACCAGGATGTAAACAAAAGACGATCTGCCTTTCTTTAACTCTGAAAATATAATTTGTATTCGCTATCACCCGTTATTTAGTTGGGGTCTGTAGAAAAAAAGAAACATTTTGGCATGTATTCCCCTTCTGTCCTGGGGTCGCTTGTGGTTTGCAGCAGAGAGCCCTCTATCGGAATCACTGAAAACACAGACATGACATAGATCTCTGTCAATAGTTCTGGGGATGAGGACAGTCTTCCCTCATTTACATAGCAGATTATATCAATGTCGGCTTAAATGTTTTTAAACAATATTTCATGGGCTTTTCTGTGTTTATTTTGATAGTACAGTGGAGAGAACAGGAAACGGGTAGAGAATCTGGAAGTCAGACGCTGCAGGCAAAGGTCGTCTGGCTCGGGAATCAAACCTGCGACTAGCTGTCAGGCTGAATTAGAGCCTATGTGATATCCTCCTTAACAACTACTTACTGGTGCCCGTGTCACAGTAATTGTGTGCGGTAATCTCTTGCCTTGTAAATGCTAAATTTGCAGAAATCAATTAACTCAGTGAATGCCACCCTTTATTCAAAATCTACAAAACTGGTGCCAGCCATTTTGCTTAATTTTGCCTTTTTATGGGGGCCAAAATCATATTTTGTACTTAAATTACATATATAAATCTATGCTTCTATCGAAAGCCACACTACCCCTCTTACAAAGGAAAACATGTATATTTATATATATATATCCTATCATTAGATTTGGGCTTCAATAGAACATGTGTAAGATGTCTTGATCATCATCATATGTGTGTGCTGTGATGGGCCCTATGTGCAATCTGGAGTGCAATACCATTTGAAAACCACCAGAGGGTGGTCTCCTACTATCTGATCAACTAACAGAAGAAGGAAGAAGACGTCCATCTTTTTTTTGGTTTGGGCCTGTTGTTTACATTTTGGCCAGGCCTTTTAGCTAGCATGCTAACACACTTCGGAACCCTGGCGATCGCGATCAAGGATAGGTAGAGAAGAATGGATGGCACCGCTGGAATCCTGAGAATTTTCTGCGTTTTTTGAGTACTTATAGTTCGTCAGGGATGCACGGGAAAGTGTATAAACGAACGTTTTAGATAACATTTAAACGGCCGGAACCAATCTTCGGCTATACCGATTTTCCGCCGGACTGTGTTACACTGGTGCTACAGTCAAATCGGCCGTATCGCTCAGGTCACGGAGGCATATGGCCAACTTCTAGAGCGATTTTTTTGAAATTACAATTATGAAAAAATGATAAAACTTTTGATTAATTAAAAAGACGTAAAAGACGTTTATGGCACCGAGGTCCAAAGACGTATAAGACGTTTATGGCGTTCAGTGAGTTAAATGATGCACAATATACGTAATCCTGTGCTGAATTTATTTGACCTGCATGTCTGAAATGAAGATTATCAAATAAAATTCAGGCCCGTTAATCAAGTTATATATATCCCTTGCTAAGTTACAAACGGAAATGACAGCATTATCTTTTGTGCGTTCCTGTGTTCACACTGTTGCTACTGGTGCTGCAATTAAACTATTACCGGTAACCTATTCAAAACAACTCTGGACTTTTGGGGGGATGCCACTGCCATCTCTTAGCTGCTCGAAATCTACCATGCTGTTCACCTTGGAAACACTTGCACTGCTCAGTGCATATAAGCATAACCAAGAGAGTGTAGGAGCGATGAGGCTTCCTACTGTGCTGAAGTCACAGTCAAGCCAAAAACCATACAAGACCAGCTTGTGTGGATGAGGAGGAGTGCATCCCAAATCTTACACAAGCACACAATTATACGATGTGTCAACAGCCACAAACCCACCCACGAGTCTGGGCCGCAGCACACAATCCTGTGCCAGGGAGGGAGGCTGGTGAGCCTCTGGAATAACACATTTTTCCTGGTTAGACCCATGCTGTAGTTGTTGTCACACCTACTCCCTAATGATTTATCAGTGTGCATGTGTGTTGACAGCCTGAAGCTGTGTGAAGTACAAGTTGACAGACTTGCACCCAATACAATAAGGGGGGCCGGGGATATTTTTGCAATATCAAATCATTAGCTAAAGAGGTACCATAATTTGTCAAGTATTGGCTAGTGAGAAAAATCTTGACCTACAACGTTGTTCTACAGCATTAGCATGGATGGACCTAATTATCCATATATTGTAGCCATTAACCGCAGGTTTGTGCTATGTTAACGTCGTCGTCTGAAAAGGCTGTGCTGGTCAACGTGCGTAATTTTATTTTGAAGGTTCTGAAGTCTGTATGTGTCTGAAGTCTGAACCAATCACAAGTTAGATTTAGGGGCCCGTCCCTTCAGGCGAAGGAAACATCCCTCCAGGCGATGGCAATGCACGGTAAATCCCACTCAAGTGGCGTACAGTGTTATTGTTTGGGGGCTACAAGCGTTGGCTGGCAAAGGAGGAGAGACTCTGTTTCAAAATCTTTGTTCCCAAGTTGCTAATCTCCGCTAACCGAAATCCGATCATTCGACCATCCATTGATGGTGGCAAGTTGGTAGCATTCGGAACTGCTTTGTGAGCACACGTGTGCGTGTGTAAATAATGGTGTAGCCTAGATCAGTGGTTCTCAAAGTGGGGTCCGGGACCCTCAGGGGGTTTTCAGGGGGTTTCCATGTCCCCAGCTAAATAATAGTTTGAAACCTAATGGACCCTTATGGGTATGTGTAACTCGTACAAATGGAATCAAATGGACACTAATGGGTCCATTTGGTTCCTTTTGTACGCTCTCATAGTTAAATTAACACTGATTACGATATAAATTGGGGTTTCAGAGATAGAAATACCATTAAATGGTGATGTAATGCATGTCAAACTGGGGGTCCTTGAAATAAATGGTTGAGAGTCCCTGCTAGAATGGTAAAACATCTTCTCTTATGGGGGGTTTAACTCAGTTAGAATCGCGCAAAGATATCCGACCCAACCTTCCCCCCCCCAAAAAAAAAGTGTTGTCACCCTTTTCACCTCTGGCCTGTTTGCATGCCTGATCTTTGTGCCCACTAAAAAATATGACCGACCTTTGTTGGATACAGTACCGTTTTAAAATGTTCTTCTAAACTGGTGTTAATCAAAGAGCTCACACTGCAAACTCTTTAATTTTGTCCATGCAATGCCCGCTGTTGCTGGCTTCTGTCAAGTTAGGTGTTTTCCAATGGATTGGATCAGATGGTGGTCTTTTTTATACTGCGGAAACGTTTGGCAGCGTCAGGAATGTCCTACACTTCCTGTTTTATTCCCCTTCTCTGTTTGCACTTGTAGCATGCTGCCTCTTTTTGTTTTGAACACTAGAAGTAGGCACATGTTGACCGCAAGTGTTTGCCATGAGTATACACTAACCTCAACAACCTTGTTAGTTGAGGTTAGCTTGTAGGTTGTTACATTTAGTTTTTTTTTTAATATATATAAATAACGTGCTCAACTTGTTTTATGTTCATCTGCCTTTGGCATATTGTTTCATGTTTTCAGCACTTTGCTTCTACGTCTTATTTTTGTGAAATTGTTCTAAAATCTAAACTCTAGAATCTAGACTCTTCTAGAATCTAGGGTGCTTGGTACTGTAGTTCATCACAGTATCTCAGTTGGTCTCAAACAGAGTATATTAGATTGTACTTTGATCAGATAGATCAGTGATTCTCAACCTGTGGGTTGGGGTCCCCAAATTAACAGAATGTACAACATTGTTTTCATTCTCAACAGTAAACAAACCGACAGAACGTTTAAGTGAATAGAGGGTTTATGCACATTTCTAAAGTGACAATTTAAGGACTTTTTAATACCTCTAAAATGACAAATTAAACATTGGCCAAATTGTCAGATATTAGAGAGAAAATAGCCGATCTACATGCTCACAACGCCTTGAGTTGCAAGTAGGCGTTGTGAGCATGTAGGTCTGCTATTTTCACAATAGAACCGTGTTATTCAAAATGTTAGGCTTCAACTCTTAGGCTGGACTCACACATATGCGTGAAACATCTTCTCCGTATCATCTGAGAATGGCCACTGGGGGCGCCGTACTAATGCATTGTCAATGGAAGGTTGTTTTTTTTTTTTTTTGTTGCCGTGTCTCAAGCTCAACCGCAGCCTGTCTTTTGGCCAAGAGACACGACAACGACAAAACACCAAACAACCTTCCATTGACAATGCATTAGTACGGCGCTCCCAGTGGCCATTCTCAGACGATACGGAGAAGATGTTTCACGCAAATGTCTGTACAGCGCCTTAGTGCTCGTCAGGGTGGGCGGGGGAGGGGTCCCCAGTTAAAATATGATTATTTTGTGGGTCGCTGCCTGAAGAGGTTGAGAACCACTGAGATAGATATCCAGTGGGACACGCCCCTGCTAGAGTCAGTAATTAGTTTGACAGGAAGTGATGGGGAGGAGAGAGCTTTTCATGCAGCCAGGACTAGGGCTGTCATGGTTATGTCACTCAAATAATTGCGATTAACGATTTAATTGTGTTTTTGTCATTGAAAATTACATTTCTGTTTGGCTTTTAGGCTTTGAAGTTGCACATGGTAGATATGGCACATAACCTAAATATACAAAGAAGTTATTGACATATTCGACAACTTTATACTTAAAGAAGAACATTGATAGTGGAAATAGCAGATCTACAAGCTCACAACGCGCCGCATCGCAACATGTTGTGAGCTTGTAGATCGTCATATTTTTTTTACTTTAAAAAAAAAGATATATGAAAATGTTTCAACATGGACACGATTATGACGATTTATGAAAAATAATCGCGATTATGTCAAATAATTGCGATTAGACGATTATGTAATAATTGTGACAGCCCTAGCCAGGACATCCCACCTTTCCCTCACAGTGTCTGATGGCAGATTGGCAGTCTGGTCCTCGCTCCATCTCTAGAAATATACCTTTCTAGCTGATCCTACAGCCTGAAAATAGTGAGGTATTTTTAGCTTCTAGATCACTTGTCAAACCTGGGTTAGAAGTTGTAGTAATGCTCAATGCTCAATGTGCATGAGATCGTTATTATTTTGGTTGTTTGTTTTCTTACTGACACTGGTGTAACTTTTATTTCTATTTATTGTTTTGTGGAAGCATCATTTCACACAGTGCCTTTTGTCGAGGGGTCAGAAATCCAGAATAGTAACGTCAACCTAATAAGCCGGGTGCATAAAAGATTATGCTAAGAGATTGTATTCTCTTGTGTTTTTCATGAAGGTCTGGTTTTGTGTTCTGAGGGGGTAAAGTGAGCTTGGGTGGGTGATGTCTTTTGCTGCAGGGGAGTGAGAGGAATGCGGCCTTGTATAGGCTGAGAGGGGGGTCTGAATGCCTCCAGACCAGGGGTGTCGCACCAAATTCTGGGCTCTGGGTAGACTACTTGTCTTTAACTATTGAAAAATAGCAGATATACAACCTCACAGCCGCGCTGCGAGCTTGTAGATCTGCTATTTTTTTTAAATCGTGATTTGTGTGAATGTGTGCAAGTCTTTGAATGTTTCAAATCCTTCGAAGGGTTTTTGAAAAACCTAAGTTTCTATGTCAGTGGTGCTCAAACTGTTTCATGTGAAGGATCCCCAAAATGATATGTATTTATTTGGCCACGGACCCCCATCTCAAAATATGTAGTTCCAGGGACCCGCCAGATGCAAAATTTGAGTTACAAATGTTCGCTTAAAAAAATACATATTTTCAAAGATTTGCGCACATTTTCACGACTTTTCAAAAATAGCAGATCTACAAGCGCCGCATTGTGAGCTTATATATCTGCTATTTTTCAATAGCTTAAGTATAAAATAATTCCAGGCCCCTCCGTCTTGGGCCCTAGTAACTCAGTCCCCCCCCTTGTGACGCCCCTGCTCCAGACTCTCCTCCCTTTGCCTTGTGTGCATGTCCAGGCTGCTTCACTCGCTCACCTGCCAGCCGGAACACAGCAGAGAAGAGACGTAGGCCGGCCTTTGAAGGGGAGACAGGGAGACGTTGAACCAATCAAATGACAAGAGTCAAGGCGGGGGCGGATGAGAGGAGGAGCTATCAACTTGTCACTATTAATAAAAAGCCCAGTGTCTGATTTAGGCCCTGCACTATGATCCTGGAATGTAAGGGGGGGGGGGGGTATAATCGGGACAGGGTGCTCTGTGAACTATGGCTATGTGTGATCGGTGATGTCACTTGGTCGGCCAAAGTTATTTCCTGATTGGTTACTTTGGCAGGCCCCAGGTCAGCAACGCCAACGATGTCACGTGAATGAGTTGTTGTCTCCACCAGCCGAAGGCTGAGGGAGAGTATGTTTTCCCCTCCGTCCGTGCGTGCGTCCGTCCGTCCGTCCGTCCGTCCGTGCGTCCTCGCAGTTTGTGAGCAGCTAATCTCAGTCACCGTTGGCCCGATCGCTGCCAAACTGAGCACACACACTCCCTGGATGCCAATCTAGAACCTCTGCCCCACATTTTTCAAATCAGCCGCATGGTGGCGCTATAACAGGCCGATTTGTGTGGCCTGGTTGTTACCAGCTAATCTCCGGCGCCGTTGGCCCGATCGCTGCCAAACTGAGCACACACACTCCCTGGATGCTAATTCAGAACCTCTGCCCCACATTTTTTAAATCAGCCTCATGGTGGCGCTATAACAGGCTGATTTGTGTGGCCTGGTGGAGACCTGTGCTCGGAAGAGCACTGCTTCTAGTTTTTAATCTATTGCAGGGATATATATATATATAGACAGCTATCTTCTGATATGTCACAGGAATGATCAGTTAAAGGGCCACTTCACCTCTGGGACAACCCGATCTTATTTTATTGTTGTTTGGGACATGATCAACACAATCCTGAGTTATCTTTTGTGTTCAATCTGTTTTTTGAGATATTTTAGTATTTCAGCACGTACTAGTGATGCGTTTTGCATCATATGATGCAAAACGCATCACTGATGATGCAAAATGCATTACTAGTCTAGATTGTGTTGATCATGTCCCAAACAACAATAAAATAAGATCGGGTTGTCCCAGAGGTGAAGTGGCCCTTTAACAAGGGACATGACAGTGGTTTAGTCTTGTTGAGCGGTGGTCACACCGTCTCCATAGCGTGGCCGTGTGTGTATCCGTGCGTGTGTGTGTGTGTGTGTGTCTGTCTGTGTGTCTGTAGCCTCTGGTGTATGTAGCCTGAGTACCCTGGGTGATCAGAGAGGTGCTGTTGAGTCTAGCCTGGCCTGTGCATCAACTGCAACACACACACACACACACACACACACACAAGCGCACCCCCCCCCCCCCCCCACCGCTCAGTTCACACAAGTGTGATTTTTTTATTTTATTTGGACTGTTGAGTGCACACACAGGTATCAGCCACAGTACAGTATGCAAAAACTACGGCCCGAAATAGAAGCCGTTTGAAGTTCCCCAGCTTCAGCCTGCTCATTCCTACAATGAAGAGTGCAGTTCTGAATATCGTCGTTGTCGGGTGGAAACCTTGTATCTCCATATTTCATCTTTTTCTGTTTCTTCATAAACTACTTCGTCGAACAAGGGTGTTGTGCAAAAGTAGCGTAAATAGCCGCCTTACAAGCCTTTGAAAGTGAAAGTGGTAAATTGTACAAGTGTGTTTTATACTGAACCAACGAAAAGCATTAAGGTATGGGATAGTTCATCCAAAATATTAGTTTGTCAATTACTACTCAGTCCATGGAGACTTAAATTCATGGATATTTTTGTTTTGTTTTTGTCTCGTTAGTAAGCCAATAATTTGACAAGCAGTGGTTCCCTATGAAGACACAAAGTCTCCTAAAAAAATGGCTTAGGAATGTGACAAAAACCAAGAGAAATCCATGAATTGAGTAATCGATAGAAAAAGTCAGGCTTTTGACAAAATAACTACATTGGATATTTTTGGAACACAGGCTCTTTTTTTCCCTTTTCTTGAAAAGTGAAAAACAGTTTTGGACATTCCACCCGACAGCGAGAATAATTCACTATACACTGCCCCCCCCCCCCCCCCCCCCCTCTTGTCTCGTCAGTGTCACAGTCCAAGAGCAGTCTAAAGAAGAAGAGGAGTCGGAGCATCTTCAGCTCGTTGTTCTGCTGCTTCCGCAACTACAATGTGGAACCACCGGCTTCCAACAGCACCACCAGCTCCCTGCCTCCGCCTGTGGAGGAGAATGGAACACCTCCCAAGGTGAGCACCCACCCCTGCGCACGCACGCACGCGCGCGCACACACCCCTTGAACGTACCCATTTGAAAGTGAAGTGAAGCTCTGACTTTTCACAGTGACACCAGGCAAGATAATTGCATGTTACAAAATTTGCCAGTAACTCGGCTTAACACAAATCATCTGTCATTAAATTTTTTTTTTTAAAAGAACAATCCAGGATTATTATCCTATGTTGACTTTTGACCATATTTTTCATCCGTTGTAAATTGTCCATGAGTGTGAATAGTGTTTTCACTATAGTGTGTACACACCTTTTCTTTTCACCCTTTTTGGACACGTTAGTGTTTTGTTCTCCCTCCTGACCCTTTGTCTTTACGTATGTCTCTTATCTCTCTCGTGTTGTAGTGTGACCAGGTCGAGGTCATCCCTGTCCCTTGTGTATGTATCCACTTGTTTTTTCCTCTGCATGCAGGCCGACTGGGCTCACATCCTGCCTGATGGGGGCTTCTCCACTCTGGAGCATCTTAACTCCATTGCTATGCTTCAGCAAATTTTCAGCTGAGAGTAAATATGCAATTAGCCATATGGGAGTTGTTTGTTGCCCCAATGTCGCACCTGCATGACTCCTAATGACTCACGTTGGGTTTTAACAGCAGGAGACGGTCGGACGGCAACTACTGGCGATGGCAGGCGATAGTGGAAAACGTCGCCCAAAAACATGAAAATGTTTTATCTTTTGGACGACATCGCCCACAGTCACCAGCTGTTGCCCGCTGTTGAAACGTAGGCTCAGTCTATTGGATGTTTGTAGAAAACTCTTTGACACTAACGGAGTAAACCATGCCCAAATGGTATCAATGAAGTTTTACGCTTGCAAATGAGAAGCGAAACCCAGTCTTAGCACAGCTGAAATAAATAATTTTGATGTGGTCTCTGTTCAGTTAAGAATGAGCAAAAACTAAGACGGTTTAGACTGTTTTGGTTTCCGATTTTAGTATAGCTGACACCAACTTTGACATTAGTTCTGCTCCCTTAAGAAGATTGGACTAATTGATCTTATTATTCAAGTAAGGAATTGAAAGTGAGCTCGTTATCTAATGAAGCCCCAGTCGTCAACCCAGTAATCACAGTAATCACATCAAACATTAAGATAAAGACTCCCTGATGTCATTGAGCTTAAAATATGATACTGTTCCTACTTCTTAGCTCAAAGGGGTTATCTAATAACTGGGTTGTAAATTGTCATGTTCTGCCAGTTATTGCTAAATTCAGGGGGAATCTCCACAAGGCCAGTTTTGCAGTAGCTGCTAACTGTTGCATGGCGCCTGTCTGTGAGAATGTGTGACAATGGTTTATTTAATCCCTGCAGATTAGACAAAGAAATGATAATCTGAGGGATTAAAGATGGCATTACAGTTAGTGGGTTGTGTGTGGTAGCCGAAGGGGCTTTTCCTGTTGACAGTTGAGATCTAATAGACCCCTCACAAAATTAACATGGTGCTTGCTTATCTGCTCAGCCTTTCACATTAACTTATACGATCAATTAATTTATTGCGCTCTCCTACTCATGGTCTCTCCCACTCTTTCTTTCAGATGCTCTCACCCTATCACTCTCTCTTTGCTCTCCCTCTCACACTTCTTTCTCTCTCAGTACATCTCCCTCTCTTCCCTTGCCCTCTCTGACATGATGTGCTCTGTCTGCCCTGCAGCCTCCAGCCAAATACCTCCTACCAGAGATGAACATATCCGACTATGGCAAGAAGTGTGTTGTGATCGACTTGGATGAGACCCTCGTCCATAGCTCGTTCAAGGTAAAAAGGAACGGCTAATGCTGTTGCCCCAGCAACCCAAAGCTGATCTAAAGGCGCATTCACACTGGACACAATCAGAATTATCACATTGCTTGAATCATGGGGAATGTGTCCCTCTGTCGCATTGACACCAAACCTTTTCACTTGAAGCCTTGCTCCAACCCCCACACGCACGCTGGCTGTCACTCTCTTTGACTTGAGTTGAACATCCAATTGTTTGTTGCATCTTTACATTATCTTAACTAGACCTTACCCGTTCGAAGATATGTGCTCCAAAATATGTGCAGAGTGTGGGTTGTGGGGAAAGTTACTGTAGCTGGTGCGTGCGTGAGAATATGTGGGAGCATCATAATGTAAGAAGCAGCTCATGGAGGAGTGTATATTTATGATGGATACAAATAATTTAAAATCATTTTTAGGTGAATAGAAGTATGAATGCGCTTGCTCCACATAGTTTTTTCATACCCGTTGGAAGATGAGACACACATCAAACGCACCTGGTAAAAGCGAGAGAGAGAGAGAGAGAGAGAATGCACATTCCTAACTGTGAGAGAGAGGGGTGTGTATGTGGGGCTACAGATCCCATGGCCTGGAGGAACGGACCGTAACCCTGACAACAGGCTAAGAAAACGCTAATAAACAGCTTTAATTTGGGAGAAATGAAATTCGGGCTCCGTCACCGTTGGTATAATGCTAATGGCCAATACCATGTGAACTTTGGGATCAGTTGCTGAAGCGAGTGAATAGATAAACGTAGATAAGCGTGAGCGTTAGAGCGTGAGTGTGTGAGTGAGTGAGTGAGTTTGGTGGTTTATCTGATAGATATTGAATAGCGTACTGCTCAATCGCAACACGTCCAGTGTAAACGCTTAAGTCTAGTCCAGAGGTCTTCAAGCTTTTCAGGCCAGGGACACCTTAGTTTAGAAAGATGAAGCGGGGACCCCCACAACCTGTTTCCATATAGTTTCATCTTTAGACAGCACAATCATCAGTGTATTTTGGAATCATGTCAATTTGTGTTTTCAGATATTTAACCACTAGCTTGAACCGTCAATACAAAAAAAGGCCTTTCACTCTGTACTTAGTCTGCTCTTTTTCCCCTCTACACCAGACCTCTTTTGGCTAAAGTTCTCATTCTCAATTATAAGCAGTTATAATTTCAAGATATGAGAGTTTGAATTGGCCAGACTAGCATAGAATACAACAGAACTTCAGAAGATACTTGTATAAAATGAAGCATGGATTGGCACACACACATTCAGTGGCAGGCAGGCAGTTCAGGGAAACACCCCAAATATTGGTGTGCGCTGCAAAATCACATTTTGGGACATGGCCTGAAAATACATTTCAGTCTTGGGATTTTTTTTGGCTTTAAGCCCTGCATCCAAATAAGCCTTCTTTAACTTTGTTTTACCCACCAATAATGCAAACCACAAGTGTGTTTATTGAACTACATACAAACCTTTTAGTGGGGAGAGAGAATCCATGAAATCATTGTGTAAACAAAGCCAGTTTAGTAAATATGGAAATTATGTCTCAGAACATTAATTAGAAAAATATGGTTAGAGAAGAGACCATCTTAATGTAACAACAGTCTTTGATCTTGATGAGGTCATCGACAAGCACCAACTAATGTTGGTGTTTTCCCCCTGGTTTCGTTTTATTACATTACCCATTCAGAACAGGTACACTATATTGTGTATCATTATTTTATGCTTTAACTATTGAAAAATAGCAGATATACAAGCTCACAGCGCGGCACCGAGTGCCGCGCTGTGAGCTTGTAGATCTGCTATTTTTGAAAAATCGTGAAAATTATAATTTTGACCCGATTCTATAAGTGTCTTGACCCGATTCTATAAGATTTTTTGAAAAACCTATGTTTCTATGTCAGCAATCTCATCTGGCTATAGCCATAGTCAAAGAAAAGGTCCTTTTCACTTAACTGGAGCTCAGTTAGTCTGTTCTTGAGAGACTACTGTGTCAGTGGTTCTCAAACCTTTTCATGTGAAGGACCCCCAAAATTATATTTATTTGGCCACGGACCCCCATCTCAAAATATTTAGTTCCAGGGACCCCACAGAAGCAAAATTTGAGTTACAAACGTTCGCTTTGAAAATACATATATTCAAAGATTTGCACACATTTTCACGACTTTTTCAAAAATAGCAGATCTACAAGCTCGCAGCCGCGCTGTGAGCTTATATATCTGCTATTTTTCACTGGTTAAAGCATTCAATAATTCTAGGCCTAAATGGGTTCATGTGAAAGCTCTCTGAATGGCTGGGTGTCGCAATTTTGAGAGTAAACGTAGTGCTCCCTCGGCCACTTTTTCTCTCCTCCTCTTTTCTGCTCCACCTCCCGTCCAGTTTCTTCTCTCTGAGGGCTGCCATCTTGTTGTCGAGTCTGTTGGATTACTAGAAAGGTTGAGTAAGTAAAAAGGACAGGGAGGAGGGGTTTGTTTTGGTGGGAAAAGAGACAGATTATTTTCTTTTCCCTGTGAGATTGACAAGGCATGGCTGTTTGCTGGGGAAACACGTGTGCGCCCTCTGCTGTTTAGCTGCAGCATTGCACCGTCTGTGAGTGTGTGTGTGTGAGAGAGAGACACTGATGGTGGTGTTTTTGTGCCTTACAGCCCATCAGCAATGCTGACTTCATAGTTCCTGTGGAGATCGATGGTACTGTTCATCAGGTATGGGACATGAATTGTATTTTGAATAAATTGACTGTGGGGTTATTATTATTATTTCTTTAACAGGAATGAGAGTGACACCTTTGTCTCACTTGCAGTGAGATGATGTCTATAAGAGGAGGGTTGTGACCCTGTTCAAGTAATCCAGGATAGGCTGTGTGTATACCCTGTTGGCCTATTCATGATTACTTGCACTGGGTGGCAGCCATGGACTTCAGAGGAAGAAGACAGTGGTTGGGGTCTCTATTGTATAAATGCACGTCCATAATGTTGGGCATTTCTGATGAAAAGAAGACCAACCTCAAATCATACACACAGACTGTAGAGAGCCTGTCGGTGATGATCCTAGAGAGTACTCAATATAGGCTACAATCTCAACGCTACAGTGATGCTATAGCTATAGTATCTTATTACTTGTCTGTATTTAGCTAATGCAGTGGTTCTCAACCTTTTCAGGCCGCGACCCTCAAAGGAATCATATTTTAACTGGGAACCCCTCCCACCGCACGAGTTGAGGCATTACATTTTGTACAACACGGTTCTATTGTGAAAATAGCAGATCTACATGCTCACAACGCCTTGCGTTGCGAGGCGTTGTGAGCATGTAGAACGCCTATTTCACGCCAAGTACACAATGCTTCACTGATTCTACACACACACCATGGGCTTGTAGATTAGTCTGGCACAAATCAGCTGCCTCAGACACTCACAGTAACCAGACTCGCTCGGTACTAGGAAGCACACCCTTTTACTCTCACAACGTCAAGCTGAAACGGGTGATTCATTTGGTAGTGAAGGCAGGCAGTTTATGCCTACGGGACTCAACCGAAAAAGCGACGGTTAAACTCCCTCCTTGTCAGATTTCTCTTGTAGCCTACTTTAATTTGATTCAAACCAAAAACAAATGGATTGTTTTGATTACAATTTTCCATTTCATGTCGAGGTTAAAGATTCCATCACAGTATACAATGAGCACATCCTTGAAGCGATGTATCTCTGTTCTCCAGATAAGTCCGGGCTTGTATCTAAACCATTACAGATTTATTAAAATGAGGAGGCAAATAAAAATAAATATAATTATTCATTTGATCTCACAAGCCACAAGTATCTCAAAGAAATAGAAGAAAGAAAGAGACTTCTACTGTGTTTGAGTTACGTTTTACTGTATACAATATTTCCTAATATACCAGTAAGATGCCTAAGGGCGAAAAGCAACCTTGCCCATCTGTCTTGGTCATCTGTCTTGGCCATATATGGATTCTGTTGTCTATCATACATACAATCCCTTTTATGCCCATATATGGAGATCCCTGCTCTGAAAATCTGACATAACTGTGATGTCACGTGATGTCACAGTGATGTGTCAGGGGAACCACAGTGTCAGGTGTTATAGACAGAGATACGGTCAAGCTGTGACCGTTCGTATACTAAACTGCGACCTACGGTCGCAACAATGGATCGAATCCACGTGGTGTTGATGGTTGATATTCAAAAGTCATTTTTGGCCAGTTCTGACAGCTCCAGCGTGAATGTGTGGGGGGTTTTGGCTTTATCTGATTTAAGAAGGGGGGGGGGCAAGGAGAAAAGGTTGGGAACTGCTGGTCTAACGTTCATTTCTATGCTGATGCTTCCTGAACTCTTAATACCCACACTAAAACCTGTTGCGTTGCTCCAGGTGTATGTGTTAAAGAGACCCTACGTGGATGAGTTTCTTCAGAAGATGGGAGAGCTGTTTGAATGTGTGCTCTTCACGGCTAGCCTTGCCAAGGTTTGTTAAAGTCTTTCGCCTTTATCTTCTGGAATTCAACACGCTACTGGTCACCATAGCAGCCACAAGTAGCATTTTGTTTATGGTTTGTTGTCTGGTGGTCTTGCTAACCTAACCTGTCACAACTTCCTTCTGTTCTGGCGCACACCTTTGTCTTTTTCATAGTAACCCCTGATAACATGGGTAAGTCGGAGAGAAGAGAGAACAGAACAGTAGTCATGTTAAATCCCCCAATATTTGAAGACGCCATGAGTTAGAGGCTAGCTGTAAGTGATGTCCTGTAGTTGTTAGCTCCCAAGGCATTTTTGCTTCTAGGTCAATATTGCAATGAAGAATGGACTGCGCCCTCCCTTCTGTGTAGTTTTTAGTTTGTGTGCATGTTGTTTTGATAGCTACCTAGCTGTCAATCTAGGCAGTGTTAAAAAATGTAGCGTTTGTTATACCTGATATCATGTGCCACGATAAATCTCTAATATATTGTTTATAGTGGACATATGACATAAGAGTATTACATGGGAATTCACGTAGTATCAAGTATTTGTCTACATATCAGTCTAACATGTGGATCCAAACAGTATGCTGACCCTGTGGCCGACCTGCTAGACCAGTGGGGGGTATTCCGTGCCCGGCTCTTCAGAGAATCCTGCGTTTTCCACAGAGGGAACTACGTCAAAGACCTCAGTCGGCTGGGTCGAGAACTCAACAACGTCATCATCCTTGACAACTCACCTGCCTCGTATATTTTCCACCCTGAAAATGCTGTAAGTTCACTCAGCAGAGTCTTAGAAAATCCATAACATTTTGTAGACATCAGGTCAGATGAATTATTTGTGTCCCAGTCCCTTTATATTAGGGACTTTAAGCAAGTACGGCTACGGCAGTCCGCTCTGGTAACCGGAAATGTATCAGTGCTCAATAGATAAACCTGCTTGACGTCTCAGCCCTTCCTACTATGGCAGAAACTACCTTTTCACGTAGCGCCTACAACGTCTGCAGCATGGGAACCAAAGAGTTCAGTAAAAGGGGTGGGAAGTGAAAACCCGTCACCGACTAATTTTTTCTACTTATATTGATCCAAAAAGACTGTCCATGGGGTCTATTAGGCAGAAATGCCCCTGTTGTCCAGTTTCCCCTGAAGAACGCAGCAGCTCTCATAGCTTAGAGTGGAGCCTATAAGCCTATCACTTTCACACTATTTGTTGTGTTCAAAAGGGATTTTATTTTTCATGAATGTGTTACTAGTTGTCATTACAAACACATCCATGTCTTGATTGTCCCACACAAGCCACCACAATCTCATAAATAATGTTTTGGGGTGAGCATTCTGCACAAGTGCCAATCAAAGTGACTGTACTGGCCAATCACAGGGCATCTCTCCCGGGATTTGGCAAAACACATAAAAGCATAACATCTATTTAGCAGAGTGTGATGGCTTGTGTGGGACAACGATGACATGGATGGGTTTGTAATGACAACTAGTACTACATTCATGAAAAATAAAAACACTTTTGCCCACAATAAAAAAATAAACAATAAAAGCGATAGGCTTATAGGCTCCACTCTATGCTATGAGAGCTGCTAGGTTCTGCTGGGGAAACTGGACAACAGGGGCATTTCTGCCTAATAGACCCCATGGACAGTCTTTTTGGATCAATATAAGTAGGAAAATGAGCCTAGAAGTGATTTAGGGCGGAGTTGTCCTTTAACGATTTTGACTGCTACAGTGATTGCGTCATAACAGCTGTACTTTGCGGAGCCTTCCTGAAAACCGTCCTTGCTTAAACTCCCTATTGTCTGTTTTAGGCTGTAACAATTATTACTCAATGACTCATTTTGCCACACTTGAACATGGTGCCAATGCTGGTGAGGAAGTCTTACAGAAGCGGCTACTTAACGGTAGATCATTGACATCTTCCCCATGACTAGGTCCCCGTGCAGTCCTGGTTTGATGACATGAATGACACTGAGCTCCTGGACCTGCTGCCTTTCTTTGAGGGACTGAGCAAGGAGGACGAGGTCTATGGTGTCCTGCAGAACCTTAGAGGCAGGTAGCAGTGAACGCAGCAGCAGCAGCACCACCACTGCTAATCCGTGGCCTAAGTTCTCTACACATCGCTCTCTGCTGCACCTCCCCCTCTTACGACCACATGACATCTCTCGGACTCAGGCAGAAGCTCCCTCAAATGCCCTTCCCTCTTGCCTCTGCCACAAGGGGGGGACGTCTTGGAGTTTCACTGTGGAAACGTCCCTCCAAGTATCATCCTCCACACACACACACGCACGCGCGCACCAATCGCCCAGTGACTGGCTGCCTTCGGACCACAGTCAGGGAGTGGAGAGGAGGGAAAAGAAGGCACTCCATATCCCAGGAGCACTGTGTTTCACACACAAAAAAAAAGAAATTGTCCCACACCGGACAGAAATAATGTACAGAGAGTTGCAATATTTTGGGGGACTATATGCAAAGAGGAACGAGCTCTAGTCTTTATTTTCCAAAAAAAAAAAAAAAACAAGCAAACAAACAAAAAAACAAAAACAGTTTTACTATTTGGAGAAGTGCTTATTTTAAAACCAAAAAAGAAATGATATATAAACCCAACCTTTCTTTTCCCGTCTGAAATTTCTTTTGTGATTTTAAACACGAAAGAGATTTAGTTCTTCGTATTGTTGCTATGCAGGCATTTTTCTGGTAGTGAGAGGACTGTGACTCTTCTGTTTGTTCTCATGCTGAATGAAGTGCCTTGTGTGAATGTCGTTTTTAAACGGGGAGATATTTTGTACATGGCATATTTCTGGACTACTTCAAACTTTGATGATATGCTTTAAAGTGAACACACACATGGGGATATCTTTATCGACAGGCTGTTTAATTTTAGATCGATCTTTTATTTTTTATTTTTTTTTATTTTTTGGATCATCAAACGCTGGGTACACATCTCTATTGTATTATGTTATTCTTTTTTTTCCAGTTTTGCTTGTGCCATTTATATAGAAGTGATTTTTCTTTTTTTCTTTAGCCATAATTCATTATACATAGAATAGTGTCTAATTTGTTTTAAGCAAAGGAATATGTTTGCAATTGTGTAAGTTTGGCCCCAGTAGCAAGTAAGTGTAAGTTCTTCACACTGACAAATTGTGCCATTTGTTTTGTTCCCCCACGTTATTATATGCCAAATAAGATCTTTCAGTTTATGTAGTCCTAATATTATTTATGGTAATTCAGCCCCCCAAAGTCTTCATTAGAAAACAAATCTGTCATTGGAGTTATAACATAATAGACATTTATGAGATCGATGATTTTAGATGTTGAATTAAGCCTTAGTTTTAATGTGAACAGGTCCTACTTTTTGATCCTTGTTGTCCTTTTAGACAGGTATGCAAAGCATTTTCTTGGCACTTTTACAAGTGTTGCAGTTGTAGTCATCTCACCTGTAGGGGGAGACCTCCCTCCAAATGTCACTCGTTCATTGTACACAGTTGCAAAGGTATTCCTTTTCGTTGATTCAAATGGTCTGGAATCTTACAGCTAAAATGGTTAGAGTGCCATGTTTTTGTTTTTAATTATAATTGATTTTAGTCTTTAGAATAGGATAGTAATGGACTGAGTTTAGACAGTGTTCAAACCACATTGTCCTTCCTGATTTTACACACAGCGGTGACCTGGCCTTGGTCAATCTAGTGTAAAACCAGTGTAAAACACACTAGTCTCCTATCTGCTCTTCACCTCAGTGCCTAAAGCCCGATTTATAATTCGTTGTACAGTATGTCAGCGTCGCATGCCGAAAATAGCCCATCTACGAGCTCATGGCATGTCTTGGATGAGATGTGCAGTGAGCTTGTATATCTGCCATTTTCGTCGCGCGACACCGTCATACGATGGAGCATAAATTGGGCATACTTGGAGAAGATCCACGCACATCAGAGTGCTGCAACATACGTTACCATGGCAATAACCTTTTTCCATCCCAGCGTTTAGTTTTTCGTTTTAGGAGTCTGGAGCACTTCATAAAGGCTAGCTATACAGGTTTGGTCCAAACTAGGGCTGGCCCCTATTCAGCCATTCATTGGTGGTGTTCATGAATGAATCTTCAAGCATTCATTTTAAAATAGGCACAAAAAAAAAGAATACAACAGTCAATACAAGCTGTTTTAGTTGATTGGTTATTTTTTAGACAAATTGGTAACCATTAACTGATATGGTATGTAGTACACATCCACTCTCCTGAGAATTATATTCTTCTGAATTAGTTTACCAATCTCAAATTGGATTTGCTTCTGGGGGGATGGGGTTGGAAATGGTGTGGGCCAGCCCCGGTTGACACACTGCCTGGGCACGCACGCGTACGGAACGAATATCACCTCATCACGGCAATGATGCCTTACTGCCTGTGGCAAGATCCTATTGTTACCACCGTATAGGATCTAGTGCAGAACACTATAATCCTGAAGCGTTCATTTAACTGTTGGCGTACAAATGTACATTTCACTCAGAGCTGCATATCCATAATGTCCCATTTGTACACTCAGTTAAATTGACGAGGGTTTTGCTGTGTGCTTTATCAAGCAATGAAACAAAGTCTGCTTGGCTCCAGTCCTTAGGAAGGTGTCCAACAAACATTTTTTGCTTTTATTGTTTTGATTATTCTCGAGAAGCTAAAAAAAAAAAAACAAAAAAAAAAAGAGGCCCAATAATGGCCAATATTGCTTCATGGAAGAATGCTTCCAAGGATTCTCTTTCAGTCATAATGTTGCTGCTCCTTCATTCATAATTATTTTGTGTCTTTGGCATAAATACACGTTTAAAAATGTTTTTGGGTGAGTGTTAAACTCATGGTGACGGAATCGATGCAATGTCATTTTATAAGAAGTGTTTGGCCTACTCTTCTCAACCTCTCTGACAACCTTTCTCTGAAGACATTGTTTGTATCATTGTGATATTTTTCTAGTTACCTTTGTCAGTATTTGGTTTTGAAAAGTTGCATATTACCCATTGTATCGACTGGTGTTTTTCTTTCTTTCAGCTCAGTAATGTCCCTCTCACTGCCTTTTTGATATAAAAAAAAAGAAAAAAAGAAAAAACACAATTCTCATTCAGGTCTCGTCTTCCCTGTCAGATGTGTCTGTGTGTGCTCATGCATTTGGATGTGTGTCTGTTTCCCCTTACAGGATCACACTGGGTGTTTTTTTTTAAACCCCCACTCATAATCAGAGTACCCTTTTTATAGTGACTTTAACACCAAAGTGTTTGAGTCATCATTCATATTTCAGTTTATTCTCCATAGTTGCTTTTATTCTTTTCTTTTACACGTTGGTTCTCTTTTACTGTAAATGCAAACTTCAGGTTTCATCCCAGACACCCCAGTTTCACTTTCCTCCTCTGCTCTCTTTCAACTATAATAAAAGGGTTAATTGAAACCATGCTTTGTACTGTACATGCATGTGGTGAATCCTTTTTTGAAGTTGTCTTGTGGCCAAAGGATCGTCACTAGGCGAGTGTGATTAACCCCGGTGTCCCTATTTTTGGGCAAATCTCAAAAAGAAAATCATTTTGTTTCTTTAGAAATGGCCAATCTACAAGCTCAGAATGCATCACAATGTGACTGGCCCTGAGCTTGTAATCGGCTACAGATTGTTCTGTTCATTGTACCATGGCTTAAGTCAGTGGTTCTCAAAGTGGATTCCAGGGACTCTGTGGGTTCCTTTAGGGGGGTCTAAATGGACCCATACAATTCTGTAACTCTGACATTATACGAATGGAACCAAATGGACCCGTTAGGGGTCCAAACGGGTCCATTTGGTTCCATTCGTACACTGTCAGAGTTAAGGGGAGACTTGAAATGTAAAAGTTTGAGAAACACTGGCTTAAGTGGTTAAGAGTTCCATGAATCCTCCTGTGTGTACCTGCTAAGGACTATAAATGACATGAGAGGGATGTTACTGTGCCCTGGTTGCAGTTTCTCTTTACAGAGTTATCCATGATTTTGCTGCATATTTCCTTCCAGACATGTCACAATAAAAGCACCTTTTTATGAAGAGATGCTGTATTTCTCATCCCTTTTTGTTGTGATTCTTGAACCACTAGAAAATGTCTTAACAGAAAGGACATGCATAATGATAGCCCATTCTGTACTCTAGTGAGTCTAGTAGTACAATCTTTAACAAATACAAATCTGTTAGTTAAGTAAAAGTAGCAATACCACAATATAGAAAAATACAAAAGTATTACAAAATATAATTAAAGTACTCATTATGCAAGCTTACTAAACATTGTAACGCGTTGTGAGCTTGTAGATGAGCAATTTCCAAATAGCCAAACTATAGGCCTATATACAGTTGTCCTATTTTCTGAAATGGGTTGATTAGAGCAAATACTACTTTGGCACACAAAAAAAAGTTTATTTTATTTTTATGAATTTATTATCGGTTTTCTGATGTAAAACATATTTGACTGTGGACACTAACACCTGTGTTCTTGCAGCTTCTTTTTGCAGACCTGCTTTTTGGTGGTTCTAGGTTTACACTTGATCATCCTGACAACTTTTCTCTCAGCAGTAGGTGATAGCTTGCATCCATCCATCCATATTAAAACCGCTTATCCGGAGTCGGGTCGCAGGGGCAGCAGTCGGTATCAGTAAAAGTACAAAAAGTATTTATAGTAGCCTACCAAAAGTAAAACTACTCAGTATCCAAAATGTTGTTTGCGTTCCACTTCCAAAATGTTGTGTTCATGGTACCTTCTAATGTCAAAATGTTAAATTACACTTTCAAAATGTGACGTTACATTCCAAAGTTACTTACCACCACTGATATTTACAGTATCCACAAGATAAAATGAAGATAAAAGTACAGTCTATTGAAGAATAATGGGAATGTTATTGAGTGCATTCAACTAAGGTAATCTCACACCATTACTATTACTTTAAAGGAATTTACAAAACACCCAACTATATTTCCTGTGTCCTTCACGAGTTGTGCCCTTGAGTCCTTTACTCCTTAACCACTAATTTCTTCCTACCTAAAGGGCCTACAATGTGTGCAAGCCAGCTCTGTATGTGACATTAGATGGAGCATAATGTGTGTCTAAGGTGTGTACTATCCAAAGTTCACAAGCTGTTGATTTTATTTATTTAGTATGGTAAACCTTATTACGGTATCCTAGATAGGAAAAATCTGGGTGGTCAAGGTTCAGAATTACACAAAACAGTCATGAAACATAGAAATATGAATGCACAATATGCAGTTCCCAGTTTCTCCCCTTACTAATATACCACAGACTTACACCCGCATATGTACACACTCGCACAGCATTTCCAGGCACTCTCGCTCTAGCATAGGTTTTTGTCTCCTCAGAGGCCAGCAGTCTAGAAGAAGGTCTGTATCCGGAGCTAATCTTGCACCATCAGTGCAATCACAAAATTCTTTTTCACATAGATTTTACACTCACTGGAACATTTAACTTAAACTTTATAATGAAAGTCTGTCATTAAGTCTGAGATCTATAGTAGAGCAACACCGTTCCCATTATGTGGATCTTTGGTGAGCAGTCTGGATTTCCTATGTTGTGTTCACTATCGTTTTAAGTGTTAAATACTATTTAACACTTAAAACGTAATTGTGGGATAAAAAAAAAAAGGAATATGTCATCATTGCATCGTATTGCCATGAATCAGGGGTGCCCACACTTTTTTGACTTGAGAGCTACTTTTAAAATGACCAGCTCAACATGATCTACCCACCCCAAAAAAAGGACCCGAACGGGCTTTGGAATAGTGGCAATGTCATAACATGGCCTACCGGTAATACAAGCTCACGCTTTGTCTTGAAATGAGAAATAGTGGGAGGAAAAGACTTCATTCCATTCTGTATGGAAGTGGTTCTTTGTAATGCTACAGACTCTTGAACAAAGCATTGCATTGGAGGGGATGCCTAGACGCCATGAAGGACAGGCCCTTCTTGATGTCAATCAATCAAGTCACCTCTTTATGTCATGTGATCTACCTGCACACCCTTGGTGATCTACTGGTAGATCACGATCTACCTTTTGGGCACCCCTGAATTAACCAATATCATCCATGTATATTGTATCATCAACCATGTATCATATCGCTTATACATTTTTAGTTACACCCCTATTAAATAGCTCTTTAATATTCTTAACTGTACTCAGTGTTTGTTCAGTAACAGGAGTCTCCATCTCTCTCTAGTGCTTTATTACAGAGAAAATGCATTTTTGGGATACCAATTTTATCCAAACAGGATAGAGAACTCTGATAGGATACAAATTAAACAAGTGAAATTGGAATGAGCAGACAAAATTGTAACTGGGACACTATAAAAATGTACTCTCTTGATTGGCAACCCACCTGAAAATGTATTTTGTTTATTAAAAGAGCTGGAGAGACGGAGACTCCTGTTACTGAACCAGTAAGACTCCCTAATCGGGAGGTAAGCGACCGTCAGGTCACATGTACTGCTTTGCGTGATTTTAGGGCATTAGGAGCAGTGTCGAAAAATGTGTTTGAAAATATCGGCCTGATGGTGGCGCTAAATGGGACAGATCCATGTTGATGACATGACTCTAGACACACTGTGTACCGCTTTGCATGATTTTATGGCAAAATCTGTAGGAGCAGTGTCCAAAAATGTGTTTTGCAAGAATCGGCCTCATGGTGGCGCTAGTAGAGGGCAATGTGAGAAATGAGAGGTGGAGGTTGTGGTTTGGCAGCCAAGGAGTGTGTGTGCAAAGTTTGGCATGGATAGGGGCAACAGTGGCGGAGATATGAGTAGGAGAAAAGTGTGGCATGACGTGACCAACAGACAGCCAGCCGGTGGAGGTTTTGATAGTAACTGCGAACTGACGGTCGCAACAAACACTTGCAATGATCACCACCAGAATATAGTGCTTTAACCTTTTAACAAAAGAAAATCACTTACCCTACCTTTAATGTTTTACAAGTGGTGCACAGAGGATCAAGCAAAAAGAATAGCATAAAAGTAGCATAACCTTGTCTATAACCTCATGTATATATTCTTCGTTCCCCATCTTTGATGTACCTCGCTCTTTACTGTACACTGTTAATATTTATTCTTTTCATACTTCTCTGTAACTTTGTAAATATCCTTACACTGCTGTGCTGCCTCCGGGCGACTGATTTTTCCCCTTGGGATAATTAAGCCATCTACAATAAAATAAAATAAAAATCTAGTAAACTAAAAATAAAGGGAATTACTAAAACTGGTCCACTGATTTGTAAACAGTGCCCGGCTTGGCCTAGCCCTAGAGTATGCTGTGTGGGAGTATTTCCTCCGTGTTTCAGGATGGCTCAAATAAAAGAAACAAAACTGAAATGCCATTGTCAGTATTTAACTCTATGGTACCATACAGGTTTGCCATACCCTACTACAACATCAAATTTCAAGGAATTTAAATGTTAAACAAAACAATAGAGGTATTCAGAGGTTTCAACATGTTTTATCATTATCGTTTTACAAAACGTTAATATCAAGAAGTACAATCAGAAGATCTCATTAAATGTGAATCATTGCTGATGAACACAGCTAAAAACTGAGCACGTACATACGTCTTTGATTGATAGTATGCTGACTTATGTTTGTACATACTATTCATTAAATGGCAACTTAAGTAACAATATTTAAACAGACAGATAATACAATACCGACTAGAAATGCAGGACAAGCAGCTTAAAAAAAGCATTACAACCTGACTAGAAATGCAGGACAAGCAGCTTAAAAAAAGCATTACAACCTGAAGATATTTCAATACCAATGCAGCTAATTATAAACCAATTAGAACATACAGTACGTGTGTACAATGCAGTCCCTGTAATGTCATTCAATATGCTTAATATCATGCAGCACCATAGTGTAGGAAATAGTGTGTGCATCTGCTCCCACCCCAAAAAACAAAAACAAACTCCAATTGCAGTTAAGAAGACTTCGGTTGTCAGCAACTGTCATTGTCATAGCTTGAGGATAGTGATTTTCTGCCTCTCTGAATTAAGCTAATAAATTAACTATCAATTATTTTCATAAAAAAATAAAATAAAAGTAAAGTATACATTAACAATATCCTTAGTAAAATCTGCTGAATACAGTACCAGGTTTCTTGTGTACTGGTGGTGGTGGTAGTGATAGTGTCTTTGTCAAACAGAGGGACAGCGAACTGAAATCTTATTCAGCATCCATGACCATGATATGTACAAAGAGTCCAGCTGAGGGAAGAATGTCTCCATTTTTGTTGAGCAGAGGCACTTGTCTGTATCCTGTTTTGACGAAGAAGGAACAACGAACGAGTTTGAGTCACATAGTGGATCACTAGTTTCAGACAAAAACTGGGCATGAAGGACTCTTTGTACAGTGTGAATATAGTGGCCCTGTATGTTCAAAACCGATGCCAGATTTGGGGTCTGATGCCAATCCTGATTTGAAGATACTAATGTGTCACAAACATTTTGTAAAGAAATGCAAAATCTTGAGATTAAAGTTTCTATTCGATAAAATACCATATATAAAGCCGATTCCTGAACTCACCCATTTGTAAGCTGGTGAAGGGTAATGTGTATTGACCGACAAACTCATTATCAGATGCAGAATCATGGTCCTGAATGACAAAACGCACCAGGGCCAACTCTGGCACGTGCACATCGAACTGGAAGTTTTCATTCCATTGTGGATTGAAACCTAGAAAGACCAGAATAAGGAAGACAGACATGAATGAATGTCATTGTAAAAAAAGGGAACATACGCTGTACACCGTAGCATACAACTAGTAAGACACCCAAGGGTGGAATGCGACCTCAGGGTGACATGCAACCTCGCCCTAAAGGGCGAGGTCGCGCCAATTCTTGACAATCTGGCCAACCACAGCGTTTCTCTGACGATTCTAGTTGTTGTCATTCTGGGGGGAGTTTGTTCATGTTTTTGTGAGGGTATCAACCCTAGGAGCTCAGCACACTCACAGAATCATGGCACACTCACAGAATCAATGTTATGCCCATACATGGAGTTCCCTGACTATGTTATGTCAAAACATGCCCATATGTGGACATTACCAAATATGGGCATTTCCAGATATGTCCTTAATATTGATAACATTGGGACAGGGATCTCCATATATGGGCATGAAACATATGTTAATTAGTAAAGCCAAGCTTAGGTTTGATGCCTTGGGATTTCTATATTTGGACATAAGTGTGTACCCAATAGGTCATCATCTGGAAAGGTAGGGTGTAAATCAGAGTAAAGCAGGCTTTTGAGCTAGTTAGGGTCAGAGATTGATGACATCAGAAATCCCCATATATGGGCATAAAGGGATTTTGCTTTTGGGAATGCCCATCTATGGCATTTTTATTTTATTTTATCCTTTATTAATAAAAATACATGTATGTATCCATATACATATGGAGTTCAATATTGATGTTTTTGGAGAAGGTATGTTGTAAATGTATGCTACTTAGTAAGGGGCCTCGGGTTAGATACTCTTTGTATGGCCTCTGGAGGTCCTTGGCGTCGGTTAGTAGTATGCCCAGCACATAAGATGTGGGACGTCACAAAGCCTGCGGCCATGTATCATTTTCCATCAGGCCTGTTGGTTTTCACGCTCCAGTGCGGCGTTCATGCGCTGCAAGTCAATGGCAGACTTGGCAGTCAGACAGACAGCCATTGACTCCGGCCTAACAATGGCTACTTTCTATGACGGTAGTCCCATATGACATGATGGACTGGACTATCTCCATATATAGTGTTATCCACATTTCGTGTAGCTGCCCTGTACAGGAAGTGATGTCACAACTCGCTGACATCACACTGACATCACAGAGGCTTCGGAAGGACGGTCACGAGGCTTCGGACACTCAAGCGACACGATTCTTCAGAGTATATGCGACCTTCGGTCGCAATTACAGTTTGTTAGGTGATATTTTTGGTTAAAAGGATTTTTTTTTGTTAAAGGGATATTTCACTTTCAACACATTCAAGTAATTTTTACGTCTAACCCAGACAGTTTTTAAGTTGCTTGATTCAGTATTTCGATATTTGATATTCATTTTAAAAGACACATCCCCTTCCTACACGCAAGCTCCATTTTAACCATGTTAGATTAATTGAAAACACCCGTCTTTGGTTATGGTGACTGATATTGTTCTTCTAATGCATGACGAGATGTTTTTTCAATACATTTTTCATTTATTATTTTCCTTTAAAGTGCTATTGCACAACTACAGTACGAGAGGGAAAGGTGTTGGAAAATAATGAACTTGAATAGTAGAAGAAAGGAGCCTCCACTCTAGCGGCTATCACGTGTGTGTGTGTGTGTGTGTGTGTGTGTGTGTGTGTGTGTGTGTGTGTGTGGTAAAAGTCTGCGCATGCGCAGATGCCGCCGTGCTGACCAACACAATTTGGACACGGTAAAAGTCCGCGCATGCGCAGATACCGCCGTGCTGACCAACACAATTTGGACACACAAAGCCACACAAAGGGAGCTGTGCTAGCACACCGCTCCAAAAACTCCTCACGCATTAGAAGGACAATATCAGTCACTAGATCCAAGGATGGGTGTTTACAATGAATCCAACATGGTTAAAATGGGGGGGACTGCCCATAAGTCAGAAATCTCATTAGACCGAATTTAGTTAGGGTTAGGTTTAGGCATAGTTTTACTGAGGTTAGGGTTAGGTTTAGGCATAGTTTTACTGAGGTTAGCGTTAGGTTTAGGCATAGTATTTTTCACCAGGTTAACATCACCAGATTCTGACAAATGGAATGTAGGAACAATGAGATTTCGGACCAATGCCATGGCACCTAAAATGGGTTTGTATAGAAAGGGGTCTGTTAAAATGAATATCTGGGGTGTTCACAAAAGCCATAATAGATGTTAAAATGACCCCAAACAAGTTAAAGTCTAACAGTTCTGTTTGATCAGTACTCCCTGTTGCTCCATCTTTTAGTACAAAGGAGAGAGAACCCATTAATCGGATGAATTTGATTGCGTTTGTTGTTTTTGTTTATTCTCGAAAGTTTATTCTGTAATTGTTTTTATCCTTGTGGTTGTCCTGTATGAGTTCACTCTCCCGATTGGATGGAATCGGTATCCCGATCTGAAAATGTATTTTCTGTTCCCCAAAGAACGGGTGAGAGACCCTGCAAGTTGCAACACTTTAACAAATTAAAACCGGGGAAGAATCTATGTATTTTGTATTTGACAGGTGACAGAGAAGGGTTGTGAGGTTAAGGTACCGTTGTTGTCAATGTGATCTGTCTCTTTTACAGCCACGTCGTCAGGGACGCCAAAGACCTCCACTTTAACAAGAGGATCCACAATGGATGTTTTCTTCATGTTGACTTTGGGCAACTGCTGGGCCGATATAATCTGGCAAAAGAGAGACACATCATAGTTCTGATAAAGTAGTGCTTCTCAAACATTTTCATGGCAAGGAGCACATGATTACAGGTGTAAAAGTGGAATTATTTTTGTGCAGGCTCTCAACTTAGAATAGGGAACAGAGGAGAAAAGAACACAGAAGTCAAAAGGAGGAAGGCACAGTCGAATCAAATTCCATACACATACAGTAAGTGTATAATTAAAACTCATTCATAATAGTGGAGTCAGTACTGCTGTCTGTGGCTGAGGACAGTACAAAAGGAAGCCCTGGATGGAGCCTACACAAGAATGCTACGAATGTCACTAGGTGTTCTCCATCCTGATTGGATAACATTGGTATCCATTGGAGAGAAATGGAGACTACTGTTACTATAGCAAGGAATACAATCAGAATAAAGAGAATTTAACACTTATTGTAACCAAAGAAAATCCTATACTTCACCTTTAAGTATTTATAAAGATGTACAGTATGAAGACAAACCATCGCCGCAGCCACTCTAGTCGACATTCCCACAAGCAGCTTCATCAATGAACAACTTTCTGATTTGTGTGGCTTCAAACTCCACACAGAGAAACTTACTATTGTAAGAACGAACCACAAAAATGTTATCCAATCTTTTACTTCTCCCCATGCTTGGAAAAAAACGTCTCTCTCTCCGTCTACTGTTGTATGGTTACTTTTTTTTAAATTATTATTATTATTCTATTTCATAATTAAGCAAGGTTCTTAAAAAATAAATAGACAACTGGCTGTTGTTTTGAAAAGTGCTATCTAATTAAAGTGTTATCATTACTATTACTGCTGTAAAGCAAATCCCAGTCCTCGAGATTACCATCTCACCATGACATGGAGGGTCTTTTGCTTCAGCCATGGTCCTCGGATCAGGGTGATGGGGTCAAATTCAGATGTTGGATCCCTGAGGTAGGATGGCTTGAGGACATAGCCACTTTTCCCATTAACCAGGAATCTGCCCTGATTCAGGTCCACGTCTGTGCACGAGGTCTGGAAGTTCAACGCCACTAGAAATAGAAGAAAAGGACAATGGGTGAGTGTTCTGGTCATCATTTGGTCATTCCGTTCGTAGTATTTGTAAAGAGATGCATGTAGGGCTGTCACGATTATGACATTTTACATGACGATTATTTGTCACTCAAATGAATGCGATTAACGATTTAATTGTGTTTTTGTCGTTGACAATTACATTTCTGTTTGGCTTTTTGGTTTTTAAGTCTACAGTACATGGTAGATATGACACATAACCTAATATATACAAAGATATACAAAGAAATTACAGACATATTTGACAACTTTATACTTAAAAAAGAACATTGATAGTGGAAATAGCCGATCTACACGATTTTTGACTTTTTTTTTTTAAATATATGAAAATTTTTCAATATGTAATGATTATGACGATTATGAAAGATAATCACGATTATTAAAAAAAAAAAATCACGATTAGACGATTACGTAATAATCGTGACAGCCCTAGATGCATGTACCAATTTGACAGCCGGCGTTCCACAGGGGCACTGGGTTGTAGTTGGAGGAGTCAGTCCTGGAGCCTGCAGGGTAGATTCGGCTCAACTTGTCCACATTATGATGGATGTAGCCGTTAGCTGGAGAAAATGCACAAGAGAAGGATTCAATGTCTTCCAGTTTGTCAAAGCTTCTACTTCTTTATGAGGAACCTCATAAAGAAGCATCCTTTAAAATCGCCCTGAAAAACCACTTGCAGGCAGCAGCCGTTCGCAACTGGTAAAAACAAACCTAGCCCAGCCCAGACCTACCCCCCTGCCCCTTCTTTGTATATACTTTCTGTTTGTATAAACTTACTGTTTTTTTGTTCTTTCATTTTTTTTATTTTTTTTACTGACTATATCTACTGCATAGTACTGTGTTCTATTCGTCTGTCATTCAATGTTATATGAGATACTTAAATGGTCTCCTGTGGAAAAAATCTTAGTCTTTTTTCTAGGATCTCCTTTTAGTAGACCTTGTACCAGTGAACTGTACCGTCATGAAACTGTACCTTTTTCTATGCAAACTTCTAATAAAGTCTTCAATCAATCAATCAGAACCCATTCACAAAGACCTTCCAGCACTCTAGAAACAGTCAACATGAAGGTGACTAATCTGATCCAAGATACAGTAAATGTTGTCAAACATTTGACTTTTAGTTCGCTTCTGAGGGCGTGTGTGTAGTTCTAAACGAGCAGAGTTCACATCTACACACTTTCCCAGGCGTGTGCGTCATTTGTGCATAAGCCCGTTTAGTCCAGACGTGATTTAAGGTTTAAGCAAAAACAGTGTTGTCTGAGTATTGGGTGTCAGAACAAAGCTACACACCCCTTTTAGACTTTTTTGTTGTAAGTTTATCTATTTATTATATCTAAGTTCATGTATTGATACATTTAAAGCAATGGGACTACTGTAAGTTCAGTGAAGCCGAGGTGAAATACAGTCCAATTAAATGGAGCAAAACATTCTTGTCAAGACCAGTGACGTCACAGATTATCCTCACCTGACTCCTCTGCCAGTTCCATGGCTTTTCCCTCTTTGAATGAAGACATCTCATAGAAACCCAGGTTGTCTTTGGCATCCTCGAAGCCGTGGAAGTGGACACTCTTGCAGTAGACCACCATGTCAGAGAGCTCTTTCGCTAGTTTGAGCTTTTTTGCCTTCTGCAGGTACAATGGAATGGAAGATTAAAGCCTAATTGAAGCTTTGTTGCCAGGCTTAATTGAAAGACAGTTATTTCTTAGCAATCAATACCATTGTGTGACTGTGATGAAGCATTAATTCGGCCAGTGGTTCTCAACTGGTGGTCCCTGAGGGGGTTCCAGGTGGTACCCAGCTAAATGGAGCGTTGACCAATTTATTTACCTGTTGTCTCTCAGAACACATCAATATAGCATGGAATTGTGGACAAAATCTTATCCAATGTCAATAAAATATTCAACATGTTGGGTCTGAGAGGCAAATTCTCATCTAGTGGTGGTCCGTGGCTCAAACGCAGAATAAATAATGGGCCTTGATATGAAAAGGGTTGAAAACCACTCAATTAGGCTAAAGAAAATAATACTAATAATCATACAAATGTATTTCACTGGCCTCTGATGTCAGCCTACCTTCTTTTTCTGTTCCTCTTTGTGTTCTTCTGCTTCATCATTAGATTCTTCCTCTTCTGTCACATCAGCCTCCTCTTCGAGTGGGGCTGCAGGAGCAAAGCTCGCTTCCAGTTTAGCCAACCTCTTCCCTTTGATCAGGAATCTGCCTTTCAGATCCTGGGGGGCGCGCACGCACGCACGCACGCACACACGCACACAGTTGCAGCCACAATAAACCACACATTACAAACCAATCATACCGGTAGCAATATAATAGCTAGTTAAAAAAGAGTTTCCCACCAGTTCCATTGCAAAGGCAATAGATGATGGCCAAGTAAAGTGCAGAAACAAGAAGTCCAAGTCCACGCTAAATTAATCTCCACGTGTGTGCGAGCAGTAGCACACGCAAGCACAAAATCACAGTATTTCACGTGCACCATTTGGGGAAGTAAAAGGAGCACACACATTCCTCTTACTAAAGTCATTTATTTGAACATTACGGTTGTGATTGTATTCATATGTAAGAGATAACACTGCAGTAGTGTGAATCTTAATGGTTCTCAAATAAGGGGGCGGCAGTGGCTCAGGAGGTAGAGCGGCCGCTTGGGAACCAGAAGCGTCTGGCTGATACGCAAGCTTGTCCAAGTTCTGGTCCCCGCCGAGCCCCCTGTGATTGGCTGAACCGGAGGTAGGGAGCGCTCCATTGTAGTCACTTGGACCGCGCAGAGGAGGTGAATAGAATGCGTTAGGAGGTTATCGTGGCGTTTATCGTGGGCTTGCCCAGGCCTTACGGCCTGGGCATAAATATAACGATTGCATTCACCACAGCTTCGTAACTCGCGCGGTGCTCCGCCGGCCGCGCGGCCCTGGCCCGCTCTTCGCGGGCGCGAAGAGCAGGACCAAGGAACGCTGGCCTTCGCGCCGCTTGCAATGTCGTGGACAATAACTGAGCGTCGTGGACAATAACTGTGACATCTAACCATAAAACGAGCGCTCCCTTCATAGACACGCTTGGACATAGACTAGACGCGAACCAGAATGTTCCCAGTTCAATTCCCCAGAGTTACTGTCCAAGTGTCCTTGAGCAAGACCACTGAACTTGCATGGTTTCCTCCTCCATCGGTGTATGTACTGTATGTGTGTGAATGGGTGAATGTAATGCACAATCATTGTAAAGCGCCTTGGATAAAGGTGTTATATAAATGCACCATTTATATAAATGCACCATTTAATAACATCTTGAGGAAACATTCTCTGCAATAATATTGTAAACATTATCATAAATTATCTTTTTTCAAAAACAAGAACATCTGTCAACATAGATCCATACCTCAGGAGATGGGAAGCCAGTGGGCATAGTGTCACCCAGGGGTTGGGTTAACAGAGCGACACCCAGGATGGAGCTCATGTGGTGGGCCATGACTTTCTGCTGCTTCACGCTACAGTGGTTCTCCAGGGAAATTATCACTGGGTAATCAGACGTCTAGGGGACATTTGAAGATAATACAAGTAAACCCAGAGCAAACAGGCGGTCCTCCCACCTTCACAGGACTGCTACAGTACATTTGATCTATAATTTACCAGTAAGACTCCCTAATCGGGAGATAAGCGACCGTTGGTCGCTTATCTCCACAAATAGGCCAAAAGTTTGTTTTACCAATTATCAAGACATACGGGCAGTTGACAGTTTGCCATGGTTACTCATTGAAGTTGAATCTCCATATATGGAGATAACCTACGCATCACACTAAGTCTGACCTCACCAGCCCATATTTGGGCATGAGCAACTTATGTCTCCATATATGGAGATATGATGACATCACACAGTCCTCAGCCGATGATGTGGCGTGATGTCATACAATACACAAACGAGCCCTACAGTATATAGGGGCAATTCTTGCCAGGAAAGAAGCATTTCTTCGACTCAGACCTTATCGCCAGGGTTGGCTTATAGCAGCTGTCGGTAGGACCATATATGGATTCTGTTAGTGTGGATCTCCTAACAGGGCATCATCTGGGATACAATCCCTTTTATGCCCATATATGGAGATCCCTAACAGAATCCCTTTCATGCCCATATATGGAGATCCCTAACAGAATCCCTTTTATGCCCATATATGGAGATCCCTAACAGCATCCCTTTTATGCCCATATATGGAGATCACTAACAGCTAACAGAATCCCTTTTATGCCCATATATGGAGATCCCTAACAGAATCCCTTTTATGCCCATATATGGAGATCCCTAACAGAATCCCTTTTATGCCCATATATGGAGATCCCTAACAGAATCCCTTTTATGCCCATATATGGAGATCCCTAACAGAATCCCTTTTATGCCCATATATGGAGATCCCTAACAGAATCCCTTGTATGCCCATATATGGAGATCCCTAACAGAATCCATTTTATGCCCATATATGGAGATCCCTAACAGAATCCCTTTTATGCCCATATATTATGGAGAAATCCCTGCTCTGAGTATCTGACATCAGTGTGATGTCACCTGTTTATGCCCATATATGGAGATCCCTGCTCTGCGTATCTGGTTGCTATGGTAAACAGTTTGTTTGCTAGGGTAAAAAAATATGGTTGCTATGGTAAACAGTTGGTTGCTAGGGTAAACAGTTGGTTGCTAGGGTAAACAGTTGGTTGCTAGGGTAAAACCATGGTTGCTAAGGTGGTTGCTAACGTACACTAACAGACCAGCAACAACAGACTGTTGCCACAGCAACATACACAAAGGTTTGTGTACACATGTGGTGTGATGTCATACTGATGCGGAGATATGAGCAGGGCAAAGGTGTGACGTGTGACCGACGGACGGACGGACGGACGGCCGGTGGAGGTTTTCATAGTAAACTGCTCCCTGACGGTCGCAACAACACACACCTCGAAGGCGTAGTCCTTGATGGCCTTGATGGCGTCTCTGAAGAGGATTTTGGAGGTTAAGGTGTATCCATGGTAAATCACTGGCTCATCGTCTGATCCATCCCAACAGTCCAGCTCCACACAGCGACAGCCCTTGAGGAGTGCCCTGCAAGGACACATGTCACGATTGAGTGAGTCACACCGGTAATTGAACTGGAGACTCATCGGCATCATGTCAGTGTTTGGGATACTACAACAGCCTTAAAGCTGCAATCTGGATCTTTTTTAACAATCTGTATGGCAGAGTATGTAAATTCATTATAACTAGCACACCTGCCATGGCTGGAGGAGGTCTCCCTATTGTTCCTTTGAGAGAGTTCAACCCTTACCTTGTGTCAGGTAAGGCACCTACTGGTTGACTTGACAAGTAGCCCTGCCTGAAGCTCGTAATCCCAATATCTGCCGTGGCCAAGCAGGGATCCACTCTTGAACGATAGATGTTTTGTCTCCCGTGCGGGAGACCGGGATTCAAATTGTACGTCTTACAGTTGCAATTACCTTACAGATTACAGCTTTATCTGATTCAAGACCTTAGATCACGAGTGTGTAACACACATCTAAAACAAAAGCAGAACAACAGATCACCCATAAAATAAGGGATCATATGTTAAGGCAGCTCTTAACCGCGGCGACGGAAGAAGGCGGAAAGCGTCTGATGCCGACAGGGAGCCATCGGGAGCTTGTCGGCAAGAGACGCTTGCAGTCGATAAAGCCACCCGGGCCCATTGATGAAGAACTAGACATGTTCAGTCTTTTGCCGTCTTTTTCTAGGAGTCGGTAGAATTGAGGGGGTTTTAGATTGGACCTTTAGTTTGCTACTGCTGCAGAACCAAGCCTAAATAAGCCAGAGACATTTTCCTGTCACACATTTGAACTAAATACCATATTATCAATCTAAACTCTCAATTCATATGCCAATCGATCAGCTCCAAAGCAAAGCTAGCGCTAAATGCTGAAGGTGTGTTGCCACATATGACAGATTCTGTGAGTGAAACAAGCAAACTGGTCTATGAAAACAAGCCCAAAAGAAGCGTCCATTTTCATCACTTGAAAGCTTCTTTTTTTTTTATATAATCTTGAAAGCATGACCAAAATAACTACAATATACAAACTACAAAATAAACATAAACAAAAGCAAGCCGCAACTATGAATATTTACAGGCGACTTTACAGGAAGACCTAAATCGGCTGTAATGAGCAGACCTGGCAAAACACTGGCAGACAGAGATCAATGCAAAAACAATGTTCTTTCTGCCGACTAGAGTTTGTGCATTAGTTTGTGCCAACTACTGCCAGTCTAAAGAAGCTCAAAAGAGTTTCTTGTAGGTGTGGAGTCACCTTTAAAAGTGTTTACCTGACATAGGCCTCTGTGCTGCTGGGTCCTTTGTACTGATCCTCCAGGAGGTAGGTGTTGTGTGAGGAGGAGATAAAGTAGTGGTTGAGGGGCTGACTCATGTCCTGGTACACATGCTTGTGGTCTGGGTTTAGAATCATGCCCTCTGGCTGGTGCAGGTACATCAGGAATCCATCCTTGCTAAGCAGGTTCTTGACTTTGGCTGCGGATTGTGAAGAAATAAAACCAAATAAATAAAATGGGGATGGTGTGTCAACAAGCATAAACTCAGTCTCATTAGTCATTACATAGTGTTTACTTTAAATAGTAATCTGAAAGTCTTCCAGGTGTGGCAGGGGTTATGGTTCTTGACCACCAACGTGGACATAAGGGTTTCAATCCTCCACAGTGCCTCTGGTTTGGCCGGGCGTAACAATGAAAACAATTGGTTGTGTTTGCGGATGGGAGGCCATCAGGGGAGAATATTCTGTCACTGCACTAGCGACTCCTAAAGGTTTGTCAGGGTGACCCGTTCTATGGGGAGCAAACTGGGAAGCATAGTCGTGTTCCTCAAAGAAACTCCTCACTGTCAGGTGAAAAGAGGCAACTGGCAACTTCATATGTATCATAGGAGACGTGGTTGTCTGCAGACCAAACAGCAGGTGTCAGCACTAACATTGACTATAATCTGGGGGTGGAGAGTGAGCCGATCTATTGGCACAAAGACTAAATTGGGAGAAAACAAATTAAGAAAGGGAAAACAGTTGAAAAAAATTAATTGTCTATAGTCAAGGCAAGCATCTCCTGTATGTGTAATTATTAAAGTACCGGTACTTCAAACAAAGAAGTACCAAAAAACGACCAAAACAGGCATCTACTGTCATAAACAAGTAGGCCTACATGTCATTCACAAAAACAACCCATCACCTCAGATCAGTTTATCATCACCTTTTTCATCAAGCTCGCACTTCTCAATGACTTTGAGTGCGTCTGCCAGCGTGGCTTTCTCTCTCTGTTCCTTCATCAGGAACTCCAGCAGGTTCTCTGCGCTCATGAAGCCGGTGGTTTTAGCATACTCCTCATAGATCACGTCAATCTCCTCTCGGTGGGTCAGCAGCTCATAGAAATGTGAGATCTCCTCTCCAGCCAGGAGGCCAGATTTGGATGTGTCACATTTCTGTATGGTGGAATATGCAAATGTTTGGTTAACCTAGTATCTGCTGCTACAACACATTGTCATGGGGTGGGCGATATGGTGATAAATATCGTTGAGACGATACAATGTCTCCACGATATACCTTTTCAGAGATATTTTATATATCGTGATACAATGAGGGAGCCTTATAAAAAATGCTGTTGAATTGTTAACACAGAGATTCACAGCAGAATTCATTTAAACCTGCATTTTGGTCTAAATCCTTAGTTCTCAAACTTTAAAATGTCACTGTCTCCCCTTAACTCTGACAGTATACAAAATGAAACCAAATGAACCCGTAACGGTCCATTTGGTTTCATTTGTATACTTTCAGAGTTACTTGTAAGGGTCAATTTAGACCACCCTAAAGTAACAAAAATAACCATAAAACATAAAAAAGAATCATGATAAGATCGTGTATCGTGATAAAGCTTGGAAAAATATCATGATATTGTATTTTTCCATATCGCCCACCCCTACATTGTCACATGCTTTCTTACATTGGATTGTCAACAGCTGAGTGTCACTATTGATACAAACATTCACTGATGTCACCCGATCACTAATAAAGCGTCTTCACCTTGAAGAGCATTTCTGCATAGCCGTCATCCACCTCCACGTTAATTAGACGCAGCAGGTCTTTTATCTCTTTCTGACTCAGCTTGTCATCGCTGTTCTTGTCTGCTTTCCTCATGCAGTTGAAGATCCAGCTGAAGTATTGATAATGTAAGGAGGATATTCCCAATATTGTATAGGACCTAATATATGAAAAGTGCCACGTATACAAATAACGTTTTATTATTAAGTACATTAACTTTGGATACTATTCTTGTACTTTTACTGCAAGGCATTCCATTAAGGGGCATCCACTAAATGCCTAAAATGTCCAAAACGTCTACAAAAAACACATGCAAATGTTTTGTGTCTAGCATTATATCTCTGCTGTCGGGCCGAAACCTCCTAAAATGTTCATTTTCGGGAAAATGAGCTCAAGTGGTGTTAGGTTTTGACCAAAGGGCTTTTTACTACTTTTCATTGGTTCAATATTATTTTAACCAACACACAGACGTAAAGGGTGTTCAATAGCACATATTTATGAAATAAAGAGAGGGCCAATCGGGTGGAGTTGGCTGGTTTGGCAGAAAGTGTGGAGTTAGGAGGTTTTGTCCCAAGCACTTTTTACTAGTTTCCATTGGTCAATATTATTTTAACCAACACTCAGATGTAGCCCTGATTTATGACAAAAACATCTAAAACCTCAAAAATGGAGTTAAGAGGTCTTCGCCAGACAGTAATATTATTATAATCTCTATCATGGTGAGGATACTGTTCAGTCTTCTGCTGACTGCTGAGGTTACTCATGGTGGCAATGACTTTCTCCAGGCTGTTGATCCACTGTTTGGCCTCCTCTTCCGAGCTGGCGATCAGGTCCAGGTTCTTACGCCGGCTCTTGAAGACGATAGAGAAGCAGCGTCCTTCCACCTGCTCCTCTGTGTACTTCTTCAGCCCCTCTGTCTGACGGCCAGGTCGTACCGATGAGATGTCGTCGAGGGAGACTACGGAATGGAGAAAATTGGGTTGAATTGAGTCTGAAATAGAGTTTTGTGTAATACTAAGTAGTCATACTAAATGTGTGTGTCACCAAGTATTACATGTGAAGAAACACACTTTATGATGCATCAACAGACTTCAAGAATAGGGTCTGACACCTAGGCCTGACAAATACAAACAAAATCAATCAAGGTTACTTGTGAATGTCTCCTTTGTTGGTTGGTTCAGAAGCTAGTTGCTTAGATGTTTCCTCGCTCCTTATCCAAATCTTTTTATTTGACTTCAGTCTAACCACACCTAGATTAGCCAAGATTATCAGCAACAGCCCGGTTACACCCCGCCACTCCGACATGTCTCCTTTCCGACATGTCTCCATTCCGACACTAACCCCATCTCTAACCCTTACCCTAAACTTAACCTCTATGGAAGTGTCGCCACTCCGACAATAAGAAGTCAATTTCGGAGTGGCGACATGTCGGAATGGAGAGCGACACCCCAACAGCCCATGCCTGATGCAATATTATGAAATGAGAAGTGTTTTAAAACACTGTGATTACTAGGTTAATAAATGTTCTCAATCCCCAAACCAAATGTATCAGGTGTTGTTAATTAAAAGTTGTTGAATCATTGTGCTGATAGATCTTTATACTGTATACTTGTATAGAAAAGACCTGATCCACCACAACACCACTTAGCATTATTCGGCGGCGATTCGGTGGAGTTTCGACGGTCACACACATGAAGGTGGACTGCTGGGGCAGCACTCACAGGTCTGGTTCGACTTAAAGGTCTTTTTCGATTCGTGCCACATCGTTTTGCAGTCTTCTTGTAGTTTGTAGAAGCGGGTTTTCTTCCAGGATGGGGAGCGGACCTTGAGGAGGTCTCCCCCTGATAGAAGAAACTGGAGGTCTACATCTCCTTCCATGCCTGTCAGAAATCATGAATAGAAAGCAAAAGACAAGAGAATTACAGGTGTGAAACAGACAATAACAAGTCCGAATATGAGGCCTCCATAATAGCATATATTTTCATAAGCGTCAGAACACTAGCTTACCACACTTTGTCTAGACCGAGTATAACAGCAGGTGAAAGCTCTATTTGCCCACGACATCTGATAATACCATCCTGCTGAATCGTATGTGTATTAGGCTACGAGCCTACTATCACTTACCTAAAATCTTCACATTCATGTTCTGGATTCGTGCATGATATTGTAATTCCTCTGATCTGCTGTGCTCTGGTTCTCTATTTAAGCATTGCATAATGACTTATTCTACAACAACATGGGTAAAACACTACCAAGCCTATTTGTAATAAGTATGGACTAATCTCTGTATAGAAGGGCGTGTATAAGTCTACTCAAAGTCTCTCACATGCACTCCTTTCTTGGCAGCGAAGTTGAGAAAACAGCACATCCGTTTGCACATTGTGGTGAATGTGTGTGCACACTATTTAGACTTAGTTATCCCAACACATTTACATCCCAATATATCCCAATCAATTAAAGATTCTTGCTCAGCAGTTTCTATTTCTCTGTAGCCCTCACAATGTAGAGAACCATGCAAATGACATAAGATAAGATAACCTTTATTGATCCCCAGAGGGAAATTCAGGTGAATGGTGTTCGGTGCCAAGCCCTCATCAACACGGGAGCTTCTCTGTCTCTCGTCCACCTATAGCAGCGCTATTCAACCTGTGGCCCGCATGGACCGCATGCGGCCCCAGCAGCATGTCTATGTGGTCCGCCATGGTCATACCAATACAAATATATTTGTCTACTTTCAGTGTGGACAAATAATTTTGGATAATTTAAGCCCCTTTTCGACTGCAGCTTTAGCACCACACCACACCACGCCACACCGCACCACATAAAAATATCTACATTTTCCATTACACAAAAGTACCCCTATCGGTAAGAAACAAATTTACCCTTTTAACTGTGATTATAATACAACATAAATTTGTATTACAACTATCCTAAATGATAATACAATATAATGGATTATAACTGTGATTATAATCCACTATAAAGTATTAATGTATTACTATGATAATTATAATACACTATAATAGATTATGATAGTGTTATAACACAATAGAATCTATTATCATGTATTACAAGTTTACAACTATATCCTGGTGGTCTAAATGAAAAGTCAGTGAGTGATCAGTCATTATGAAGTGTTTGGCCCTGTGTGGCCTAGCTCAGACCTACTCTAGATTGGATACTTTTTAGTACCACGTTTAGTACCACTTTCATACCACTCTACCCAGGTCCTTGTAATGGAAAACCTGGCACAAGTGGGCGGTGTGGTGTGGAGTGGTGTGGTGTTGGGCCTGTGGAAAAGGGGCTTTTAAGCAATTTTTGTCTTGTTTTATACAAGACTTTTTTGCTTTTTTATTTGTTCCAAAATAAGAAACTTCATCATTTCATCATTAATCATTTCTTCTTTTTGTTCTTTGAGGTTTGGAAATGTGGCTGTTTTCTAGTGTGTTTCCTTATTTTTTTATACTACTCATGCAGTGTGTTACAAAATCATTGTCTAGACTAAATGTCCAAAATACAACCGTCATTTTTATCTTGCGGCCCTCTGACTTTTTGTATTTTGCTGAGTGGCCCCTGAGCCATTTTAAGTTGAGTAGCCCTGACCTATGGGGCTGTTAAGTATGACATCATTTTGTAGGCAGAGGAGAATTTCTGCCCCCAGTTTCCGTGAATCTTTTTACTATTTTTACTATTTAGGCCTACACATTTTTCTTCTCTTTGTTGTTGAAAGGAAAGTGTTAGAATTATACTTTAGTCGTTATTTTTGTCTCAGATCTGTTGAAATAGCGAGGGACAGAAAATGTTCTGGGGGCAGAGTTCTCCTCTGCCTACAAAATGATGTCACAGCTTAAACCCCTCTACACCCCAAAGTGACGGAATGGCGGTTTAATAACCAGAACATTTCGATGTCCCATTAGTCCGGCATGCGGTTACGGTTAGTATTGTGTTAGAGATAGTGTTAATGCATGGGGAAAGACAGGCGAACGCACACCCTGGCTAACCAGCTCACTGATCTATCCGACCCCTGGCAGAGGGACTGGGACCTCCACTTGCTCCTGATCCTGTGGACCGCAGTCAAGGGAACAATGCCTTGTACCCGAACTGCCACAGCCCTGATGACCGTGGAAACTGCAGACCCCAGTGGGTGGGAATGAATTGGGTCATGTATTGTGCTGGGAAAACTCACTAGAGTGCAGCTGGTGTGGGTATGGTAGTCTTCCTTCAGGACCTGCTAGCACCTTACCGTCCCCTCAACAAGGGGATACAGAGTGACCCCCCCCCTCACACCAGATGACCCTCCCACTGGGGCAGCAGAGCCTACCTCATCTGGGAAGCAAACTCCTCAGGGGTGGGTGTGTCATACAGTATGTGTACACAGTGAGACAGACACAACATAAAGGTTTTTTTGTTGTGATACTTAGTTTAGGAGACAGATTATAGTCTACGTTATTTATGGTTAATGGTCGTTTTGTGTAATTAATTTGGTACCATGGGTGACAGGGGACGTTGTGTTGGACAACGCTCCTATCTATGCAGATGGCATTTAAATATGACTGCAATTTAACAGATCGTTTCCTGTATCAAGAAGTGATTTCGCTTCCTGGGAATCTTCAACGCATCGTAGGCTAGTAGGCTACCGCCCGGCCATAATTTCGTAAACTAGGCTACTTGAACAAGTTGAACACATAATAGTATGGCAAGTTGGCAACTTATGGTAGTCTACAACACAACGTGTGAAGGCTTTATTTGCGCACATTTTCTTCTATCCCATTCAGATCCCGTTGTGGATAATTTGACCGTTATGACTTACCCAAACGCTTCACGTTCATACGTGTCTGGTGCTGACTTCTTGCACGATATTGCAATTCCTCCGATTTGCTGCGCTCTGGCTCTACTTTTAAGCATTGCATATTGTCTGATTGTAGGCTATTTGTTACAATAAACGTGGGTAAAAACACTATTAGCTAGACTACAGTCACTGTCACAATAACGTATAGTCTGGACCGATGTCTGGCTGTATGAGGGCGTGTACAAGTCAAGTCAAAGTTCAGTTACATGTAGGTCTACTCCTTGCTTGGCACTGAAGTTGAGAAAACAGCACATCTGTTTGCAGTTTGTGCACGGTGGTGACTGGATAGTTCTGGAGTTCTCCTTCTACGCCGTGGACCAGATCTGAGCTAGTGACTGGATACGCCTCTTGTTTAGCAGCCTATTTGGTGCACTGGCAAAATATTGACTTACATGCCTAAAATGCCAACAATAGACACTTGCTTAGACATTATTTCTCGCGATTCGTGAGCATGATAATAAATATAAACTAAATTCCGTTAGATTGCTGTGTAAATTGGCATAGGCTATATGCCTAGTTAAACTTTGGTCTAACGTCATGTAGGCCTAATTGTTTTTCATTAAATGCTCAATTAATTTACATTATTTTCTGTTAAACAAAACATCACATTCATTAACCTGCGCCAGGTGTGTGCTTTTCCTCCGTGGTGGAAGGTTAGGAGGTGTCTAGAAATGATTTGAGATGTAGAACAAGCCAAGGGTTCCATCTAGTGGTGATAAAATACACAATCCATAACAAAACTGATGTAGGCCTACTCAACAAATTACAAAATACAACTAAATTGTAGCCTACACATAGGCCTATCTATATAGACCTATAGGCTATACAAAAAGTTCAGAAATCTCGTATTACTTCTGTTAACTTCCTTTTTTAATGGTGCCCCATTTGGAACATGCATTTATGGAATGAGCAGTACAGCTGACTGAGTATGTGGAGTACTGTACACCAATGAAAAATGAGTGCTGTTGTTGTTGTGTTGAGCTTCTATAGGCCTACCCCATGGTAGCCTACCTCACAGAGCGCAGGAGGTCCTATAGGAGGCGATTCCCCTCAGCACTCTCTGAGAATAAACTCCACACAGAAACAGAAGGACTCACTCAGGCCAGCAGGTGTAAATGGGGAATGAAGGCCTGACTCTCTCAGATAATATTATGGGGGTATGTTTGAGTGGGTAGGTATGTAGCCTACCCCCAATGGTATACCTGAGGTAAGAAGCTCAAACAATATAGCAACAGAATAAGCTTCATGTTCATTGGCAGCAGGGCAGGAATTTCATGGAGGCCATGAAGGCCATGGCCGTCGTTGCCCCTCAGTTTGGCCTTGGCCAATGGCAAGCCAATGGCATGACCTGAGGCCACAGTGGCCTTAATGCCCCAGCTGACTGTACCATTTTCTCCTCTTTCTTGTCAATATGTAGACAGTAGACACCGTTGTTTGTCATGTAGACACCAGTGTCTTTTATTGAGATTCTGAAATCTTATCCCCTGAGTCACCATATTTTAACCAATCCAGTGACCTTGATTGGTGCAGAGCTGAGCATGGATCAGATTGTAAATACCATCATTTATCTATTTCACTGCAGAATAGGTTATCATCCTTAACCTTTAAATTCAACAAATTCTTTCAATGGACTATAATCTTGTTTTATTTGCCCTTCCTGCCCTGGCATTTGGCCTTTGCCCTAAAATAATGAACAACACCAAAGGCCAAGTGGCCTTGCCCCTAAAATGATGAAATTCCAGGCCTGATTGGCAGAGATATATGTGTCAAACGTTTCATGGGTGCAACCAACATATTCATCTGTGCTGCATGTTCCATGCCTATAGGCTTTGTAACAGTATAAAACGTATTGCCAAGAAGCATGGTTGCTCTGGTAATCTAGGCTACAGTAAAGCCTTAAGCGTAGCCTACCTTTTTTAGGCCTATAATCAACCCACTTAAACAAAAATGGCAACTTAAGGTTCAATTATTTTAAGCAATTGAACCTGAAGTGTTGTTTTCAATTGGGGCTATATAATTTGTTTCCTCAACTTAAGATGCAATGCAAATCCTTAGGCCTAGTTAACTTGTAACAATTTACTGAAAGTCGGATGACTTCTGTTAAGGTCATCTTTTCGTTTATTTCTTCAAACGGGTGGGTGGGATTATGAATCATGACACACTTAAATATAGCCTGGAAGAATGGGAAGCTATAGGGGCAAAAGGCCATAGTTGTAAATGCCTTCTACTGTATTATGTAGGCTAGCCTAAATTATTGTTGTTGCATGACACCAAAATCCCCTGGAGCACTAACTGTAACTGTAACCCTATTCCACAGGGATTCATGTCAGCATTTTATTATGGAGGAATAGGCTAGGCTGCATCCTGGCCTTTTCACAAATAAATAGAACACTTTCGATGTGTGTACTTTGCCTAGAGTATGAGGCTAGACTATGAGGTTATTTGCAGAAAGAGGTGTGAATGAGTGGGGGAAAAAGAGGACCACACCTTTTGGCACAAAACAAAACAAATACATAAATTCCTACGTGAACCAATGATCTTGTTCTGCCAGTGTAGGCTAGCCTACACAACAGGGAGTTGCGACATTATAGGGAAAATAAAATAAAATAAATCAAAACCCCATGAAAATGGAGATTTATTATCGACATTAATGTAAAAATAAAAATAAAAATATGCCTATGCTATTCACTTAGGTTCATAAAGTATGAGAAAAACGAAAATTGAACAGCAAAGCTTAATCTATAGGCCTATGCCATTGCAAAAGGGTGTTCATGCTTGCCGAAAATAATTGATAGGCTACCTTAGGCAACGACACCATGCCGCCGCGGCTTTCAGGTTTAGACTGAGGGAAAACTAAATAAATATTCCACTAACATTCTGCCTGTTACCTATGATGTGAGCATAGCCTATAAGTTACACTACACACTACACAGCATTCCTCTTACCATTTTTATTGTTGTTGATTCCGTTGGTCTCCATCCTCCCACGGTCTTTGTTTTATTTAAAAACAAAATTAAAAGATATAGGCCTATAAATAAACGAATGTCCGTATCAAGGTTAAGGTTTGTTTGTTGGTTCTCTCTATGCGCGATGACAAACTTCCATGTGTGCTGCTCGACTCGGATTTGTAAACTTAAATCAATGTGAGATCCCCTGCGTAAAGCAGCAACCAAACTTCCAAACCCTACACACACACACCGAGGGCGCAGGGCGGTATGTTGCGTTGGCTAAAACAGGTGCTTTCGCTTGGCCAGTTTCAGTAGTGGCGGTGACACTCCTACAGGCGTCAACACCGGTTTGACAAGCCTGCAATGTGAGCTGTGAATTTGTGATGTCACATTATACTTGAGTGAGTGGCTTGATGAGTGGTCCACAGCACTGTTATTATGCCCAACAATTGTGTATAGGCTATACTAAAATAAATAAGATCAAGCTTAGCCATCTAGTAAATGTATTAGGCTATTTTGTTTTTGCACAACCAACATACCATATGGAACTAGAAGCATTGCTCTTCCGAGCACAGGTCTCCACCAGGCCACACAAATCGGCCTGTTATAGCGCCACCATGAGGCTGATTTAAAAAATGTGGGGCAGAGGTTCTGAATTAGCATCCAGGGAGTGTGTGTGCTCAGTTTGGCAGCGATCGGGCCAACGGCGCCGGAGATTAGCTGGTAACAACCAGGCCACACAAATCGGCCTGTTATAGCGCCACCATGAGGCTGATTTGAAAAATGTGGGGCAGAGGTTCTAGATTGGCATCCAGGGAGTGTGTGTGCTCAGTTTGGCAGCGATCGGGCCAACGGTGACTGAGATTAGCTGCTCACAAACTGCGAGGACGCACGCACGGACGGACGGACGCACGGACGGACGGACGCACGGACGGACGGACGGAGGGGAAAACATACTCTCCCTCAGCCTTCGGCTGGTGGAGACAATTATGATGCTCTTTACTCTTTACCTTTGCCAATAACTTCCAAGTTCCAACAATATTCATTTGACAGATCATGTGCATGGATGGAGACAGTAACCCTATTTAATTTAACTATTAGATCAATATGTTTTTTGAAAATGATATGGTTCGTGTAGGCTGTAGGCCTACAGAGCAGTGATTCAGACCACTATAATTTCAAAGACCCCCAATTTGATAAGCATTAGGACACAGACCCATGTCTGAAACAGGATACTGTATTTTTTGAAGCGGTGAAAGCCGCTTCCAATGAGTGGCTTTGTGTGTCCCACGCCCATATATGGTCATTTCAGTCCAGAAAGAACAGGTTTTATCAAAAACAAAATGTCTGTCACCTCATGTCCATATATGGTCATTCCAGTCCAGAATTAATAGGTTTTATCTGTCCCGTACGTCCAGAATATCAGTCCAGAATTAATAGGGTTTTTCAAAAACAAAATGTGTGTCCCATGTTCATATATGGTCATATCAGTCCAGAATGAACAGGTTTTATCTGTCCCGTATACGTCTGTCCGTCCGTCCGTCCGTCCGTATGTGTGTAGTGTCCGTCCCGGTCTGATGATTGGATACTTTGAGGATTGGTCAAGCTTCACATGACAAACATATAAAATCATTAATTCATTCAGAATATAAAGAATGTATAGATCACAGAGTTCATAACTCTAGAACACATAGAATAAAAGTTCACCGCTTCACTTCGAACCGAGGTTTGATTTTTTTTATTATCTCTGACTCTGAGACCCCAATCTACATTGTAAAATCCTCAGAGTTTAAATATGAATTCTTAGGTACAACCAAATATAATACAAAGCTAAATAAAACAGTGTTGCCCTAATTGGAAACAGGCTCTCCATTCTAAATAGAAGGAAGATGCAGTTGCCTGGTGGAGAGTTGAGAATGTAGCTGCATGTAAAGCAAACCCATTAGGGTAGACAGAGTTTTACAACCATTGTTATGCATGCCAATTGTTCAATAGTTCTGGTTTGTAGTAGTCCAATCAGTACAATTTTAGAATGTAGGTTATATACTGAATGGGTGAGATGGAGTTTTTGCTATCGTTTTCATGTTCAGCTCAGCCTTGGCAGGACAATAGCAAGGGAGTCACTAGCTGAGGGGTGCTGTTGTGGCTCTCAGCAGTTCCCTTTCAGGCCTGGCTTACCCCCAGCGCACTGTCAGCAGTGGGCTTTAATGGCGTCAGGGGCTGCTTCCGGGAAGAGCCACCAGCTTCCAAATCCATCATGTTCAGGGAAGACACTGAAACAAATTATGGAGACTGTTTTTCCTTTCTTCTGTTTTTGGCAGCACTGATGAATGTTTCACAACACAAGATTGAATTGATTTAATATTAGAGCAAAGTATGTTACTTTCTTGAAACCTTTTCTCAACTCTTATTAGGCCTATATATACTGTAGTAGATGAACAGGATAATTACGTCCCTTTCTTTTCCCAAGAATTTTGCAGAGCTTGCACTCTCTGTATCAGCACTTCCTTGCTTCACATTCACACAATTAACTCACATTCATAAGGTCAACCAATCTTCTATATACAAGTGATTCTAAACCTTTGTCATGACAGGGACCCCAATCCACATAAATCCCCAGTTTAACTTTGGGAGTGTACGAATAGACCTGCAGGATCCATTTGGTTCTCTCAGTTACAGACCTGTAAAGCCTCGATCAGAGTCTGCGGTGAAGAGCTATCCACCGCAAATTTGAGGTGGAAAGCTTTCCACCTCAAGTCAGAAAATAAGTGAAGGCCATCATAGTACGCCACGGTGGAGTCCTATTCACCGTGACTGACTAGTCTAGATTGACCAATCAGTGAACGGGGTGAAGAGCCTATCTGTCTGATAGTAAAAACAGAGAGATGTGTCGGGGTTCGCGGTGGAAAGCTCTTCACCGCGAGGAATGACGTAACGTTGTAGTTTCATGACTCAAAAAGACTACACCGCGGTGGATAGCCTTCCACCGTGGGACCGACTCTGATCGAGGCTTAAGGGTCCATTTGGTTATTAACTATCCATCATTTAGCTCCCCAGACCCCGGTGCGATACTGTGCAGCTCAAATGGAACCATTGAGCGGATTCAGGGCCTTGTTCAAGGGTGTCATCATGGCTGTACTTCAGGGAGGGTGGAAGTCATGTTTCCTGCTGAAACTTTCCCCGAGATTCAAATCCACAATCCAGTCACCCACCAGATTCTGAGAGGACCGGAGCACCTCTTGTCACCTTTCAATGCACCTGCATGGTTAACTATATACAGGGAAACAAGGTTGTGTATTATGTAAATATGGATGTGTGCAAATGTGATGAAGGTCAATGACAATGATTAGCAGCACAAAGAATAACCAAGTGAAAAGAATGTAAAAGACATATTTTACTGAGTTCAGGGAAAGTCATTTTCTGCTGGTTTGCGTGTAGGCCAAACAATTCAACAATGCAAATACTCCAGTAGGCTAAAGTAAAAAAATACCTCAAAATTGTACTTAAGTGCAGTACTTGAATAAATGTACTTGTCAGTAGATTGTGAGTTGCAGCACTAGATTGCAGATGTAACACCTCAGCTGTAAAAAAATGTCTTCACTTCACTTTGCTTGCTGTCTGTTTTTCACAACAAGCTATGACAAGTCCTCTCATGCCATTGATGCCAGCCATAGTTGTACTAGTTTCAACAAAACCTCCATTCTCAGGGCACTGTTCCAGTGACATGGTTTCCTTTATTTCATTTATTGTTGTCTGCATGTGGAAAAAGGCCCACACAGGTGTTAAAAAACACAATTACCAGGGATAAAACCACTTTGGCAATAATAATAATAGACAAATTTAAAACATGCATTTGGTTGGAGTATTTCTACTAGTCTAAATTACAATAATTGTTATTCAGTGGGGATATGCCAATACAACTGGCATTTATTTAAATGGCTATTGGCCTGTAGAGCAAGGTAAAGCATATTTCAACAATTCATTGTGCTTTACATAAAACATTAAGCAAAGGAAACACATAATAAAAGGACTTTAGATTTAATAAAAACAGAATAAGTAATACAAAATATAACAGAAGAATAACCTAATAAAAAAACAATAAAGGGCAGCTGTGATTTAAAAGAACGAAGAGTTGCAACAGACCTGGGAGTTTGTTACAGTTTTCTGGGGATAGTAGTCCCATTCTAACTTGTAGTTCCATCTTAGTAAACAAAGGGTAATAGCGCCCTCTATTGAAACCCCATAACATCTTCAGGTCGTTGAAAAAAATAGGTCTATAATACAATGTTGTCTATAAACCTCAGTTGCGTTGAATTAATTACTACACGGGGTTCGCGTGGACATCCTTAGTTCCTTTGCTATATCAGGAGCAGTAACGTAACGCTACATGGATGTATTATAAAACGGTGCTTGTGGTCTATAATAACTCTATGATTGCGGTACATAATTATTATTGCCACACCAAACATGGCGGCTTCTTTGGTTCATAAAAAATAAGGGGGGGCGGGGGGAAGAAACGTTACGTGAGTGGTTCCACACTTTTTAGGTCGAGACCGAAACCCAAAAGAGAAATTAGCCGTTTGCCTTTTTATATATAACTCTATGCGTTTGCCAGGGACCGAAACTAGTGAAAACAGCAGATCTACAAGCTCACAACGCGGCGCGAAGGGACGCGTTGTGAGCTTGCAGATTGGCTATTTTCACTACTTCTTCTTATACATTTGTTTTCTAATTCATTTCATTTCTTAGATTTTTCTTTTTTTTATTAATGAAAATACCTACACAAATCATTGCATTAGTATTATTAGTATGTATTCATGAAAAACGTAGCTTTTTTTGGGGAATGTTTTTTTATCTGGTGTAAACCAGATCATTAAAGAGATCATTTTCTGGCGAGACATTCATGCGACCTAGGCGACCTATTTGCCGATTGGCTGTCCAATGTCACATGGTAACCGAGCTAGTTTCATGATTGGAAGCGGCCCTCCAAACGATGGGATGGGGGGTACTGCATTAGGGCCAATAGCAGGGGACTTTCCCGCTCATCCAGGCTATGGAATCCTAGACTGCTGTAATGAAATATTTTGTCCAGCAGGGAGCACCATTCCTTCACACTTCACAGGTCAGGCCCTAGAACTCTATGGTCAGGCCCTGTGGTCACACATTTCTGGACACCAATATCTGTGTAACATCCATGCATTTATACAACTGCGAGTCTGCCGCTGCGTGCTTGATTTGGCTGTACACGCTGACTTGTTCATCAGGAAACATGCTCCCTCGTCGATTGGATTTTACAAAACAGACCCGCGTCGTCACATTGAATCCTGTTTAAGAAGAGCTTAAAACACAACTTTCTAATGTTACATTGATGACGTGAGGAACGCTAAAGTCGTCAGCACACACAAAACACGGGCGTGAGAGAAGTAAATGAATGAAATGGACATCACGTTTAGCCGATTCAACGATTCCAAAAGTCATACGATTGGAAGTTATTGCTACATGCGGCTACATGCGTCTCATGCTGGTTTTGTTAGGCAATAGCCAGGGTCCAGGGAGTGCACAGAATTTTAGAGAGGCATGGGCTGACATTTCTAAAAGGGCCTTTTCATACGGATAAAAGTTAAGGGCTCAAGCCCCTTTTGCTGTATGTGCGCACGTGCCTGGCGACCAGCGCGTCACATTACAGACTTATCATTTCAATCCGTTTCTTTGCAAAAACACATTTCTTTTAGAAAACATTTGTATTCTTGTTTCTCCCAGTGTTATGGTTTTTAATGTGTAAATATAGCACTTTATTATGGGGAAAAACGTGTGTAGGCCTATTTTCCTTTTTTAAATCGCTAAAATAGCGCATTTTTAAACACATTTCCTTAACGGTTAACGGTTAATTAACTGATAAGGCCTGACGGTTATCGGTTAAGAAAGAATCTCCATTTGGCCATCCCTAGACATATAGCCTACAGTAAGTTAGAATATTATGAAATATACATGAGAAAGAACACCAACACTAACTTCAACACACCAATACACCAGATGTTAAATTGACTGTGTGTCGATTCTTGTTTTTAAATGTTTTGAAATAATAATAATAATAATTAAGGCCCATTCCCACTGGGCCAGATAACAGATAAAAAAAATCAAACCTCGGTTCGAAGTGAAGCGGTGGACAGATAAAACCTCTATTCTGAATGTATTTTTCATCTGTTTTGATAATCTGCAATAGATACTGCATGTACAAGACAGATAAACCCTGAAGGCCAAATTATCATGTGAAGCTTGACCAATCCTCAAAGTATCCATTCATCTAACCAGGAGGCCACACACATTTTGCTTTTTGAAAAAGCCTATTCATTCTGGACTGATATTTTACACGTACGGGACAGGAAAAACCTGTTCATTCTGGCCTGGAGTGACCATATATGGACATAAGGTAACATACTTTGTGTTTTTGAAAAACCCTGTTCATTCTGGACTGAGATCACCATATATGGTAATTAAACGGACATTCTGTGGGACAGGAAAAACCTGTTCATTCTGGCCTGGAGTGACCATATATGGACATAAGGTAACATACTTTGTGTTTTTGAAAAACCCTGTTCATTCTGGACTGACTGACATCACCATATATGGTAATTAAACAGACATTCTGTTTTTGAAAAAGCCTGTTCATTCTGGACTGAAATGACCATATATGGGCGTGATACACACAAAGCCATTCATTGGAAGCGGTTTTCACCGCTTCAAAAATCTCTTTCTCCAGATATGTTTCTATTCAAAGTGGATGGTAGATACAGATTAAAAAAATATCTGCCACAGATATTTATTTTATCTGTGGAATATTTTTTTTATTTTTTTTAATCTGTATCTACCATCCGCTTTGAATGGAAAAATATCTGGAGAAAGAGATTTTATCTGTTATCTGGCCCAGTGGGAATGGGGCGGGCCTTTAGTGACGTAATGCACGAGGCGCCTGTCGCTGCTGTGTTGACATCAGCAGCCAGGAACTGTCAGCCCAGCGGAGCAGCAGCGAGCAGAGCAGCCAGCATCCTTCTCCTCCTCTGTGCTGAATGGAGTGATCACCACAACACTCTCCTCCCTTCAAGACAACATATCCCAGTTCAACCACGCTGTTTACGGCGAACGAACAGCTAACAGGATGGCAGAGGACCAGAACGCCCAGGCCTGGTCAATCGACAAGGATGATTATGTTCTCCATGAGGTGATAGGTGAGGATGCTAAGCTAGCGTTAGCATTGGTGGCTAGGAGGCTAGCAGCTGGCTAACCAGCTTCCCCACCCAGCATATCAGCCAGCCTAGCGGCTGATAGCTGCGGACAAGCAAGTAAGGCTAGCCGCCTGCTACGTGTCTATTGGCTATCAGCTATCAGCAGGCCGGTTGTACTTCGTGGGTGACCATGCAGAAGCATTCCTAGTGCTCAGTCAGTAGCGCTCTTCGTGGCGAGCTGGGAAAGTCCCTATTAGAATCAGCTAGCTTGTAAATTGTAAATCTAGACTGCTATTTAGCTAGCTAACGCAAGTTAGCTCACACAGGGCATAGTGGCTGAAGGGTGAAATGTTGACATGGGTGGTGTTCATTTGCTGGACGTCAGGTTATGGCTTATTGACTCAAACATTTTAGTTTCGTCCTCATTACTTGTGAGTTATTAAATTAACGTGACACACACAGGGCAGGGCCAACGTGGACATCTTGTTGATGGACATGTTCTGGCTGTCAGATTTATTGTATTTTGTGTACATTGTCAGTGACACACTCATGGTGTGTTGTGTGCAAGTCCATGGCTATGTTCAGGAGCTTCAGGGAACTTGGCTTAGACCGTTTAGGTTGAGACTGGCAGAGTTCAAGTCAAAACCTATTGAGATTGTAATCAGATTTAAGATTTATCTAATACATTAAATTGATGTGTTTTTCCTTCTAATTAGATTTTAACCTCATTTCTAAGTGGTTGGAAATCCAAATGTGAGACTGTCTGTCAGGACACTTGTACACTCAAGTCTGATACTTCATCATATGACAGTGTACTGATAGTGTTGTTGTGTCGTTACCACAGCAACCAAATGCACAATGTCTAAACTACACAAATTCAGTCTGATCACTTGCTAATAACAGTGTGGATAGTCAGTCCTGAAGATCGTATTTAAGGAACAAACTGGATTTGTCTGCAGTCTTCTATTCTGCACAAGGCCTATGACACCTGATCACATCCATGGGATCCATCACAGATTCAGTAGCACCAGTGCTGTGTTCTACCTGTAACGCACGTATATGGCGTCTGCTGTCGGAAATAAAAATATGAATAGCGTCTGCCATCGTGAACCTTTCAAAGTAGCGTATTTGATAGGCATTATGCACTGGCATATGCCCTGGCCACACGAATAGAAGTGGATCATAAATTATAGTATGCCCTCAAAAAAAGTCACCCTCAAAAACACACCACTTAGTAGCACTGACAATAATATGTGGAGGCAGTGGCTCCGGAAGGTAGAGCTTGTGAACAGGGAGGCTCCCAGTTCAATCCCAGGTCCCCCCAGAGTTAGTATCTCCTCGCATGGTTTCCTTCGCCATTGGTATATGAATGTGTGTTTGAATGGGTGAACGTAATGGACACTGTAAAGCAAATTGGATAAAGGCGCTATATAGAGATGTGCCGATTGATCGGTGAGTGATCGCGATCGGCCGATAATGCCTCTATCAACTTTGATCGGTATCGGCTTTGCCTATCTACAAGCTAGATCAGCTATTTTCACAATATTTATCTGTGGGACTGAATGTAACTTCAGCTTCAAGCCTTCAACTCCTACAAGTTGAATTGGATACTAAAGGACCTCAGCCTGCAATCTCCTAATGTTTATACTTAATATACAATGTCAATGTTTTGTAAGAATCATTAAATATATAAATGCTGCTGCTACAGTAACACAATAAATAGAAGAATTTATGGATTCGACGCTGTAAACAGGAATATCGGTATCGCAATCGGAGCTTCTCTAGCGCTATATAAATGCACCCTTTACCATTTTAAAGCTCCCCCTTGAACTGTCACTAAGTGTGTCCTAATGTTGTCCCCACTTGATGTTCCCCAGGGAGTGGTGCCACAGCTGTAGTCCAGGCAGCCTACTGTGAGCCCAGAAAGGAGAAGGTGGCCATCAAGCGTATCAACCTGGAAAAGTGTCAGACCAGCATGGATGAGCTTCTGGTAAAATGACTCTGGCAGCCGATGTCTGTTGCTCCTGCTTATTTGGAAAATAGTGAATCGATAGTCTGCACAAGCACAACAGAGAAATGTGTTTGGAGGGGAGGGGTCTCTCACCTCTGTAGCAGCAATCTCTAAATCAGTTAGTCCACTTGGTCATATCAACAAGTGGGGGGTCGCGCTTGATTTGGGTTCTGCACCCAGTGGCGCGCACAAAAGTCAGCATCTACAGCCTAGATTGTTGATTCTTCTAGCCCCATGATCTTAACTCATTCGTAGTTTACGGCCGTAAAGCCCGTTAATTTCTCTGTCTTTCACTGCCGGCTTCTCCTTACTGTTAACGTGGGCGCTCGTCCAGTTCCCATCGTGCGTGATCGGACACTGCTATGCATCGTGTGTTCGCGTATTCCATCAGCTTCTCGAATCCGTTGAAACTTTTTCAATTGATCAATAAGTTCTCCATCTGTAAGCCGCGGAGTGTAGACAGAAAGTTAACGGGCCAAAATAGAGGACGGACTTCCGCTTCCGGTTCAGGGACTCCAATGTTAAAGTTGTCCGCTCAATAATGTGTCCGTGTAGAAACCGATCACGGAGCATTAGTTCCGGCCTATTTTAGTTGCGCTTCGATAAAAAAAAATGTTTTAATTAATTTTTATTACATTTACGGGTTCTACGGGCATGGCAGAGAAGGGGTACAAAGGGGTATTTTGATGGCAGAGTTTTAATTAAGGATGTCTTGGCCTAGTAGCCTTGTGGTGACAATACCTTAGTCACTCTTTGGGTCTCCGGGGCTTGATTCCCTGCTCACTGCTGAAATAGGTTAAGCAGTCTAAAGCAACACAGGAAGAATAGTCTTCTATGCTATAGTGAACTGATATTATAGTAGGAGTTGACATTGACTATATTATAGACATCCTTTCAGTAAAACAGCTAGTCTATACCTCTCAATAGACATTCTTTCAGTCAACCAGCTAGTCTATACGTCTTCATTTTGTGTTTGTATCATTCTTTCCTCTGGACGGTTCTTGTCCCTGCAGAAAGAGATCCAAGCTATGAGCCAGTGTCACCATCGAAACATTGTCTCTTATTACACCTCCTTTGTGGTGAAGGATGAACTGTGGTTGGTGATGAGGCTGCTCAGTGGTGGTGAGTACTGTACTGTGCTGTGCTGTCAGAGAAACCTTTTTTGACGTGACTTGCCCTCTGCTAACTCTTATCTTGAACATGACTTTGACTTGACTTTCTGCAGGCATATCTCCAATCTTTCATATCTTAACGAGCTGCGAGTGAACACTTGGACAGAGTGTATGAGTTTCTCCCAATACACACTTTCCCTCATTCAGTGTCTGATTTTCAGAGTTTTATGAATTATTTAGAATATGTACACTTTCTCACCCAGTATGTTACTTTTACTTTGTTACCCTGCTCTTTTCTGGTATGCGGTAGGTACTGCATCTACCTAGAGAAGTCGTGTTGCACATTAATTTTCTCCATAAGGAGACTTCATGTGATCGCACTCTTGAGTGCGTTTGAGCGCTATCATGCACAGTACATGATTAGATGTGGGTGATAATGAGTTGAAAAATTAAAACACCACATTTCTGGACTAAATGTTGACATTCGTTATGTCTTAAATGTTGCCTCTTTGTTCTAAACCTTTGTTTACGCAGTTGTACTTCCATGTTCAAAATGTCTTTTAACCAATTAAGCCTGATTTATACTGTTGTCGTATGATGGTGTCACACAGCAGAAATAGACGATCTACAAGCTCACAACGTGTCGCATCACAAAGCGTTGTGAGCTTGTAGAGCTGCTATTTTTTCCCCCTTTTTGAATGACTCAGGCGTAAGCATTTAGCGACATTGAGAATCTGTTCATTTATCATGCTCTCTCTCATCGGTTCTGGTAAAGAAATCACAGTGCGCGCAGTCAGATGATATAAATCTTCCCCACCCTGTATCTCAGGCTCTGTGTTGGACATCATCAAGCATACCATCTCTCGTGGTGAACACAAGAACGGCGTTTTGGATGAGGGTTGCATCGCCACCATCCTCAGAGAAGTATTGGAGGCTCTGGAATACCTGCATAAAAATGGGCAGATTCACAGGTGAGGTCCTGGTCCCTGGAACGTCTGCCGTGCACACACTGACTGGTCTCCCTCCCTGGATGTGTGTCATGTTTTTAATTCAACCTCGCCCCGTACGACACATTGCTTACTAGTTTCCAATTTCTCAACTGGATTAGTACTACTAGTCATTCATTTCCGTTCTATTGTGTACTAGTCCTCTGGCTTTCACGTCGGCCAAGGTTCTTCAATATTTAAACCACTGGAAATGCATTATTTAGGAGGTTTGTTTTACATAACCATCCTTCCCAGGAACACAGTGAACCAACACTGAGACACGGTAGTGAATAAAGGCCTCTATACTGTATATCCTGTGAGTGCAGCTGTCAAGTGTAATTGTTGGAAATGACTCCTCATTTCTCGACAAACACATGGTTTTGTGCAGTCATACTGCAATGGCTCTGTTTTCGTGAGAATATCTAACCCTAAACGTGAGAAATGTATTTGTAATGATTTACAGCATTGTGAGAATTATATTTTGATTTCTCCCAAATAGATAAACCCAATTGAAGAAACAGTTTGTTTTCTGACACATTACTTAGTGCATCAATGCCATTTGATGTGTGTGGTCCTTGCCTTTGCACAATTGTAGCGGTAGCTTAGCTGCCGATTTGCTAACTTGGTTGCATCTTAACAAGCAACTGAAAAGGGCTGGGCTTGGAGGCTAGGATATAAGGATATTTGCTGAACAGATCAGTTCATTCATGCACTCACTGACCCGTGTGTTCTGGTAAAGGAGATAATCCACTAAATTCCTTGGGGCAGATTTGGCCAAATTTATGTAAACACTGCAGGGGTGGATTGAGATCCAGTTGATCAGGAGTTGCCAATCTTTTTCAGCTCTGGGCCTAAGAGAGAAATTTGGTGTCTCTCCTGGACCCTAACGTACAAAAATACATTTTGAAGTTGAGCGCTTTTTCAGAAAACATTTGTTGAATTTGTTTGGAAAATCGTTTTTTCACTTTAAAAGATTGAAATTCTTTTTAAGTGTAAATGAAAAAAACCTCCCGCACACAGTCTTCAAATGCAGACAGTGGGAATAAACCACGTTTCGGTCTCCTTCATCAGGCTATCTTTATTTCTAAAAAAATATATAGACTTGATCGTAAGTCATTGATGTACCTCTTCATGTACAGGGATCTGAAGGCTGGAAATATTCTACTTGGTGATGACGGCTCAGTGCAAATAGCTGGTACAGTGTTTTAATTTTTTACTTGCCATCATCTCAAAATGTGATTCACATAAAGTCGCAAAAGGTCTTTCTGTGTCTCAATACTTCCTCATTCACACACACGCTTTCTCTCTCTGACACACACTGTGCCCAGACTTTGGTGTGAGTGCCTTCTTAGCAGCTGGAGGAGACATGACCAGAAACAAAGTGCGGAAGACGTTTGTTGGTACGCCTTGTTGGATGGCCCCAGAGGTCATGGAGCAGGTGGGTCGTCTGTAGACTGGTTCCTCACATGCCTTTTGCTTCCATTGTCAAACATATCATTTCCTGACCATTACCTGACCCTCAATTTACCCATTGAGAGCTGGAACATTTTAACCACTTTAACCATTGTTTTATGCTCTAACTATAAAAAAATAGCAGATATACAAGCTCACAGCTCACAGAGTGCCGCGCTGCGAACTTGTAGATCTGCAAAAAAAAAAAAAGAAAATCATGAAAATCGTTGAATGTATCTTGTATCGAACATTTGTCTTCTGTGGGGTCCCTGATAGATAATAATTAGAGATGGGGGGGATTACATATAATTCTAGGGGTCCTTGACATGAAAAAGATTGAGAACCACTGACATAGAAATATGTGTTTTTCAAAAACCTTAGAAGGATTTAGAAGACACTTATAGAATCGGGTTTAAAATATTCAAAGACCTTTTGAAGATTTTTACGATTTTTAAAAGATAGCAGATTTTTCAAAAATAGCAGATATACAAGCTTGCAAGCTTGTATATCTGCTATTTATTTATAGTTAAAGCATAAAATAATGGTTAAAGTGGTTCAAATCTAATGTGACACAGATTCATGTTCCAGGTCTTAATGGCTAATTAATCTGCAGGTGCGGGGTTACGACTTCAAAGCTGACATCTGGAGTTTCGGTATAACAGCCATTGAACTCGCCACTGGAGCTGCGCCGTATCACAAATACCCACCCATGAAGGTGCGATTCTACTTCTCTGCCCAATAGTAGAGCATCTACAGTATGTAATGCCAGTCTGAAACGGCTACAAATGGGTCCAGAGGAAATAATTTGAACTGTTTTGTTTACTTTCTCGGCCAGGGCTCACATGAAAAAGAGATGTAAATCTCAGTGTGAGATTGGGGACGCCATTCAAAGTTATAGGGGGACAGAAAAGTTCTACTTTCTTTCTTTACAGGGAATAGAACACTTATCACCAGCAAAACACTGGAAAATTGATTTACTTCGCTTGCTGTTGTGATTTTGTTATAGTGAGAGCTTAATTACGTTGGAGTACTTTGTGATGTACCTCCTATCATTTCCAGTGGAGAGATTCCTAATGAGATGTTTGTTCCATTGATTCGTTAATTTAAATCCATTAAAGATGTCTGTGTCATGACTCATGTGGCATCAGATCACATGTATAAGACCGTACAGAGACATCCAAGACATCACATGACCTCACAGCTGAGCACAAAAAAATATCGGGTTTAAGTTTTGCAGTGCATAGCATGTGTTATATATGGACATGGACATAAGAGGGTTAGTATGAATACAGAGAGCTAAATCTTATTCAAAAGTAATTTACTAGATGGCAAGAATAACTGCATAGGCTCTGTTGGTCTTATGTACCCTATAGCGTTGGTCTAATGGCATTAGTTCATATTGGTAGAAGGCAGGGGCTGGGTTTGATCATTAATCATACCATGTGGATTAATGCAGATGATTTATGCATGTTGGCAGGTGCTGATGCTGACCCTGCAGAATGATCCGCCCTGCCTGGAGACGGGCATCACAGACAAGGAGATGGTGAAGAAATATGGCAAGTCCTTCAGGAAGATGCTCTCCTTGTGTTTACAAAAAGATCCAGAGAAAAGGTCAGTTACTCAACAGAGGTGGGAAGTGTGCCGGTTTTGGAATGTCCTTGTTCTTCATATATCAAAAACGGATCATGTATTTGTGTCTCCCAAAATACCTAATTCCATAGTGTCTGATCTGTACAAAGAGTTCTGCATGTTGTTGTTGTTTCCTAGGCCTACTGCTGCTGAATTGTTAAAACACAAATTCTTCACGAAAGCCAAGGTAAGCCATACGCGGGCAAAAATCTACATTTTGCAAGCATGTTCTTTTAAATTTTAAACGCATCTTGAAGGAATACTTTAAAGCAGTGATACTCAAACTCCGGCCCGCTGTGCAATTTTAACTGCAGCTTAATGTCCTCGAAGTCACACATAATATAATAATAATATAATGGCCTAATGCAAATCAAATGACAGAAAGATGTACTGTAGCTCTACTTAACAACTGCATCATTAGCCATTTGGTAGATAAACAGTCTGGGTAATCTATTTTAAATAGATTGTTTGATTTTATTTATCTTTCCTTTGCCGTAACTATCTATTTTCACGAGTTTATTTTCTGTAAAAAGCCATTTGTGTTGAATGTGGGCCAAGTCATAAATAACATTGTGAAGCAATTGAAAGAGAGATGTGCTCAGCCCATTTGATAGCAGGCAGACAGATAGACAACAACGACACATAGCAGACAAATGTAGGCCTACATTAATTGCACAGAATTATTAAAAACAGAGAAAATGTAGCAAATGACTTTGATTGCAAATTGTGTAATTGACAGAATATAAATGGAATTCCATGCCTTAAAATAATGCACATTGCACTTGTCTTACGTTATGTGGAAATAAAGCACATAAAAGAGAGAAGTTATCAAGTAATGTCATTTTATCAACTGGCTGTGGCCCCTTGAAAATGTTTTAATGTGGCCCACAAGTTCAGAAGTTTGAGTATCCCTGCTTTAAGGTAACCCTCTGTCTTTCTGTTACAGACCAATGAGTACTTGAAAGAGACGCTTCTTCACAGGGGACCGACGATGTCGGATCGAGCGAAAAAGGTTTGACACCCCCCTTTGAGACACATAATTGTACCCCAGAAAAAATGTATGATTTAATCTCTCAAAATCACGTTACTCGTTGTTCAGGTGCGTCGCGTACCCGGGTCCAGTGGTCGTCTCCACAAGACGGAGGACGGAGAATGGGAGTGGAGCGATGATGAGCTGGACGAGGAGAGTGAGGAAGGGAAGGCCGCGGTGGCCGCTCTGCGGGTGAGGGCAGGCGTAGGGATGTGACCATTTGAAAATGTCATATCACGATTATTGTGACCAAAGAAAACACGGTTTACGATATTCTCGCGATAATCAAAATCCATTATCCCAGGGCGGAACATTTGCCAAAAAATAGCAGATCTACAAGCCCACAACGCGTCGCATTTTGCGATGCGTTGTAAGCTTGTAGATCGGCTATTCTTTTGGCAAAGAGATTTTATTTGGTGGAGAGTGAAATAAATTAAGACTGTATCAAGAACGTATATCATACGTACGTTTTACCAATAGATGTTTAAATGGTACTGGATATGCAGCTTGGCAAATAAAAGGCGAATTAATCCCAGTCCATGACAGAGGACGATTTCATGATAAATGAATTCGCCACGATACGATTATCGTGAGTGTTTTTTATCATGATTAACAATAATATCGCTAATCATCCCATCCCTAGGCAGACGTCACCTTTCTCTCACATAACACCCAGCCCTATGTGAAGTAGGGCTGTGAAAAACATTTTGGAAACACAGAGATGAAAATGAACTTGAGTCCCTGGTTTTATAAAGCGGACTTTGAGGGTAGAAATTAGAGCCTGACTGATTCCAGATTTTGGTCCGATCCCGATTTTGGATTGGCCTAGCCCACCAGCTACTGAGATTTTGTCTGACATTTTGGCAAAAAGTGCAGCATTTCTAATTTGAAAAACATATATTTTATTCACCACTGTCAAGCTGGATTCCGTATTTTGGGCATGTCATTACACAAATTGTCAAGTGTTTTAGATTTTCAGGAATGGCTGATCTCTAAGCTCACAATGCAACCAGTTCTGAACTTGTAAATCAGCTATTTAAAAAAATAAATGTATTTGAATAGGGCATAATTACAATTACTTGTATATAGGGACAGATCGGCTACATAATTGCACATACCATTGCCAGCAATATTATATATTGGCCAGACTGATGTATCGGTCTGGCTCGCATGGTTCTTGATTTCTTTCACAGAAGCTGTTTCTATGATCTCTACCAATTACGCATGACTGTTCTAAAATATGTACTATGTTTTTGTATCCTAATGCTTAATTCCTTTAATTCATGTCTGAATGTCTTCATGGGTTTTTATTCTCTGGTTATCTTTGCTGTGATTTCATTTGATCGCTATGGTCAAAGCCCTTGTGGGTTTAACCACTTGAACCCTAGCATCCCTATTCTTGTACTCGTGAGCTTGTAGATCTGCTACATTTGGTTAAGATATTTGGCGTAGAGAAAAAAAGGAGCAGACCAAGCACAGAGTTGACCCCAGTCAACTAAGTATAGAGGGTTCAAGTGGTTAAACTCAGACAATCGTACAATACAATACATAGCATTCCATCGATGGGTGGATTGAAGGAGAATTGCATGTTTTTAATCCTGATAATCTGTCATGTCCATCCTGCAGTCACCCAGGGTGAAGGACGGATCACAGAATATGGAGGTGAGCCCATATGTAGTGGACATGACCTGACAAACTTGATTTGCCCATAATGCCTTGAATCAAAGATCTTGCATGACAATCTGATGTCCCTAATCTTTTTTTTTAACACATTTAGGCCTAGAATTATTGAATGCTTTAACCAGTGAAAAATAGCAGATATACAAGCTCACAGCGCGGCACCGAGTGCCGCGCTGCGAGCTTGTAGATCTGCTATTTTTGAAAAAGTCGTGAAAATATGTGTCTTTATGTGTTTTCAAAGCGAACGTTTGTAACTCAAATTTTGCTTCTGGGGGGTCCCTGGAACTAAATATTTTTAGATGGGGGTCCGTGGCCAAATAAATATCATTTTGGGGGTCCTTCACATGAAAAGGGTTGAGCACCACTGACATCGTAGTCTCTCAAGAACAGACCAACTCAGTTTAGTGAAAAGGACCTTTTCTTTGACGATGGCTGGCCAGATTGCTGACATAGAAACATAGGGTTTTTTAAAAAAAACCTTAGAAGGATTCAAAAGACACTTATAGAATCGGGTCAAAATTCTAATTTTCACGGTTTTTCAAAAATAGCAGATCTACAAGCTCGCAGCGCGGCACTCAGTGCCGCGCTGTGAGCTTGTATATCTGCTATTTTTCAATAGTTAAAGCATAAAATAATGATACACAATATACTACTACCCGTTCTGAATGGGTTAATTGAATTCTTTCATTTCCTTTACGTGACGCTGAAAATGCCAACTCAATGTGTGTGTGTGTGCGTGCGCGTGATTTGTACCCTTCAGCTCTTCCCGCCCACAGTTGGCACCACAGGTCTTCTTCAGCCATCTGTTCCAGCCCAGGAGAGCCCTGCGAATGCTGGCCAGGCAGGTGGAGAGGCCTTACCACCACAGGCCCCTGCTCAGACAGCGAGTCCCTCACATGGACCCGCTGCACAGGTACTACTGCTGCTGCTAATACACATTAGTTTGTATCTTCTAACTCTCAGTAGATCAGGGGTTCCCAAACCTTTTTGTCTCAGGGCACCCCATGAATATTCTTTTTAATCCGAGGCACCCCTACATTATAATTTTCACTCCCAGCACCTTATATTCATAGCATATCGTCGTTGTCGGGTGGAAAACCTTGCATGTCCAAAGCTGTTCGTTTTGTATTCATCAAACTAGTGAAAATAGCAGATCTACAAGCACACAACGCCTCGCATCGTGTGCTTGTAGATCGGCTATTTTCACTAGTTTTGTGAGACAGAGGTTTCAGCCCGACAGTGACGAGATTTTAGTGATTATGTTGTGAGGAAAACGTTGAGATAATAGCCATGTTGGTTAGAACTGACTGAAAATGACTGTGTATTTCAAGTTTAAAATGATACTAAATATTTTTTCAAGTGTCTAAATAAATTCCAAATATTATCAAATCATCTCGCGGCACCCCTGGACTGCCGTCGCGGCACCCCAGGGTGCCCCGTCACCCACTTTGAAAACCCCTGCAGTAGATGATTCACAATCAGGAAGTAAAAAATGTCTTTGCCAGTCTTTACACGCGGGGGTGTGACGAACAAACAATACAAAAAGCACTGTTCATGTAGGTGATGCCTCATTCATGAAGGTTTATGCCTTTTATTCACAGTGGAAAGAAACGTCTCATTCCGAACAAAAATTGTGTCGATGTATCACTGTGTAATAAATCAGGTTCTGTGTGGATGTACTGTACTCCTGACACAAACAACAGTTTGTGCAAATTTATCGTACAAATGACACCCAGTTGTGACTACCTTACGTATATTAAAAATGTATAAATATAATTGGTGGAGGTTGTGGGTTCAAATGGTTTATCCGGGTGTGTCGATTGTCTCCTCTCAGTTGCCATGTGCACTATATTAACATGAATATTAGTGATGTTCGCTTTCTCACGCAACACAGCTGCTTGGTTTTGGAGATGTTTAACCACACACACCCTAGCATCACTATTCTGGGGAGAACATTTGGTGAAAATAGCAGATCATCAAGTGTTCGTTCTGTTGTAGGCTTGTAGATCGGCTATTTTCAGCAAAGATGTTTTTGTAGAGCAAAAACAGCAGGGGGAAAAGTATACATTTCTGGGCGCTCCGATCAACCTTGTATAAGATTGAATTGGTTATGTCTGATTTATACTTAATTGCAAGCTGGTGTCTCCCACCAGAAATTGCACATGTACGAGCTCATTGTGACATGTTGTGACCTTGTAGCATTAGTCCGACACCTCCCTTGCATTGCCAGTGGAGAACTGGGTGAACTGGCAGTAGAGTTTCTTGAGTTTGGTCTGCTTGTTCTTCCGTCTGAATTCCTTCTCCAGTTCCCTGTGCCTTCCTCCCTGCAAGAAGCAAATATCTTGTTCCTGTTAGAACAGGTTTTCAGGTCCAGGACGGTACTCATGTTTTTAAAGCAACAATCCTTACGTTTTATGTACGTCATCTCCCCCTGCTGATAGAGAGAGGTAGTTGCAATGATGCCTGAACTACTACTACTACAAAAAATAAAATCCAAATCCATGCCTGTACAGTTTGTCTCACTAAAGGTATCTCCACACCAAACAGCCAACAAGAAACTCTTTCCAACTCCTGGCAGTCGGTGACATTTTAGTGGCAAATTTGTCATTTAAAAGTCGGGCGACGGAAGATTGCGTTCAGACAAAACGCACATGAGCCTGCAGCTCTGAACTGGGGTGTTGCCAGTTTTGCTCATTATAAGCGACTTTGGTCTAATTTTCCTGTAAAGTCTCTAGTCGAGAGTTGCTTTTTTTTGGGGCTTGTTTATGAAGTGTAGTTGCTTATTTGGCCTTGCTTTCAACATTCTTCTAGAAAATAGCTAATGTAATAGAGCTCAAGTGGTGAAACTGTTGGGCTTGTTTTCATAGACCTGGTCGCTTGTTTCACTGGCAACCGCAGCCGCAGCTTCCTCAAAACAGAACAGCAGCGCTATTACTATTTTCCTTTGGACTCGATTGGTATAGGAATTGAGAGTTGAGATTGAGAATATGGTATTTAGTTAAAATGTGACACGAGAATATGTCTCTGGCTTATTTAGGCTTTGTTTCTGCAGTTGCAGCAAACTAATATCCACTCTACAGGAGTATCAAGTCGCCTCAATCCTACCGACCGATTGCAAAAGACTGAGCAGGTTCGGTTTTCGATCGACGGGTTCCGACAGCCCTACCGACGGCAAGCGCCTCTTGCCGACAAGTTGCCCGTGTCTCCCGGTCGGCAGCAGATTGTTCAAATATTACAAGTACATTATATATTGTACGTGTCTTTCAACTGTGAACGTTATATTCCAAACACTTTATCTTTGTGCCCTGCTACAGGACCCGGCAGCGTCAGGCGCCAATGTTCCCATCAGCCTGGTCCTGAGGCTGAGGAATCTGAAGAAGGAACTCAATGACATCAGATTTGAGTTTATGTCCGGCAGAGGTAAGTAACACTCATGTTCCCTCTTCTGTCTTCTACTGTCCATGTCACCCTTTTATTCATCTCACCCTTTTCTTTCTGTCTTTCTCTCTGTCCTGTCCATTTCTACATCTCTGTCTTTCTCTGTCTCGTGTCTTGCTTTCAGACTCAGCTGATGGGGTGTCTCAGGAGTTGGTCTCAGCTGGTCTGGTCGATGGGAAAGACTTAGTTGTTGGTAAGTTAATGCTCTGTATTCATCAGGTCAAACACCACCACCACTGGAAAATGTTAATTCACTTTTCCTCTTAAAGGACAACTTTTTTTACAACAAGGTTTCGTTAGAGCAAAGAAAAGATTCATTTATTGCTCTATCGTTTAAGCCAGGGGTGCCGACACTTTTTTGACGTGAGATCTACTTTTAAAATGACTAGCTCAACATGATCTACACATCCAAAATGTTTTAGCTGAGGGCCTGATGGGGGCTTTGGAATAGCAGCACTGGCGTTACATTTTAGACAAACACACTTACTGTAATGGGGAAATAAATGGGAAATACTGGGGGAAATGTCTTCATCCCATTCTGTATGGAAGTGGTAGGTTCTTGAACAAAGCATTGCATTGGAGGTTTGCCTACTTTAGAAGCCATGAAGGGAGCTGACAGGCCCTACTTGATGTCATATTGACATATTATTTTTATATTTTAATTATATATTTTTAGAGGCATGTCATGTGGTCTACCTGCACACCCTTGGTGATCTACTGGCAGATCATGATCTACCTTTTGGGCACCCCTGGTTTAAGCAATTTTACCAATTTTTATTTGAGTGTGTGGGGGGCATGCGTACAAATGGCTAATGTATTTTGACACAATAAGCCAGTGTTTTATTATTTATTTATTACTATTTACTGTAGGCCTACTAGCCCCCATTAAGTGACAATATCCCATGAAGTAGCAGGAGTTCTGGCTGGTCGCTCAATTGCCAACAGAAGCACTTTTGAGTATTTTATCAAATTGTTTGGGGAGCTAATCTGTGTTGCTCATTCAACAATTGCACGATCCAATACCAATTGGTATTATTGAAGGGGAGAAATAATCCACCAAACTTACGTTTTCAAACTTTTTTGAGGGGTTTATATGGTAAATAGTTTTGGATCTAATTGATTATTATGATTTATTTTATATGACGCTCAGAATTTCATTTAGATTTTCATCTAGATTTAAAGGGTTGATTGGACACACCCTTTTTTCGGGTATATGTCATAAAAGGTGATTTGTAAGATCTTGTCAACTACAGCAGGGTGAAATAAGAGCCTTGAATTTTATGTAAATATCCATGATGTTGCACTGTAGGAGAGCATGCCATAAAGATATCTGACATCTGTTTACACTGCTCTAACAGGCTTAATTGTCTTCACTAATCAACATTGTTTACTGAGCAAAATGAACAACCTGCAAGTTGGACTTTAATGTTTAGAATCAATGTTTTTTGTTATAAGATGACATTTCAGCTATTGTCATCTCTTCCCCGCTCTCTTCTTTCAGTTGCTGCCAATTTGCAAAAGATTGTTGATGATCCTCTGAACAACAGAAATGTGACCTTCAAACTGGTCAGTATATGAGTCACACTGAGTCCTTTATCCTCGCTTGTATATAACCGTTTCTTCCATGTCCAAAACCTTTAATTATCAGCAAATTGGTTAAATATTTCAACCTGTTGTCCCTATTTTGGGCATTTTGGTAGCAAAAATACCCAATCTACAAGCTCACAACGTAGATTGGCTACTCTCTTTAGCTACTTTTAAGCGACACTGTTATAAAATGATAAAATAACCGCCCATTTATGATAAAAAGATCAAATATACAGATTACAAGGTTTCTGCCCAACAGCAATCATATATTCAACATTTAGTACTTAGATTTATTTATTTGTTGTCAAAAATGTAATGGTGCTTTTGTACTACTGAAGTCTGTTCCTTTCTCCTTCCAGGCATCAGGCATGGACGAGTCTGAAATTCCAGATGATGTCAAACTCTTGGGATTCGCCCAGCTCAGCATCAGTTAACTTAAGTAGAGCCAACAACAAAGGACAGCAACAAAAATGGTATTGCACAGCTGCATTGTACTCAATTCCTAGAAACCACTACTGCCAAAGAGAAGGGGAGAGAGGGGGAGAGGTGGAGAGGTCAACCCGGCAGGAGTGGGAATCTTACTGCAGGGTGCATGTGGACCACGTCTGGAAAAAGGGGCCCAGTTTGACACAGGAATCACACGTGAAAAGTTTACAGTGCGCCTATAACACGGGAGGACGGACGCAATCAACTACATATATTTTAAATTACTTGTTTTGTTATCCTTTTTCTTTTCTTTTCTTTTCTTCATTACATAAGCACAATCCAAACCAACTCCTGCCAGTACTGGAAGTGATTGCCTTTTTATTATTAGCCGTGCCACAGAACTCACAAGAGTGTCATGCCACCTTTATTTGGCATTTTACGCTATTCTATGAATTTGTAAAGTGTAAAGCAAGCCTTAGTTTGTGAAGCGATGGATATTTACGAGTGTGATTAAGATTTAAGAATGAGTCCATTTGGTGATTTATTGGCTGTATTTTGCGTTTGGATACCCACAAAGCAAGCATTAGTCCGTCCTAACACTGATAACAAAATAAATCATAGACAACCTACCCACACTATTGTAAACATAATATTAAAACCCGCAATTGTGGTACATTCCAATTACAGTCATTACTGTGACTTCCTGGGAGTGTGTAGTATGAATTGATACACACACTTCATAATGCAGTGCTATGAATATCTTCCACCATGATATCAGAGTTTGTGGTGGTTATATCACAGATTAATATGAATTTATGGCTCTTATTATACGTACACACAAAATAGCAGACATTGCTCTGTCCCATGCGTGTAGTGCCTCCATATCAGCATGGATCTTCCAGAGGTATTCAAGGATAGGATAACGTCTGAATTGAGACCAAGCTAATTTTCTCGTACTATGCAATATATCATTTCTTTCTCGTCATTGTCTGTGACCACTGGTTGTTGCTGATATTTCACTGAGGTAAAACCATTACACTTTTCGCAGACTCCCCTTTAGGAATTCATGAATGGTCATCCACCATAGCTGGCTGTTTTAGGGACTTGTGGTTCGCATGACTAGCATGACAGCTAATGCTCTTTCATTCCAACTGTGCACTCCCAGAAATTGGCTGTGGCAGTAGACCACCCTAGCTTTGCTTGTGACCAAAAGTTCACCTTTCCTGTGAAACAATGACAGATTATTTATAACAGCGCCTTCACCCCAATCTCAATTATCATTGTTGGTGACGCCATGAAAACAATCTTCGTTAACTTTACAAAAACTAATTAGACGGTACATTCGTTCTCTTTCAACGTAGCATCTCTATTTTGGGCACAAGTAATCAAAAAAAGTGAGGAGAAATCTTTCACAAGTGTTGACAATAGCAAATCTAAAAATGGGCTGTTTTTTCACAGCATCATCATACAATGAAGTATGAAATGGGGCTTAAGTGGTTAATATTAAGAGTAGCAAGGGTCACATCAATTCAATACGCTGGTGGTTGAAAGCAGAGCTCCGTTGCAGCTAATGTTGGAATTTGACCAGTACTGAATGTCCTCAGGGTTGTGCGTGGTGAAAACTGAGCAATTGTTATATCAAAGTGAAATATTGTTATATCAAAGTGAAATATAACTTTGATGTCCTCAGACGCTAATGTTTCCTTCTCATTATTAGGCAAGTGAATTGGTTGATACTGCGTATATCCGTCTCTAATGCTTCACACACTCACCAAACAAATCATTTTTGTCACTCCCACTAGCTGTAAGGTTGTTTTGTACCATGAGCCAGAGCTCATAGCTCATAGTTCAGGTACCGTTGTAAATGGTGTATTTAAAAGATATTGCACAAATTATATGTTCAATTGGCACCTTTTTGATATGTTAATATGCTTATTTTAGTGTTACAGGGGGCTTGTAATCACACATTTGGTGCTTTGATGTCATGATATGCAGTTGTTCTCACAGAATTGTGTCCAGGATATGTCTGATGATCATGAATTAAAAGAACAAAAAAACAGACATGTTAAAAAAAAGTAACAAGACAAAAGGTACAAGTGACATGACAAGTATACAATTCTCTCGCTGTGTGGTAAAATAATTGATGAAATATACAGTAGTTAAACAAATTATCTGCATTCTATTTTTTTTTTCTATTTTTTCTTTTCCCCTCTAATTGTTGGCTAATCATGGAAGCCACTGCCTCTGTGTGAAATCTTGGAATGATAATTATTCTGGGCAACACAATTAGTAGGCTATTATTGATTGGTAACATGATTTTCTGTTTTCTATTTCTTTTTGATAGTTTTTGTTTTGAGTGGCTTATCAGAAAATGATAAAATCATCAAATGCCTATGTTTTGCCTATGGACATTTCTGGGTGAATTCTACACCTTGCCATCCATACAACATACAGTTCCCTTGCAAAACTATCTAAATTTGTTGTTGGTAATTGTCAAAACGAAAAGCAAAAATGATTTTCAGTAGATGAATAAAGTCACATGTTGGACTTAATGAGTTTGAATATCATTGTTTGTTTGGCTGGACCAGCAGGTCAAGCCCTGTATAGAAGCATTTATTTGACATTTGATTGATTGAAGAATTTATTAGAAGTTTGCATAGGAATAGGTACAAGTTTCATGTCAGTACAGTTCACTGGTACAAGGTCTGCTTTACTTTTAAAGTTTATTGCCTATTGTGCGCTACACAATCTCTGAGTGTGATGGTCTACGAAATGATTTTATTGGACAAAATATACATTTAAGTACATTTGACTCGTCAGATAACCAGTTTGGCTTTAAACCCAAGCGTGGCACTGACCTATGCATTTATGCACTGAAGGAAATTGTAAACAAATATAGAGGGCAATTCATCTGTACTTATGTCTTTTATTGACACGTCAAGAGCCGTTGATCGCATCCATCACAAAAAGCTTTTTATTAAATTAAGCCAAAGAGGGGTGCCCCCGGACATAGTTAGGGCCTTAGGGGGATAAAATGGTCATTTCGTGAGAATCAGTCTAAAAGCGCACAGATGTAGCCCAGGGCATGCTCTAATGATTTAGCTAGTGCGACCGAAGTCGCCACAGTGGCCAAATCAAGTTGGGATCCCATACTACAGGAAGAAAATACCCATAAAAAATCTGCTTTAAGTAGGATGTGAGGGGTCTAACTGCAAGCAGTTTCGCACAAAAAACTTTCCTTGGGCTAAAAACGGATCCACAAAACGATGGTTTAGTGATGAGTCATCACTTTTCACAGTTTTGTGGGGGCCATTTTTAGCACATGGAATGTTTTTTGTGCAAATATTTTTTTTGCAATGGATTCTGAATCATGACAAACCCCTAGCCATAAATTATAACTTCCAGTAGAGGGTGCTAATATGCGGAGGTTACGTCTCTCCTGGAGTTATAACGCAGAGTAAAATAGCTCTCGCTGGTTGAGCCTCCATGTCCCTAATCGCCTCAAAACATGTTTAAATCATGAAGTTGCTCACCTCATCGTCGAAACAGCTTTATATCTACCGATGAGCCCACTCGTTGGCATGTGTTAGTCCATATGTTTCTAATAAATTAATGTTTACTAAAACTTCTCTGAGACTCGCGTTTCCTCGTCGGAATGTTTCCGCATACAGAGCGCTTCAAACTACAGAACGTTGGAATACTTCCGCATACAAAAACGTCATGTCCTAGTATGAGCAAATCGCAACGGCGATCAACGTCACGTGATATGTAGCCTCGCGTAGCCAGGCTTTTACTCATCTCGCGTGATATGTTCGGCCATTTTACCCAAGCAGTTCAAAAACAAGGAAAGCGATGAGACTCAAAGAAGTTTTAGTAAACATTAATTTATTAGAAACATATGGACTAACACATGCCAACGAGTGGGCTCATCGGTAGATATAAAGCTGTTTCGACGATGAGGTGAGCAACTTCATGATTTAAACATGTTTTGAGGCGATTAGGGACATGGAGGCTCAACCAGCGAGAGCTATTTTACTCTGCGTTATAACTCCAGGAGAGACGTAACCTCCGCATATTAGCACCCTCTACTGGAAGTTATAATTTATGGCTAACAAACCCCTAGTTAGACAGACCCCTCACATCCTACTTAAAGCAGATTTCTTTCTGGGTATTTTCTTCCTGTAGTATAGTGTCGATGGGAGCCCAACTTGATTTGGCCGCTGTGGCGACCCCGAAGGTCGCCGACTCGGGCGCCCTAGCTAAACCATTAGAGCATGTCCTGGGCTACATCTGTGCAAATGTGGTGCTTTTAGACTGATTTGCTCCTGACTACTACCAACCAGACTATGAAAGTCAAGTGGGGCAATAGTATATCAGGCCTATTTGGTGTCACCAATGGTGTCAGGCAGGGGGGAATTTTGTCTATTCTTTTTAATTTATATAGCCTATGGATGATCTTTCTAAGCAGCTGGTTGTAGGCTGGGTGATAATGTGAATCATTTGATATATGCAGATGATTTAGAGGTGCTGAGAAGCTTCTCAATATATGCACTGAGTATGGCATTGAAAATGATATCAAGTATAATGCCAGTAAAAATGTAGTTGTAATTTTTAGAACAAAAGGGGATGAAGGTAAAATCTTTCCTGATTTTAAACTATCATTTAACAGAGTCTGTAGTCAAGTCAAATATCTTGGACATTTTATGACAGAGCAAATGATGGATGATAATGATATTCACAGACAGTTGTATGCACATGCAAACACTCTTGCACTCAATTCTAAAACTTGCTGGCAGCCAGTGAAGGGAGGCCAGGACTTGCCTACTACTTAAGTATATAGGCTTGGCTATTACTAGGACCACAACAGAACATTTTCGATGAACATTTCATAATGCCGGCATGAGGCATAATAGACACGATCCTTCTAACAGCCACAATTTCTCACATTGGTCCACAGGTTCAATCCAACTGGGGTTTGACCCAGTCTTGTTTCTTTGCATTAATCTATGCGCAAGGACTGTCTGTACATGGTCAAAGTGGCATACATGATCAAAGTGAATTATTCACACAAAAGTTACTGAATACATTCAGATGGTTAAATATTTGTGGTGCTGTCCTACAGTATTTTGTCCTTTACCAAATGGTACACAGTGAGAAGATGGTTGATTTTGGTGACATTCTGAGTGCTGTTGGGGACTTCGGGTTGTTCCAGAAGCTGCTTCTGCTTGGCCTATGCTTGCCAAGTATCTTACTGCCAATGTCTTTCACTAACATTCTTTTTATCCAGTCAGACCCAGTCCGACGCTGTAACACAGACTGGATACTCAAAGCTGATCCCAACTTAACCCCAGAAGAGCAGTCTAACTTAACCCTTCCACGGGAGAAGGATGGGACCTTCAGCAGGTGTGAGATGTTTGTCCCTGTGGACTGGCACATCGACACCATCAGGGAGTATGGACTGAATGAGACCACAGAGTGCCAGAATGGATGGGTGTACGACAAGTCTATGTATGAAGCCACCATAGTCACTGATGTAGGTTACAGTAAGTATTGGCTACATGTGTATGATTTACAATGATATTATTAGTACTGATGTTGCTGACATGTCCACATCAATGATGTGTTGTTTTGCAGTTTGATCTAGTTTGTAGCAAATCAAATCTGGCTGAAGTAGCACAAACTGTCTTCATGGCTGGTGTACTTGCTGGCACATTCATTTTTGGACCAGTTGCTGAATCGTAAGTGCTTTTTTACCCTATAACCATCAAGCCTGATCTATACTTGGTACTAGTGCACCATGTCTCACTCTCACACTAGCTCAACTCGTCACGCTGCAGCAGTGATGCATTATCAGCTTGTAGATCTACTATTTTCAGTTCCAAACAATGGCGCACAACTAAGTATAAATCAGTTGTCACTCATACACCAAGTATTACTTTACACCAGGGGTCTTCAACAGGGGGTCCGGGACCCCAAGCTCACAACGCCTCGCGCTGCGAGGCGTTGTGAGCTTGTAGATCGGCTATTTTTGGCAAAGAGCTTTGGAGGGGGAAAAGAGCAGACATTGAAAGGTCAAGTTTATTAAGTATTGACAGTTCAAGTGTTCAAAATATACTGATGATCGACCGTGCTGTCAAACAATGAAACTATATGGAATCTATGATAAGATTGTGGGGGTCCTTGCTTCATCTCTCTCTCAACTAAGGGGTCCTTGGCCTGAAAACATTGAAGACCCCTGCTTTACACTATTATCAAGTTCATTAATATTTCCTCCGCTGTCTAAACCCTATAGGTATGGTCGCCAGAGAGCCACTCAGATACCAGTAGCTCTTCTTCTCATTTTCACAATAACAGCTGGTTTGTCTCCGAGTCTGTACGTGTACATGACGTCCCAATTCATAGTTGGAGCTGCGATAGGAGGATATCGGGTTAATTCCACTGTATTAGGTATATCTCTATAATAATATCTTCTTCTGTTAATCTCTCGTGTTTGTTTTTCTATTGGCTGTCTCCATCAGTGTAAACTAGATTACAGTCATTTTACAAATATTTTGTTACCTTTTTCATATATTAGTTGCAATTAATGCGTTTTCTAAACTCTTAATACTTATAATTGTTTAACATTGGAAGTACCGTATTTAGTGGGTTATTGTTGTTATTTAACACTGTATTTGGATCTGTGTATACTGTGACTGTTTATAGTATGTACTGTATATTGTTGCTAATGTAACAAAATGATATAACTAATGTCCTAATGCTTGCAAATGTACATGGCAAATTAACCTAATTCTGTTTCTGCTACTTATTCTGATAGCTACAGAGTGGATTGGGGTTACCAGAAGGTCATTTGCCTCCTGTTTGAGCCAGATGTTTGCAGCAGTGGGGCAATGTATCATGTCTGGATTAGTCTATGTTATTCGTGACTGGAGACTGGTCCAGTATGCTATGGCTGGGCCACTGGCCGTTGTATTCGTATATATATGGTACAGTATACTGTATGGATTTCTCTTGTTTTCCATTGTGCTCCAAAAGCATTTTGAAAGGATTGGTTTTGAGAGCATTAATTAGAAGTAAGAATTACAATGTTTTAACTTGAGTTCCAAATCTTCCCTAAAATTGAGGTTGACTGTCTGGACTCAAATGATCTTTAAAGGCATGTAAGATGTATTATACAAGTGAACATACAGGTCCAACCGATGCAAATCCACAGCATTGCAGCTCTAACTGTAGTATCCTTTAAAACATATTTGTTGGGGGCCCTTAGATTTGTAAATATTCATTAGTGTCTCATTCTTGAGTAAAATGATTTGACGCCATTATACTGTATACTATTATATCCCAAGGTTTATTCCTGAGTCTGCAAGATGGTTGCTTGGACAAGGGAGAAGGGCTGAATCTAGGGCGCTGTTGCTCAAAGTGGCAGCGATCAATAAAACCCCAGTTCCAGAGATCCTTCTGGCAGAGGTAGGCTACATACGCCAGGCTCAGCTCTAAACCACTACTTCTAACAATGGTTTTCCCTGATAATATGACAGAATACTTGATAGCGGACCCCCCCACACCCTCCCTGATCAGCATTGTGATACACTTTTTTTCCTCAGCTTTCTGAGGGACCGAAAAAACAACACAGAGGAATCAAATTGCTCTTTAAATCTCCAGTCCTGATTAAACATTTCTTAATTATATCTTTTGCATGGTAAGTCTAATTTCGTGCATTTTATTATGGAAAGTAGTTGTTATCGCTGACCATTTCTAATTCTTTGTGTGTGTGTGTGTGTGTGTGTGTGTGTGTGTGTGTGTGTGTGTGGGTGTGTGTGTGCGTGCGTGCGTGCGTGCGTGCGTGCGTGCGTGCGTGCGTGTGTGTGACAAAGGGCTTCATTGATCTTAGGTTACTTCTGCCTCTCTCTAAATGTGGCCAAGTTCGGACTGAACATATTTCTGGTACAGTTCCTGTTCGGGGTCACTGAGATCCCAGCACATCTCCTGTGTATCTGGTTCCTGGAAGTGTTTGGGAGGAAGATCTCACTAACGTCCACCCTCCTCACCGGTGGTTTCTTTTGTCTCCTAACCCTGGCTTTCCCACAAGGTGCATTCCCAGCCCTCACTCACTTACTTACTTACAGTACTTACTTAGTATTTACTTAATACTTACTAATTTATTATTTATTTTCCACCACATTGAGATTCACGTTAAATTGAAGTAATAGTAGAGACAACTTGCGCCAATGAGACAATAATTGGGTAAGTTTGGGCAAAACCTCCAAGTGAGCTAGTTCTCTTGGCTTTGCTTGTTACCTGCCGGGCTGCCGAGTTGGAGATCGTTACAATAGAGGGTATGCGAGTGACATCATCATCATACCCGGAAGTTATCCCGGGAGCAAAAAAACTACTTTCTGGCCTTGACAGCCCATTCATGCAAACAGAAAAGTCCTATCTGATTGCATTAAACGACGTTAAACTCAATTTGCCACTCACTTTGCCTCTTGATTTGCCACTCGATTTGCCATTCACTTTATGCATGTGCATACCCTCTATACCAGGGGTCTTCAACGTTTTCAGGCCAAGGACCCCTTAGTCGAGAGAGAGAGAGATGAAGCAGGGACCCCCGCACAACCCATAGATACATATAGTTTCATCGTTTGACGGCACAACCATCAGTGTATTTTGGATTCATGTCAATTTGTGTTTACAGATATTTAACCACTTGAACAGTCAATGCTTAATAACCTTGACCTTTCACTCTGTACTTAGTCTGCTCTTTTTCCCATCTACACCAAACCTCTTTGCCAATTATAACAGATCTACAAGCTCACAACACCTCACAGCGTGAGGCGTTGTGAGCTTGTAGATCTGCTATTTTTTGCTAAAGTTCTCAGAATGAGGACACTAGGGTTCAAGTGGTTAATATAAAAAAGGATAAACAAAAGTTTATATCACACAAAGATTTGGTGGCCCCCATGTAGTGACTCTGAGGACCCCCTAGGGGTCCCGGACCCCCTGGTGAAGACCCCTGCTCTATACTATAGTATGCTCCCTCCGATTTTCATTCTACACCAAACTGTTGTGAGAAAATAGCTGAATGTTCGCCCCAGAATAGTAAAGCTATTCGGATAATTAATCATAAAAGGATACGAAGGAGGATAATCATTACACAAGGATTAATTCATAGGAGATTTGTCAGTCGTTTAATTGCCACATTGGACGATTATTTATGTTTCAGACAGTGCTATTACTATCACAGCTCTTGCCACCGTGGGAAGGTTCTTCTTGAACTGGGCTGGTTCCGTATGCATGCTCTATTCTCAGGAGCTGTTTCCCACATCTCTCAGGTACAACACAAATTTTTCTTTCTTTTTAAGAATATGAAGAAAAAAAAAAAAGACACATAAATATTTTGCCCTTTCTATCTGCTCTATATACATTTCCAGGCAGACAGCGGTTGGCTTGGCTTCCATAGGCTACAGAATTGCAGGGTTGCTGTCTCCCTCACTCAACCTGTTGGCCCTGTACCACTGGGCAATACCCACCTCTGTCTTCGGTAGCCTCGCAATAATTAGCGGGACTGTTGCATTCCTGCTCCCTGAAACCAGGAGAACAGAGCTGCCCGATTCCACTGATGAGCCTGTGGGCAAGAGGTGGGTATATACTCTGCACAACCTCTTTTTATTGCAGTTGAGACATGCTAAAGGCTGATTAGTTCATTCATGTTGCCAATGCCTCTTACAGTGAGTGAAATACATGATTGTGAGACTGGCAACAGTTAATCAAAATAATTCAATTAATCACTTATAAAAAAATACATATATATTTATAACACAATATAAAATAAGGCTTCAGTGCTTAATCAGACTATTGAATTTAGTCGATAATAAAAATAACTATTCGGTTTTGTTTGCGTTGGCAACGATACTCGCTGGGAACAAATGTCCCTACAATTCACCCTTTGTTAGCCTCCTGGTTGGTCCCTGACTGACCAACCAGCAGGCTCTATCTGCCTTGTCCCGCCCTGGTTCCGCCTTTTTTATGTTGAATTCGCTAAAATATAATTTTTGTAGAAATAAAAACATTTAAAAACATGCTGATTCACTATGCTAACACTGAGCAGCTCCATTTTACTGAAACCAAGTTTGAAATTAGAATTGAGCACACAGAATAACAATATGAAGCAACTGAATTAACATGGCAGTGGATGGAATGTCCCACTGAATGTCCCACCAAGACACAGCAACCAATGGGTGTGGAGAGGGGCAGGACAATGGGCGGGACTTGACAAAGGGTGAATTAAGCAATACCCATTGTACCTGTTGTCAAAGTACCCGTCTGTCTGTCTGTGTCCCTTTTATGTCCAAATGACATACTGTATGATTATATGGAAACTCCATATTGTGGGGTTCAGTGTCAGCCATGTAAAAAGTAATACATAGAATAGTAATCACTATGGTTTGCAGCCCAGAATAACCATTGTCTAATGCACTGGTTCACAAACACTGGGCCAGGACCCCTACATTTTGTTTTTAATTATTATTGTCTCCACCAGCCGAAGGCTGAGGGAGAGTATGTTTTCCCCTCCGTCCGTCCGTCCGTCCGTCCGTCCGTCCGTCCGTGCGTGCGTGCGTCCGTGCGTCCTCGCAGTTTGTGAGCAGCTAATCTCAGTCGCAGTTGGCCCGATCACTGCCAAACTGAGCACACACACTCCCTGGATGCCAATCTAGAACCTCTGCCCCACATTTTTCAAATCAGCCTCATGGTGGCGCTATAACAGGCCGATTTGTGTGGCCTGGTTGTTACCAGCTAATCTCCGGCGCCGTTGGCCCGATCGCTGCCAAACTGAGCACACACACTCCCTGGATGCTAATTCAGAACCTCTGCCCCACATTTTTTAAATCAGCCTCATGGTGGCGCTATAACAGGCCGATTTGTGTGGCCTGGTGGAGACCTGTGCTCGGAAGAGCACTGCTTCTAGTTTCAAATCATTTTCAAAAACCATTCCCAAAAAAGCTGAGATTTGCAATGATTGAATGCAATGATTTTTTCTAAATAATTTCCTTAATAAATAAAAGAAAAATCTAAGAAATTCCATAAATTAGAAAACAAAATGTTGAAGTAGTGAAAATAGCTGATCTACAAGCTTAAAACACGGCGTGAAGTGACGAGCTGTGAGTTTGTAGATCTGTATTTCTCACTAGTTTGGGTCCCGGGCAAACGTCTAATTTCTCATTTGGGTCTTGAGCTAAAAGATTTCTGAACTCACTGGTCTAATGTATGTTTTGCTCCCCTTCCTCCACAGTAACATGCCCTCCACGAAGAACAGTACCCCAGATGTGTCCAAGTCCAACCACAATAGTATAAGCTCTACCAAACTCTAGTCTAAATGATTACCTACCAATGATTTTATTTAACTGATCACATCTGGTTGTTGGGTGTTTTTGCCTGGACCACTTTTGGTGTTCACAAGCAACTACATACCGTACATTATTCTCTGGAAGGGAACCAGCCAAGTACTGTATATGGATTTTACTTATCTACCATTCTCTGGAAAACAGGACACATAAGATTGTACTGTGTGTGTACAGTATATTGTTGATACACTGCCAGATTCTAAGCAGTGTTACCTTGTGTTTCCTGTACTCGATTATAGCCCATGTCCATGTTTTCTGTATTCTGTTGCCTGAGCACAGTTTCAGGTTCTGAATTCTGTTCCATTTATCTACAGCAGGGCTTTTCAAAGTGGGTGACAGGGCACCCTGGGGTGCCGCAACGGCAGTCCAGGGGTGTTGTGAGATCATTTGATAATATTTGGAATTTATTTGGACACTTGAAAAAATATTACAGTGCAAAGTTATTTTCAGTCAGTTCTAACCAAAATGGCTATTATCTCAACGTTTTCTTCACAACATAATCACTAAAATATCGTCACTGTCAAGCAGAAACCTCGTATCTCCAAGTTTCAAATGTGTCTTTTGGTAAAGCAAAGCCCTGCTTCTTCATACAAGACTGTCACACAAAACTAGTGAAAACAGCCGATCTACAAGCACACAACGCCTCGCGATGCGAGGCATTGTGTGCTTGTAGATCTGCCGTTTTCACTAGTTTAGTACATTTTATAGATGATAAATAAAAAACGAATGGTTTTGGACATACAAGGTTTCCACCCGACAACGATGATATGCTATAAATATGCTGGGAGTGAAAATTATAATGTAGGGGTGCCTCGGATTAAAAAAATATGTATGGGGTGACCTGAGACAAAAAAAACGTTTGGGAACCCCTGATCTACAGTAGTACCTGAGTCCTGTCTCAGAGACCTATTCTGTCAGCCTGACCTATGTGTGCCTTGACCTTTTGCTTGTATCTGGTATTTTGGATAAATACCTACGCCCCCCTTTGGATTAATTTGCCTGCTTGGCCTGTTTTCTTGGTTTCGACCCTTGCCTGCCTCAACTACGCGTAAACTTTGTATCCTTTGAATGGATTTAATAAACTCACCGTATTGAACCTCCTCTGGCTCCAGTCGACCTGGTTTTGGATGAAAAGGCATTTGGAACTCTTCTCGCGTGCTCTGGACATTTAGACAGGGAAAGTCACCCCACTACGGAGACGTAACCTTTTAAACAGGTAAACATTCTGTTACTCTTCAAAAATGTAAATGTATCATCTCACCGGGGCTCTCTATGTTTACATTAGAACACGGTTAAATACATTTTATAAAATGCTCAAAATATTATGATATAAATCTACAATAGAATAGTATGATTCATTTAAAAAACTAGACCATTAAAAAGATCACATGCTACAGTATGTACAGTAATAGTTTTATTGCAATCTTGCCTGGTCTTTTCAGTTGCAGGAGGCATTACTGTACATTTAGCAATGTAACAGAAGCCATGATAGTCCATGATAATGATTATTTATCTCTTTCAATGAAAAATCTTTTGTAACTCTTGCCTTATAGTTGGAGGTCATGATCTCACTTGATGGAAGGAACAAATTAAATAATGTGTCTCAGTTCACAAAACCATCCTTGTCTGAGACAGAGTATTTTCAGTAGACTACAGTTTAAAAACTATTACTACCCAAGAACATACCTGATACAGAATCTCATGTAACAGAGCTACAAGAAAGTTATTTCCTAAGTTACAGTGTTAAAGTATTGGCTATTCAGCCAGCAGTGCAATATTCATCCTAACAATGGCTTTAATGATGAACACCACCTCATGTCTAGCCTATTGGTTGTGCTTATACAAGTACAGTACCACCAACATACATACCAAATTCATGAATTTTGACTTTATCACCCCATGCATTTGACTTCATCACCCCAACAGAAAAATGACTATCAAGAACACACACACACACACACACACACACACACACACACACACACACACACACACACACACACACACACACACACACACACACACACACACACTCTCTCATACATCATCTCATCTCATTTCAACATCTCATTCCTACAGTACAATAAGAAATAATTGCTGCAAAGAGATATTAAACTAATGCACTGCCTTAGAATAGAGGGTGATCAAATGTGCATTTTGTAATGAGGGGTTTATGTTTATTAAACAATTAAATATAATGTATTCATTCATTCATTCAATATTTATTTATTCTCGAAATTACAACTGAGTCGTTAGACTCATTTACAGTGTCGTCGAGCAGGACATTAGAAGTAAAACATCAACAACGTCAATGTTGATAAACAGCAAAAACACATTACATTGAGAAATTGAAATATAGCAAATATTAAATATGACAGAGATATTGTATATTCCCTTTGCACTATATGCATATAACATTTGGAGTTTTCATTTTGTGAGAGAACCAGAAAGACATGTTTGTTCTTGTCTGGATGGGAATGCTATTGATATGCTTTAGTTTTTTTGTAAAATGTCATATAGCTGCAACGGTCTACTGTCTCTTACATGACGGCCTACAGAGCTTCCATTATACGAGGCCCAGACATCAGACGGGAACTCCACACTTAATGTCCGCTGCCAAAGCCTCTGAAATCAGAGAAGTGCCCTTTATTAAAGATTTCATTCTTGGGAAGACAAAGTCTGATGTTATGGAAGACTCTTCCCCATGAGCGTGCAAAAAAGCAATGCCATGTAATTGTTAATGCTGTGAAGATGTGCAGTACGGTAATGGTCAAATATAACCAATTCTGCCGAATGTTGTTCTTTTTCATAAATACCAACCTTTTTCCCCCATAGCTATAGGACCTCCAAATCTGCCGCTGATCAAATTCAAGGTAAGCTTATCTGTACTGATATCTAGTTATTCTGATTGATTTGTGCCTGCTTTAGGTGATTTTATGTATGTCTTTGTGGCTTCTTTATATTTACCCTGCCCACATTCGCACAAGTGCCTCTAACTGTCTGTGGAAGATAGAAAATAACTTAATAGTGGATGGATGGATTTTCAAGAACCTTTGAGATAATTATCAGTAGACTGCTCCAAAGAGATTGTTAACTTCAAAAGTGAAGGTTGCAGTCTATTTCAAGGTCAAAATCAAGAACAGGTGGACAGATGTTCATGAAATATCATGGGAATGATCAGCAGGCTGCCACAATGAGATGAACTTTTGGGTCAAAAATGTCAATGGTAAAAGTCATCATGGTCAGAATTACATATAATCGGCCATATGTTAGGAATGGAGACAAGAGACATTGGGCATCGCTGTTATGTAACCTTCCATTTATCTTTACTGTTCATCTTTCTTCATCAACCAGGGACGCTGTACCACTAGAGAGAGCAGACCCCCACCCCTAGTGTACTTCTCACTGAAGATATTATGTAACATGACCTTTACTTTTATGGTCTGTCTTTGTTCAGCCAGGGAAGTAAGGAGAATTGGATCTATAAACACTAGCACTTGACAGTCTAAGCTATTGTGCTTTCACTCAGACCACATTGCTTGTTAATAATACACCAGAAATGGACTGAGTCAGCCCACGAAGATAAAGATGGCCTGCCACGTTAATGTTCTCCCTACACCGACACCTTGACCGCCGGCTACAGTACAACAGATGTACGACCAATCGCTTTTTTGAATGCCAGTGGGTATATGAATTATGATGTCGAAAATCACACATGGAAGTTGCATATATGTAAAAATTCAAAACTCGGTTCGAAGTGAAGCGGTGAATCTTAGTATAGAATTGTCTGGAGAGCCGGTATGACAGCCGGTATAATAGGTTTTAAATAAATATATAAAAAGTCCTGCTTGCTGGTCTCTTAGTTGTTTGTCAACTGCATCCCTCTATAATTATTTCAGTTTCTGTTATCTTTGTGGCCTACTAAATTTTTCAACTTCTGCTAGATTTTCAATGTATTTACTCTTGTCTGCCTTAATGCTCCTTTTTACCATTCTGTTAGCATCTGTATATTCTTATTGTGCCTTTGCTTTTGCTCTTATGCGGCTATTTGTCATTGCTGCAATAGGTGAGACCTATTGCATGTACAAGACAGATAAAACCTGAAGGCCAAATTATCATGTGAAGCTTGACCAATCCTCAAAGTATCCATTCATCTGACCGGGAGGGACACCGCACACATATTCTTGACGTACAGGACAGATAAAGCCTATTCATTCTGAACTGAAATGACCATATATGGACATGGGACACACATTTTGCTTTTTGAAAAAACCTGACTGATATTTTGCACGTACGGGACAGGAAAAACCTGTTCATTCTGGCCTGGAGTGACCATATATGGACATGAGGTGACATACATTGTGTTTTTGAAAAACCCTGTTCATTCTGGACTGAGATCACCATATATGGTAATTAAACAGACATTCTGTTTTTGAAAAAGCCTGTTCATTCTGGACTAAAATGACCATATATGGGCGTGATACACACAAAGCCACTCATTGGAAGTGGTTTTCACCGCTTCAAAAATAAATCCCTATATAGAGTGCAGACAGGCAAAAAACAAGTACTAACAAGGAGACCAAGGAGCTCATCATTGACTACAGGACGCATTGACAACATGTGGAGATGGTCAGTGACAGACAAGTGGAGATGGTCAGTGACACACATGCATGGGCCATGCATGTGTTGAAAAGGCCCAACATATGTTCAGCCTCATGTGGCTGATTCTGAATGAGGCCCGTCAGGACGTACCATCGAGAGAATCTCGATTACCTGCATCTCTGCCTGGTTTAGGAACTACACAGGGACGTGCAGAGAATGTTAGAGAGGCAGGGTCTGAAATCTCTAAAAGGGCACTTTTGGTGAAACTGTTCAGTGTGTGATGCCAAACTGCACTAAGAGTAATCAAGCCAATACTGAAGATGTGGCGGATTTCTAGGGCAATTCTTTCAAGATAAAATGCTGCTTTAAGAGTTTGGAAAAGGCAATTCTCTTGAGTAATGCTGCCTTCAGGTATGGCATGGAAAGGCATTTCTTTCACCGCAGTACTGCATTCATGGTCTGGAGAGAGGGCACTTTTTATCCTTTGATGTCTGCATGCACGTGCTTGGAACTGCACCTCCCTCAGTCACTACAGAGGGTGGAGCAGACGGCCCAGCACATAATCATCTCTCCAGGACATAGACAGGCCCGCTTGTTTATGCCAATCGTTGAACTATATAATGAAATGTGAAACAAACAGACTAATAGGGCCGCCTAATTATAGGGACAATTTCAACAGTCTACAACAGTGGTTCTCAAACCTTTTCATGTCAAGGACCCCCACATTGACACTTATTGGCCCACGGACTGCCATTTGAAAAGATATGCCAGGGACCACCATAAGAGAAGTCTTTACTTCTCTACAGGCTTGGCTGCAGAATGAAATGACTGAGGGGGCAGTTGAAAATAGTGAGGGGGCACATCTCATGTTTTATATTAAAACAATATATATTTTGATGTTGTCGAGTGGACACCTTGTATGTCCAATACCGTTGGTTTTGTATTTATCATTTAAAAAAATATTTAAACTAGTGAAAATAGCCGATCTACAAGCACACAACGCCTCGCGATGCGAGGCGTTGTGTGCTTGTAGATCGGCTATTTTCACTAGTTTTGTGTGATAGTCTTGGAAGATAAAGCGGGGCTTTACTTTACGATAAAATGTAGAAATTTGAAACTCGGAGATACAAAGTTTCTGCCCGATAGTGACGATATAAAACTTAAACTGAGGGGGCAGGATTTGCAACTGAGGGTGAAAGGCCCCCTCTGGCACCCCCGTGGCGCCGGGCCTGCTTCTCTAGCAGTGATTCCTACTTTTCAACCCATCTTTGTGTAACTACCTACTACACTTTTTTGGCCACTAGATGGCCACGCAAGTTTGGTGCTCACTCACTTTGATTGTAGATACATTCCATTTCAGAAATATTTTATTTTATGTATATCTTTTAGAATATATGCATTTATTTTATGTAATTTATTTGCGCAAAAGTCTGTTGAACTCTGACACACACATTCTGTATTAGATCTTTGTTCTGATATTTGATCTTTTAATTTTTACTTTCACTCTTTTATTCTGTTCTTCCCCCGCCCTGACAATGATTCCGCTTTATGAACCATCAGGCATCCACAAACCTCCGATTTGGCCTTCCTCTTCTCCTCTTTCCTAGTAGCCGGGGAGCCACCAGGCCACAATGTGAGTGGACCTGTGATGTCATGACATACTTTTTATTTTTGTTTTTTCTATTAATTTGGTCATTAAGGTACACAGAATGAGAGGCCTGCTCTGCCTGAAACATTGCGAAAAAAAGTTTCCCATTGACTTCACTACAGGAAAAAACACACCCAAAATAAATATGATCACTTTTCACAGTTTTGTTGGTCCGTTTTCTAGCCCAAGGAATGTTTTTCATGCAAAACAAATGCTTGCAATGGATTCAGAATCATCAAGAACCCCTAGTTTGACCCCTCAAATGCTACTTAAATCATATTTATTTTGGTGTGTTTTTTCCTGTATAGTAAAGTCGATGGGACAGTAATATAAATGGCCATAACCTTTTTTCGCAATGTTTCCGACAGAGCAGGCCTCTCATTCTGTGCACCTTGATGACCAAATTAATAGAAAACGTATGTCATGACGTCACAGGTAAAACCCTATTCTTTGAGCTTTTGGGCCTGTGGCTCCCCGGCTATAGCTGGCAGCTGCATCTTCAGCATCCTTCTCCCAATGCATCCCTCCTCTGAACATCTCCAAACCTTCCAACCTGGGCAGATCCTCATAATGTAATAATTTCTGACCTTGTTCTTTGCATGTCACTCGTAATGAGAATCATAGCATGATACTCACTACCAACTCCAGCTCTGCCTCCTGTCTTTTTGTCAGTGCCACTGTTTGGTCTTACTACCGTCTTACTGTACATCTTCCCTCTCATTCCTGCTGGTACCCCTCTGTCACTTCTGTCACTCCCGACATTGCCTGCACTCACTTCTTCACCACTCTCCCATGCACTCCCCATTCATTTGGATAGTTGTACCTCAGATATTTAAAGTCACCTTCACCATCTTTACTCCTTGCATCCTCACACTGTTGTTCAACTGTCCTCCCTCTCGTTCACTCATGTTTACTCCTGCTGACTTTCATTCTCCTTCTATAATGCATTTATTACTTTGTTGTTGTTTATTATTGCTGCTATAAATGTTGGAGAACCAAAACCAAAGAATGTTCCTGTTATGCCAATGCACTGTTTAATGTAATAATCTTGAATTGAATCTTTATTTAAAATGTAACTGTAATTTCTTAAGCTTACATAAAATCATTTCAACCATTCTTTCTGCATAAACTAGTTTGAGGTCACAAAGAGCCTGGTAAACCACCCTGGGTGCTGGTAATCCCATTTCATTTGATTTCAGCTATAGATCCTTAATAAACCTGAAGGTCCTTAATAGATGCATTGTGAGCTTGTAGTAGATCGGCTATTTTCAAATGGCCGAAATGCAAATACCGTAGGGCTGAGGTTATGTATGTTTTGTAATAATAATCTAAATATACAAAGTAACTAGTAACTAAAGTTTTCAAACAAATGTAGTGGAGTAAAAGTATAATATTTGCCTCTGAGATGTAGACCCTACTGGAGTAGAAGTAAAAGTACTGAAACGCAATGATCTTTTCACACATAACATACTGCTTCACAACCTGGTCTCAGACCAATATAACAACCATGCAACCTATTGAGTCACTATACAAACAGACATTAAAAACACTCGATCAAAAGCCCAACCGTTACCACCATTGCCATATAGTACAAAAATATAATTTATTTAATTTTGAAAGCTTTAGGCATTTTATGGATTGCTGTCTTGTGTTCAAGGTTCTCAATGGGCTTGCACCTCCACCACTGAAACAGTTCATAAAACGTTGTGAAAGTGGTGGCAGAACAACAAGGGCTACTACCAGAGGGGACTGTGAGGTACCATCCAGGCAGAGCGTGTTTGGTAACACAGTTCTCTCTGTTAGAGCCTCCAATCTATGGAACAGTCTCCCGACTGAAGTAAGACAGTCGTCCAACTATCTGACCTTCAAGTATAACCTTAAGAGGTGGCTTAAATCGGGTCAGATTTGTAATCATGAGTAATTATCTGTTCCAGCTGTCACTGGAGTTACTCATGGGTGGCTAGTATTGGTCCCCTTTTTTCAATTTACTATTTTACTTACTATTTACTAATTACTATTTTCTATTACTATTTACTACTATTTTACTATTGTCGGCTTCAACCGTGGGAGGTGGCTTGGAGCGGGTCAAGCTTGCGATTATGAGTGGCTATCAGCTCCATCTGTCATTGGAGTCACTCATCCTGCTGTAATTATTATTATTATTATCTGCTCCATCAGTCACTGGAGTCACTCAACTTGCCATGGTCATGTCCCCTAAATGTTTTACTGTATTGTTTTGTACTGTACGGTATTGTATGTATTGTATGTTTTGTATAGATAGCCTTTTACTACTTTTGTACAGCCTGCTCAGGGACTACAGATGAAAATTAGCCTATGGCTATCTCTGGCTCATTTACATAGAAGTGAAAACTGACATGTCGATCAAAAAGTACAGTACTTAATAAGTACATGTACTTAGTTACTTTTTCATCGCTGGAAACAAGGAACAACAAGGAAATCACCAGGCTACCCTGAAGTGCATGTCAAGGCAGAGGCAGACATAGGATACGTCAGAACCTCGCTATAGTTAGACTCCCTGTGCTCCTAATACAGGCACAAAAAGGTCACAGTATTATTTTTCTGCTTAATGTTTCACAGATGAGTTCATTGAGATGTTTCTATAAGAAGATAACAATAGCAGAGGAGGAGGAGGAGAGTCAGGTAAGTTAAAGTAACTTAGTCCTACTGACTTTTCTAGTTTGTTTTTAAAGTCGACCATATTACTTGTGGATCACAAGTAGGCTATGGCAGACTCAGAAGAAGACACAGACCGAAATCACAGTCTGTGTCTTCTTATTTCCTAACAGTAATTCAATTATAACTTAATTGGATGAAATCATTTATTTTTTAAGTCACACAAGGCCCATATTTAAGAACTGTTCCATAAAGAAATGTCTTCACAGGGAATAAGGATCCCGCTGGACCCCCCTACTCCTCCACCACAGTAAGAAAACAATGTACATGTAATGTATAATGTTCTGTCTGTCTGTCTCATCAATCTGTCTCATCAATCTGGTCTATCTATCTATCTATCTATCTATCTATCTATCTATCTATCTATCTATCTTTATACTTTATTTTCCTATATTGTTTGGATTTTTAAAGAATGATCACGTTTAAAAACTAATCTGTGGTGTGATGTAATGGTCAGTTGTTGCTGAAATGTAGATTAAACATTGACTAGTCTCGCGTAGCCAGACAACCATTCCACAATCTCCAAACGTATCACCGGAAGCATTCGAATATTGTGGGAGGCAACAGTCTGGCCACGTGAGACTAAACATTGACAGACATCATTTAAAGGTGTTCCTTTGGCTCACTTCTTTTCTCCTCAGCTTCTCGAATGATACAATCAACACCCGTAACATGGCTGATTTTGGAGAGATCCTTAGGACCATTGGTGACTTTGGACTATTCCAGAAACTTCTTCTTTTTGGTCTTTGCTTTCCCAATCTCATCCTGACCTTTCACCTTGCAAGTGTGCTTTTTGTCCAGTCAGACCCAGTCCGACGCTGTAACACAGACTGGATACTCAAAGCTGATCCCAACTTAACCCCAGAAGAGCAGGCTAACTTAACCATTCCACAGGAGAAGGATGGGACCTTCAGCAGGTGTGAGATGTTTGTCCCTGTGGACTGGCACATTGACACCATCAGGGAGTATGGACTGAATGAGACCACAGAGTGCCAGAATGGATGGGTGTACGACAAGTCTATGTATGAAGCCACCATAGTCACTGATG
>NC_137814.1:20489700-20620729 GCF_963921795.1 Nannobrachium achirus | reverse complement strand
ATGCTGCTGTATGTTAATGGTCTTGAGAAAAATTTAATTAACTCAACTCCAACTAACAGTACCGCAATTCATATTTACCATTTGAGTACTATACCTGCATTCCTCCATCCGTATGTAGGCCTACTCAAACTGTTACATTTATATCATAATGAAAGTGAAACAGTCCATGTTAATAACATAATGCAATGTGTGTTATCAGTGACCTATGGAGTGGTGCATATCAAATAAGATACAGTATATGCTCACTTAATAGTTGCAACGGCACTGAAGTGGATTGTTTTATGCAAGCCACCAGAGTGATACAGTAGCTGAAAACATTTCAGTTTAAATTTTAAGTTGCCTAACTTATTGCAAAGTAGTCTCTGGCATGTCTACCAAATTCAAGTTTCAATTCAATTGTGCAATGTGTGGCCCTTCAGTCACTCTATTGAAGTCAGTATGGCCCTCTGGAAATAAATGCTGCCCACCCCTGACCTCGGGTGTTCTTATTTTTATGTAAAATTTTTAAGAAGACCATTTAAACCGGTGAAACAGTGTGCAGTGCACCCTCAAGTACTGGTAGGACATGCAGTTATCTTTCTGCACCAACTCTACATCATTGGTGGGGTGGCATGGGGTGGACACCTGTTTATAGTTTACTTATTTTGCATGCTTTTCTCTTCTTGAATAGAAATCAGCCTCTCATTATTAGCAAGTAAAGTGGCAATACCTAACATCCATTATTTTGTATGAATTATCAGATCAATCACTTATGAATGTTGCAATTTTGGTGTTTATTCCGTCTTAAATGTTGATTTCATGTAAACCTCTGTACCATATCTTTAAGTGGTGCACATTGCTGTTGTCGGGTGGAAACCTTGTATGTTTTGTATAAAGATTTTTGAAAATAGCAGATCTTCAAGCACACAACGCCTCGCCCCACGAGGCGATGTGTGCTTGTAGATCGTCTATTTTCATTAGTCTTGTGCGACAGTCTTGTACGATGAGGCAGGACTTTCATTTACGAAAAAACGTACAAATGTGAAACAAGGTTTCTGCCGGACAGTGACAACATCTCTGTTGAAATCTGTTGAAGTTATTCTGTGTGGACTCGCTGTGCAGTACCTGTCTCCTGTGAATGTTCCCCCATGTAGCCACTGAGTGGATGGGGGTGACAAAGAGATCATTTGGATCATGTGTGAGTCAGCTATTCGGTGCGTTCGGACAGTGTATCCTTGCCGGCATTATCTACCTCATCCGTGACTGGAGATTAGCCCAGTGGGCCATTGCATCACCGCTTGCAGTGGTTCTTATTTACATATGGTTTGCATTTATCATATATCAGATTTAAATTACCCTTAATGTTGTATACTGGTTGGTGCATTACGAATTATTTGCTGAGTTCTGTGGTGATTGTTTCTGCCAGGTTCATTCCAGAGTCAGCCAGATGGCTGCTGGACAGAGGAAAGACAGAGGAGGTCCAACAGTTGATTCTCATGGCAGCAGCAATCAACAAACGTACAGTTCCAGAATCTCTACTGGAAAAGGTACTGGAAAATGGAAGTTGCTATTAAAGGTGTATTCAGTGATAATGAAAGTGGCTGGGGGTCATCTTGTCCCTTACTGGCTTACAGCGTGGAAATATTTCGTTTTTTATCGATTTTTTACACCATTATAATGTTCTCGTTTTGATTAGACCCAATCACTGAATAGGCCTACGTCTCCAGCTTCAGGATATGTATGATACTGATTTACTACGAGACTGTGGCATTTTATGAGTTCAGTAGTTTGCAATCTAGGCATTTAGCAGACGCTCTTAATTCAGAGCGACTGTGGTTCTCAAAACTTTTATTTTGACCATCATAACTAAACATCATAACATACCTACTCTACCCTGATTGGTCGAGGACTGGCTGGCCACCTCTGAAAACCGAATCTAGCTATGCTCGCAACACGGGCCATGGTGGAAGTCCTTATATGGTCTGAATATACCTTTAACAAAATAACGTATTTGTTGCTATTGAATTATTGATCTTTATTTGTTTTTTTTTCATTGAAGCTGACTTGGAACACCTATACGTTGTTATACAGTACCTTTCACCGGGAAGACCTCTGTGTGTTCTATAATACAGTGTATCGCAACAGTATATTCTTTTGAATACATTTCTTTTTTCAGAAAACTTGGGTCTGGATTTAGACTGTGTTTTTAGAATCAGGCTCAGGTCCAGGCTCGGCTCCAGGATGAAATGATTGAGAGGCAGTTGAAAATGGCGAGGGGGCACATCAGATTTTATATAAAACAATATCTACATAACACTTAAACTGAGGGGGCAGAATTTGCAATTGAGCTATGCCCCCTCTTGCACCCCTGTGGCTCTGGGCCTGCTCAGGTCTAAATGGGTTAAAACATGTTAAGGGATAAGGTGTTAATAATACATATTTTCCTTCAGTTTAACACTATTTGCTGTTATAACCAACAGGGTTATAGCGGTAACCTAATGTAATTTGTACATTATAGCCTATTGATGTGAAATTTACATATAGTGCACTGAAAGCAAAAAATCTTAAAACTTGAAATGTTTTGCTTTTGGTAATTATTGAAGTTATGATGACCTGTATTTCAGATTAGTGAGGATAAACCTGTGGAGAAAGGAGGAATCAGAGTTCTTATCAGATCTCCTATACTCAGGAAGAATTTCATTACCATATCATTTGCATGGTAAGACAAATTCCCAAGTGTGCTATCTCCAGTGTCCAACTTGAATAATCAGAACAATCAATTAATAATTATTGTTACCTGTAATATGAATCATTTAAGCCCTGTTCACTACATTCCAAAAATAGCCAATGTGCAACCAATGACGTGTTGTGAGCTTATCTGCATTGTAAAACATGTTAAAAAAATTAATTATTAAAAATAGCCAATTGATTTTATTCTATTTTCAGCTAATGTTCCCCCATGAATAGGGATTCTGGAGTTTAAGAGATTAAATTGCAGAGATTGCAAGGACATTTCTTTTGTCTTATATTTACCTAATATAAATGCACAAATAAATAATATGTCTATTTTCCCCTGTTGAAAAGGTTTTCACTGAACCTAGCCTACTACTGTCTCTCATTCAATATGGCCAACCTGGGTTTGGACATCTTCTTAACACAGCTTGTGTTTGGACTCTCTGAGGTGCCCGCTCATATACTTTGCATATGGCTACTGGAGGTTTTAGGGAGGAAGCTCTCCTTAATGGGAACACTTCTAATTGGTGGACTTTCTTGCATCCTCATTCTAGCTGTTCCTCAAGGTACGACACTTTAAATCAATGGTTCTCAAACCTTTTCATGTCAAGGTCCCCCAAATGTATTTAGCCGCAGACCCCTTTTGTAAAATATGTTGTGCCAAAGAAAATAATAACTGTGAATCATTATGCAATTTTTATATTCTCTTTCAGATAATGCTGTTGCTGTTACGACATTAGCTGTCATCGGGAGGTTTCTGATGAACTGGGCAGGGTCCATATGTAACGTCTATGTTCAGGAGCTGTTTCCAACATCTGTTCGGTTGGTCCTCATGCATCCTCATGCATCTTCTTTTAATCCTCTACTGTAAACATTCCAGTGTTCATTTCCATTTATTCATGCCTAGCTAATATAATACCCCCCTTTTGACAAAATTATGAAATGCTCTGCATTCCATTAATAGAATTGCAGTATGTCTTTTTTCCCCCCTTCAAAAATATTTTTAATGCCTTACTGTAACTTTATTACTTACAGAACATTATCTTAAAGTCCCTCCTTTTCTTTAAAAAGAAGTCCCTCTTGGGGGGGGGGGGGGGGGGGCATGGTGGCGCAGTCGGTAGCGCTGTCGCATCACTGCTAGAATTAGGTCCTGCGTTCGATTCCCGCTGGGGCCGCTGGGGGCGCTGGGGGCGTGTTCTCTCCTCCGTGTCATCAGTGCCCAGTGCCCACACAAGTGGGGTTGGCAAAAGGGCCTTTCTGTGTGGAGTTTGCATGTTCTCCATGTGTCTCCTATAGGGTAGGTACCCTCACAAAAAACATGCAGTAATCCTGGTCTCTATACTGCCTCCCCCTGGCCAGCCGGGGCGCCTGATGGAAGGGAAAGGAACTGGTTGGAATAATGTGTCATGTTCCTTCAACGCGCTACGTCCAGCCGGGGAATCTCTCCCCTGTCAGGTGAAAAGAAGCAACTTGGACTCCTCATGCATAGAAGGAAGCATTAGGTCAGTCCGTTGCTCTCCCCAGGTTGGCAGATGGATTGTAACGCCCAGGATTACATTAGATAATTGACACTGGGTGAAAAATGGGTTGCAAAATCGTAGCCTAGTAGTCCCTCTTAATGCTGTGCTTTTGTAGCCTGGCGGGGCCTGACGTCATACTGCGTTCAATCACTCATTCCTTTCCCAGTATAACTTATACTTATAGTTATACTGGGGAAGGAATGAGTGAGTGAACGCATCATGATGTCAGGCCCCGCCAGGCTAGTACTTTTGAGGCCCAATCCTTGTATGCAAATATTGAGGTTAAATACAAAAGGGTGCATATCTCCTTCTCTGTGTTTCAGACAAACCGCCACAGGACTGGGAGCTATAGGAACTAGAATAGGTGGTCTGTTGTCTCCATTGCTCAACCTGTTGGCAATGTTCCACTGGTCCATACCTACCATCGTCTTTAGTAGCCTGTCACTGGCGAGCGGGGTACTCGTCTTCATACTTCCTGAGACTAGGAGAACAGAACTGCCTGATTCAACAGAGGAGGCAGAGGGCAAGAGGTAAGCACACCAAATGAACACATAACACAGATAAACTCTGCTTTGGTAGCGCACAGTTAAATCTATAGTTTTGTAATTGTCCAGAGAACATAGAGAGGTCCTATCGAGGGTCTTGTCAATATAAAAGGCGGATCTGCTGCAGTGAAGAACATGTCTCTTAATCACTTAAACCCTATATACTTAATTGTCCAGGGTCCCTCTGGGTTCTATAGTAGGTACGGTACAGTATTACCCTCTACACCAGAATAGCAGATGTACAAGCTCACAACATAGAATATATGAAATGCAAGTGTTTCTACTGTAGGGGGCAGCCTAAAACATCTAATCCAAGTTGAACTCTATACTCTTTGTTTTAGTAATCCTTGCTGAGCCAAGCAAACTTCTTTTGAACTTTGAAGTATGGTTTATTGAATAACCTACTCAAATCAGTTTATGGGCTAGGTGTCCAGCTTGAAAATGCCCACAGGGTTGATGAGTCACATCAGTGAATGCTTGCTTTCTACCATTTCTTTATTAGTCTTTTTTTTCATCACATTGTTCTTTAATACTGTTAATATTTTGGACACATCATCTATGTAAATCTTTCTTCCCTGTACCAATATTGCCCTTTCTTATATAAATGAACAAACGGTGGTAGCTTTCCTTATCCTGTTTGCTATGTAAAGCTCTCATCATATAGAACACTTTAATTACAGATGTGACTACATATTTTATTTTACTTCCTGCAGTAGAAGTAAAAAAAAAAGAAGGTGCAGGTAAAAAAAAAAGAAGGTGCAGGTTTGTTCATGTGTAGTTTTTTTCTGTGCGATTAATTTGCCCCAAAAAATATATATTTTCTGTTCTTGACCCCCTCTATACCAAATATCTTCGCCCTAAATAACCAAACTTGTAGATCTGCTATTTTCGTCATTTTTGTCTATTAAGACATGCCCAGAATATGGACGCTAGGGTTCATGTAGTTAAGACCATTGGGTGTTATTCTTGTACACCAATTGTTCTGTTTTATTTTTCCCTACAGAACTATGACTCCAATGAAGAGAGGAAGTGCCTTACGCATGTCGGATCACAATATTATAAGATCAAGCAAACTTTAATGTAATTCCTAAATAAATGTAGTTGTTTCATGTTCAGAACAATGTCAAATAATCATATGTTGCTATATAGTCATACAGAATGACTTGAATGGAGCATCACTGAAGTGGATGGTGTCAATTACTTGTATGTTTGTCACAGAACCAAATGAAAAACTCCTTCGGCTCGGAACGGAACCTACATGTTTTGAACTCTGACGCACATTTTGTTGCCATATCTTCTCTTTTCTTATTTGACATATATCGTCTTCAACAGGGGGAAAAGGACCCCTGGTCCTCAGAGTTATCACAAGAGGGCAGCCACATTTTTGTTTAATACTATAGGAGGGTTTATTTATTGTATTTTATTCCTTTTTTCAAAGCAATTCAATGTCTGAAAATACAGATTAACATGACATACCGACATATTATTAGCAAAAATAATGTGTAAGCAAACAAACTAAGATTTAACTTAGAACACTTATGATCATCATCACTTGGAAGCAACCCATAGGCAAAAATAAAACTGCTGAATACTTCCCAGGCAGCTAGTCTCAAATCTCTCGTGGTCAAAAGACATTGATGAGACAATCACCTAACTCTGGTGAGCTAGCTTTGAAAGCCTCTTGTGAAGTTGCATGGAAGCCTTTCTAAAAATAAAAAATAAAACAGCTTGGCCTTAAAAATGTTTAAACGTTTTGACAAAGTGTTACAGTCACCATTAAACAATGTCTATGTTTACAAGTGTAATATTTAATAATGTAATAATTCTCAGCTTAAGACACAATTAAGAGACTTTGTCCTTGTTTTAGCTATGCTCTATGTACGAAACAATTTCAACCATGATCCTGTATTGCTTGATGTCTATCCCAGTCCCGGGAAATGTTGAAAATGTGTCTGTTCAGTAACGCATTTCCCCATCTCTATACAGTAGTTCTTTAGTAAACAGAAAAATCTGAAAGAAATTAGGAAAAAAAGAAGAAGAAAAGAAAAACCTGTTTCATCGAGAATAGTGTCTTTCAATTAATTTCTATTTTTGGGTAGATACAAATATATATTGTGATTTGAGATACTATGTACACAAATGTAATTTTGGTTGCATAATTAAAGCTAATTAAAAAGCAGTGTCTCTGATTTTATGAATGAACTTGCACCCCTCCCAGCAAGCACGTCAGGACCTGGACCAATCAGTGACGTCTCGATTGGGGCCAGATCACAGCCCATATGGGGATGATCTTGACGTCATTACCAGGACACCATATGGACTTTTTTGTTTGACAGGATTATTGTTATGTTTGTAATGTTAGTTGAAATATGAGCATATAAGGTTATATTCTGGGACATATCTAACTAGTTATATCACCTGATTTCAACCAACATAAATCCTGTATAACAAAAAAGTCCATATGACGTCTTGGTAATGACATCAAGATCATCCCCATATGGGCTGTGATCTGGCCCCAATCGAAACGTCACTGATTGGTCCAGGTCCTGACCGTGCTTGCTGGGCTGGGCTTATGCACAACCAATCACAACAATACTGTATTACTGTAGTACTGTACAACTAGGCATCCCACTCACAATGACATTACTCATGTCATTTGTTCTTGTTTTTATTTTATTTCACAAAAAGAATAGAGTCCGCACACCAACTGTTCTGTCCTTAGCACCCGTGACCCACCAGTCGATGTGCATTACCTAAGTTCCAGTTCTTGTCACTGACAACTGCCACTCAGGGAGGGTTTATATTGCATAGCATTGTTATTTCAAGACAATATAGATTATATAGAGATAAAGCACAATTCTGTTAGAAAACCTATTTGAAGTGATCAGTTTTATACTGTACAGTATTATACTGGAGTTACAATTTAGGCATTTATCAAATGTTGTTATAGAGCAACTTACAGTAATCGTATGAACCCGTCCCTAGTCAACAAACGACATCAAATGGTCATGTGTTCAGCCTTCAAAGACAAACCTTTGAGATAATCCTTAAAGGTTTGACAATGAGTAAATGTTATGTTTTTATGAGATGACTGTAAAATCTCAGGGCTGCACAAAAAAAACATTGCAATCTCAGGTTAGTGCTTGTTATTTTATAAAGACAACAGACTCAGGTGTACATTATGACTTATGGATATTTAGGAATAAGGAATCTTACATTATTTCTTGTTTTATCACAAAACTGTTAATATTCACTCCCAAAAGTTCTACATGACCTTCTTGGAAAGTGTCTAGAATTATGGTATGTCACATTCTAAGCTACAATCCAAAGTACAATTGAATCAAAAAGTTTATGGCCATCATGTTCTTTTACTGTAAGTGTGGAATGCATCATTAAAACATTTTATTTTATCTGTACAGAAGACTTCTTATCAAGTGAGTCATCCAGTCACATGTTGAACCATCTTTTGGTCAAACTCTAGCAATAATTAATGTCCAGTTAAACCCTACGGTACTGTATATCATTAGTTGACCCCAGTACCCCAAGGCTCAATACTAGATCTTCTAGTATTTCCCTCCACACACAAGTCTCTTCACCGAAATTAGCAGATCTATAAGCTCACAACGTGTCACTATGTGACACAGTGTGAGTTTGTAACCCCTGAATAAGGGACCCAGAACTGGGATACTAGGTCTAGTTTCATGTGGTTAAATGCTGGATAGATCAACATAGCTCCCATGTCTATGCAGAAGGATACATCCAACTGTATGGAAGGTGCCACTGAGGTCTAAGAGAACAAGGAAAGCTCTTGTTTTTGCCATCGGTGTTCACTCATTCATTCATTTACAACCTTGACGAGAGCGGTCTCTGTGGTTTGCCCTGAAACCACAATGTACAGTAACAACTTTGTTTAAAGGTGAATCTCTTCTTTTCTTTTAAACAAATCAACATGGCTGATTTTGGAGCAATCTTTGAGGCCATTGGAGACTTTGGATTATATCAGAAGATTGTTCTTTTTGCACTTTCCTTTCCCAATGTGTTTGTAATTTTTCTTTTTGCCAGCGTGATTTTTATCGATTCAGACCCAGTCCGACACTGTAACACAGACTGGATACTCAATGCTGATCCCAACTTAACCTCAGAAGAGCAGGCTAACTTAACCCTTCCACGGGAGAAGGATGGGACCTTCAGCAGGTGTGAGATGTTTGTCCCTGCAGTGGACTGGCACATCGACACCATCAGGGAGTATGGACTGAACGAGACCACAAAGTGTGAGAATGGATGGGTGTACGACAAGTCTATGTTTGAAGCCACCATTGTCACTGATGTAGGTTGAAATCTATGAATTTGTGGCATATATATTTTCTATGCATCAATACAGTACTTTACTTTTTCTTCACATTTTTCTTCTTCTTCTTCTTCTTCTTCTTCTTATTTTACAGTTTGATCTAGTTTGTGATAATGCCAACTTGGTGGGAGTTGCACAAACAGTGTTCATGGCTGGCATTGTTATTGGTTCTCTCCTGTTTGGACCATTTGCTGAATCGTAAGTATTTCAGATATACATAATTGTCTAACTATGATTCCCGATTCCCCACATTGAGGGCATTTCTAACAATAGCTCTATCGGTTACAGATTTGGCCGAAAGAGAGCAACTCAAATTCCAGTGGTGCTCATGTTCCTGTTTATTATAACAACGGGATTAATGCCCTACTTCTACCTATATTCGTTATCTCAGTTTGTGGTTGGAGTTGGATATGGAGGATTTCGAGTCAACTGCATCGTACTAGGTACAGTATGTTAGGTACTATTATGTAACTCTTTTAGTCAGGCATTGTTGAGTCAAATTACTTTTTATTGTCAGATAATAGACTACTGTCACAACTTACTTACAAACCCTGGGAAGCGTTTAATTAAAAATATATATTTTCCCAAATATGGAGATGGCTGACATCATAGATGTCTGACATCATAGACCACATGAGACTGATGGAGTGTATTTTATCACTCTTGTATAGATATTATTTCATGTCCATATATGGGCTTTCCAAGATATGGGCTTAATATTGATGACATCAGGGATCTCCATATATGGGCATAAAAGGGACATGGAATGACACAGAGATCTCCATATATGGCCATTAATGTATTAGTGAATTCATTTTCCCCATTGACTTGAATGAGGAAAGCTCAAAAGACAAAATTAATTTGCGAAAATTTGCGTCACGGCAACCACACATGCTATTTCCTTTGTATTAAATTGTATTTACCATAACATTAGGTTTAAGTCTACATATCGGTATACAGAAAGCAAATTCATGGTGGTGAGTGGAGTTGGAGGGTTTTGTGTCAACAGCTTTGTAGTGTTTAATCACGCATTTTATAGCATATTATTAGTCAATTACTGCTTTGTCAGGTCTTTCAACTTCAACTTAATTGTCACATCACAAATCTGCAGGTGTAAAACAGATGGGTGAAATCATTTAGATATCATAAGAAATGGAACGTGTCAAATACCCAAAAAACTAAAACTATATGTATACTGTAAATTATTTATGAAAGAATACAAAGGCTAGGAGACATCACTTATAGTCCAGTCATTATGAAAAAAACTAAAACAAATTGCAATAGTAGCAAACTCAACTAATTCTGTATCCTCATTATGTCCTTAGTGAGGGAAAAAAAGTCCCAAGGAATCCCATCGGGGCAAAGTTTTGAAAATGACCTACCTACCTTCACTTACTATACACTACACTATAAAGGAAAATATGACTCCCAAAAAATCCGCTTTAAGTGGGATGTGAGGGGTCAAACTAGGGGGTTTTAATTATTCTGAATCCATTGCAAGCATTTGTTTTGCATGAAAAACATTCCTTGGGCTAAGAACGGACCCCAAAACCAGCAAGCACCGTGTCCCCAAAAGACTGTGAAAATTGATGACTCATCACTAAACCATCATTTTGAGGGGCCATTTCTTGCCCAATGAATGTTTTTCGTGCAAAACAAATGCTTGCAATGGATTCAGAATAATTAAAAACCCCTAGTTTGACCCCTCACATCCCACTTAAAGCAGATTTTTGGGAGTCATTTTTTCCTTTATAGTGTAGTGTATAGTAAGTGAAGGTAGGTAGGTCTTTTCAAAACTTTCCCCCGAAGGGATTCCTTGGGACTTTTTTTCTCTCACTTAGGACATATTGAGGATACAAAATCAGTTGAGTTTGCTACTATTGCAATTTGTTTTAGGTTTAGCCTAATTTTGGCCTAAAATGACTGGACTATTAGTGGCAGATATCAAATAAGTATGAAATGTTTTGGAATGGTTTGCAGACAAATAATGTAAATATACAGTGTAACGGCCGTGGAGTGTATTCACATTCATAAATAACATGTAATGTGACGGACTTTATCGCGACCGTAGGTCGCTACTTACTGTAGAAACCACCACAAAGTGTCAGTCCGTCCGTCAGTCCGTCCGTCAGTCTGTCTGTCACACCTCACACGTCACACTCTTGCCCTGCTCATATCTCCTCAACCGTTGCCCCGATCCATGCCAAATTTTGCACACACGTTCCTTACCTGCCAAACCCCCGGAGCTCCAGGGACCCCCAGGTCCCTGGGGGACCCCCAGATGTAAAAAATGACCAAATGTGCTAAACTGACCAAATGACCACCCCAACGGGCCTGCTCACGGGGAATTCCCGGGGACCACCCACTCCTGGTGCTCCAGAACGGATGCAAAAGTGGTGGCGCCCCCAGTGGAGGACCCCCTACACTGCAGCTCACATAAAATGCCGAAACTCCGGCTAGGAGCGACCGGGACAGCCGGGGCCGGTACCTATTCGTCCGCCTTGCCGGCGCGGAGACCCCACCCCTCATTTCTCACATGGCCCTCTTCTAGCGCCACCATGAGGCCGATTCTTGCAAAACACATTTTTGGACACTGCTCCTACAATTTTTGCCCTAAAATCACGCAAATCGGTACACAGTATGTCTACACTCATCCCATCAACATGAATCTCTCCCATATAGCGCCACCTCCAGGCCGATTTTTAAAAACACATTTTTGGACACTGCTCCTACAGATTTTGCCCTAAAATCACGAAAATCACTACACAGTATGTCTACACTCATGTCATCAACATGGATCAGGAAGATTTTGGCAAAACACATTTTTGCCCTATTTGTGGAGATAAGTGACCTACGGTCGCTTATCTCCCGATTAGGGAGCCTTACTGGTATGTCATAAGCTACAAAATCAGTATCATGTCACTGATGACAGTATCATGGTCTGTATCATGTCATGATCATGGTCAGTATCATGGTCAGTAGTGTCATGCAAGTATCATGTCAGTAACGTGGTCAGTATCATGAGATGGTGGTTGGAGCAGTGAATGTCTTTAATGATCAGCTTAGCCTTGACCATGCACTGGCGTATAATATACGCTCATATAATGTGCTGGAGTGGAGGGAAACTCACCTCTGACGATGGCTAAAACGGTTCAAGTTAAAACATGAATTACAGAATATAACATTATAGCACACTCAACATTAAAAACACAACAGGCACACATAGGCCTAATGCAGAATCAGAATCAACCGTTATTGTCACTTCAGTCAGGTAAATCACGATATATTGAACAATGTTTACGTTTATTATTAATGAGTATACACAAGTGTGTATGTCACATTTAATTTGGCGTTTGGCTCTGCTACATTTTCTCCCTGTTCAGCAGCAGCACAGAAGAAGAACATCATTAACCATTAGGAGCAGGGAGATATATAGATATATAAACAACCCCCCCATGGGGAACAGAATTAGCAGAGCCTACTGGTGGTGCTGGGGAGGCGGTGGGGGCAAGCGCAAGCAACAGTCCGGGCAAGAGCAGCAGGAAGAATGACAGACTGGGCGGGTTTAAGTAGTTGGCAAATGATCAGCTGACTGTCATGTCGGCCAATGACATAGGGTCTGGCATAATAGTGTGTAGTAGTGTCCTTATACAACTGCAATACAGTGTACCCTCTCGAGTATACCTGCCTGAACTAGCTTTGCAGGCTACGTATCATAATATGGGTGAAACTCTTAATTATGCAGGGATTGCACAGGCCCATCAATGCAGTTTAAAAATCAAGTCAAGACTTTCAAGAGTACATCATCCCATGCAGGCTGATGCAGCCCCTCAAAATGTGTGCTGTGAACTTTCTATTGCAATCATTTCAGAAGCTTAATGTGGCTTGAAACAGGTTACACATTACAATTGCCCTTAAGAATGTTAGAAACTAACCAAAGTGTTCTTCCTTGTAGCCACTGAATGGATCGGGACAACAAAGCGATCTCTTGGTGTGTTGGTGGGTCAGATCATGGCTGCAGTCGGGCAGTGTATCCTGGTTGCCATACTCTACTTCATCCGTAACTGGAGACTTGCTCAGTTGGTCTTCGCAGGACCAAATCTAGTGGTTGCAATTTACATATGGTAGGCATTTCTTCTTTCTTTTTTTTAAACAACATTTTCTAAATGCTCTCCTACTAGTGACTTGTGTTGTGGAATTTCTGACTCAGTTGTATTCTAAAAGGTTCATTCCAGAGTCAGCCAGATGGTTGCAGGGCAGAGGAAGAACAGCAGAGGTAAAACAGTTGATTCTCAGGGCAGCAGCAGTCAACAAACGCACAGTTCCTGAATCTCTATTGGAAAAGGTACTTGAAAAGGAGGGTTACCATAAAAAATATAATGTAATGATATAGATATACCGTAAAACCATTTGAAATATTATAGAAATAGATTCACTTCCTCTATGTTTACGGCTTTGTGGAGGGGGGGGGGGGGGGGGTCACCAAATGTGTGTAAAAAACTTTTCCCATTACTACTTGGAATATTACCTCTGTTACAGATTGTTGAGAAACGAACTGTGGTGAAAGGTGGACTACAGGTTATTATCAAATCACCGGTTCTTAGGAAATATTTCCTTACCATAACATTTGCATGGTAAGTTCAGTTTACAGACCTCCCTACCCAAATGAATTATGGGAAAACAAAGAGTAGTAGTAGTAGTAGTAGTAGTAGTAGTAGTAGTAGTAGTAGTAGTAGTAGTAGTAAATACATTTCAATAATATATTTGAAGAGTCTTGAATTTATATTTAAGATTAAAAAAAATATTTTTAAATATAATATCTATATGAATAATGTACAATGTCTTATTATTAGAAATGACAAGGCGTTTCTCAATGGCTACAGTATTATGCCAAGCATGATAATGCTTTCGTCATTGGAAGTTTATTGAACAAACAGTAATACAGGTATTACCAAAAATACTGTAAATAAATCCATGAATTCATTGACTGTTGTGTGGCTACAGTATTAGATTGTAAAAATATAAAAATCCAGAGTAGCCTATATATAAGCATTGTGACGCACTGCACATGACTAATCTGTCTTTTTGTCTCCCCCGTCAAACATCTAAAGGATGACAGTGACCCTCACCTACTACTGCCTTTTATTTAACATCGAAAACCTTGGAATGAGCATCTTTGTAATGCAACTGGCGTTTGGTCTCACTGAGCTGCCTGTTCATCTCCTTTGCATCTGGATGTTAGAGCTTTTGGGCAGGAAAATATCTCTGATGTGTACCCTTCTGATGGGTGGGCTCTCGTGCATCTGTACCCTAGCTGTTCCTCAAAGTAAGATACTTGAAATAATGTTTTCAGTTGTCAGAATGGGGGGAAAAAAACATTTTTGTCAGTGGTTCTCAAACCTTTTCATGTCAAGGACCCACAAATTGACCCTTATTAGCCCGTGGACCCCCATTTGAAAACATATGCTAAGGACCTCCATATAAGAGAAGATATTTACAGCTCTATAATCTCTCAAGAACAGATGTAGTGCTAGGGCGCTGTTTTTCCCTTTTCTTTGACGATGGCTAGCCAGATTGCTATAGTATTGATTCTCAACCATTTTAATGTCAAGGACCCCCAGTTTGACATGCATTAGGCTACAGAACCCCATTTAATGGCATTGCATTAGGCTACGGACCCCCATTTAATGGCATTTCTATCTATGAGACCCACATTTAGATAGTAAAATCAACGTTAATTTAACTCAGAGAGTGTATAAATGGACATTTGTACACTCTCTGAGTTACATACCCCAAAGGGTCCATTTGGTTCCTAACCCTGGACCCCACTTTGAGAACCAATGCTATATGTTTACTATATTGTTCTGTTTCAGGTAATGGTGTTGCAATTGGTGTATTAGCTATCACAGGACGCTTTTTCATGGTCTGGGCAGGGTCCATATGTAGTGTCTATGTTCAGGAGCTGTTTCCAACATCCGTGCGGTAGGTCTTGTGAATTACTTTCTTTCTTTATCCTCACACATATTATGAACTATCCAGACCACAGTTGCGTCGAAGAGCAAATGCTTGTGATGGGTTATTTTATAGTTTACTTACGATGTGATACAGTACATGATGTTGTCAAATGGGATAATACAATAATATGCCAGAAGGTTTTGACAATCATTTAATAATTGTATAATTTTTCAAGTCATGTTTCAAGATTTCTCAAGTAAAATTCCATATGTAAATTTGTGTTCAGAAATTATTTGTAAAAGAGCCTGGCTGCCTGTCACCTGTCAGCCTGAGAACAACTCATGTCATTTGACCAGTTATCATCATAGGCTAAACCAGGGGTCTTCAACATTTTCAGGCAAAGGACCCCTTAGTTGAGAGAGAGATGAAGCAGGGACCCCCACAACATGTGAATAGATTCCATTTAGTTTCATTGTTTGACAGCACAATCATCAGTGTATTTTGGATTCATGTCAATTTGTGTTTTCAGATATTTAACCACTTGAACTGTCAATACTTAATAAACTTGACCTTTCACTGTGTACTTAGTCTGCTCGTTTTCCCCTCTACACCAAAGCTCTTTGCTGAAAATAGCCGATCTACAAGCTCACAACGCCTCGCAGCGCGAGGCGTTGTGAGCTTGTAGATCTGCTATTTTTGGCTAAAGTTCTCAGAATATGGATGCTAGGGTTCAAGTGGTTAATATAAAAAAGGAGGAAAAAAGGTTTGTATCACTCAAAGATTTGGAGGACCCCCTGTAGTAACTTAGGGGACCCCCTAGGGGTCCCGGACCCCCTGTTGAAGACCCCTGGGCTAAACCATTGTTAACACCATTTGCATACACACTTATTTAAACTTTCAATACAATGTTGTTTCCCTTCCTTGCTGTTCCAGACAAACGGCCACAGGATTAGGTTCGGTGCTTATGAGATCATCTGGGATGTTGTCTCCGTTGCTCAATATGCTGGCTGTGTTCTACTGGGGCGCACCCACCATAGTGTTCAGTAGCCTCGCAATACTTAGTGGAATTCTGACCTTCCTGCTTCCTGAGACCAGGGGAAGAGAACTGCCTGAATCCACTGATGAAGCTGTGGACAGAAGGTAATACTAATACACAGTACACTGCACAGGCCCGGATTTATATGACATGAGGCCCCTGGGCAAGGGGAAATAAAGAGGCCCTCGTGCGCGCGCAAAAGTTCCACCTCCGGCCCACCTGACCACCGTAACCTCGCCTCCGGACCGGCCTGTGCATAATCTGACTGTGCATTGGCTCATTGGAAGGGTCTAAAGCGGATACAGAATTGGAGTTTGCGTGCATGTGTGTAGCCTATGTGTGTGGAAAGTACCGGATACATAGTGGGCGGGCTTTAGACTGCACTAAGCTTTCAGAGCAGCTACATGCAGTGTGGCCAGCAGAGCAGAAGCTCTCAATGTTATTACCATAATAAAACAATATGTACTGTAACTATTAAAACACAAATATCACTTTATTTGGATTGCAATACTTTAAAATGTCATCATTAAATTAACTAACTAATTCAGGGTCTTTTCAAAATGGCTTCCAAGTTCCACACCGCCTCCCTCTCCATAGACTTCCATGTAATTCATAGTGCACGGATCATGCACGCCTATGCCTAGATCATGCACCATGTGTGTGCACACTGTTCACAGCTTTCAAACAAAAAAATCCGAATGGAAATCCGTTCAGGCATTCATGAGCTAGCAGCCATTATGTTTTCTTGAAATGTAAACAAACATGGCTGCCATGTTTGAAAGATGGGGTTGGTATGGGGGTTAAACATGGAATTTCGCGATTGCGATCATGCCTACTACATTTTTTGGGGTCAAATTTCTTTTTTTTTTCCTTTTTTTTTAGGCCCCCCTCCCCTGAGGCCCCCGGGCGCGTGCCCACCCTTGCCCAATGGTAAGTCCGGCCCTGAACACTGCATGTTGTCAATATAGGCTACTGTATACTTGCTGTGCTTGTATCTTTATCTAATCATGTATATCTCTGGTCTGTTTCCTTCACAGGAATGGGATCAGCAAAACTAAAGACAACGAAACGGATCATCACATCATATGTTCAACTAAAGTGTAGAACTGTGTACAAGAAGCGTATTAATATGTATTTTATTTACTTTGGTACAGATCATAACATTGTTGCTGCATCTGTGACATTCTAATTAACCAAACACTGGAGTTAGAACCACGTAGGCTTGACTCTAATCATGTTATATAGTTCAATAAATCCCTGCAAAACAGTTGGTATGAAGCATTTGGTATGAGACATTTCTTTACCATTATAAACCAAATTGCTTCTTTGAGTAGGCGTGTGTGTAGTTGGGAAAACAATCTCTTGATTTGATCACCTGTATTTATCAAAACTATTAAGTTTAACAGATTTAACATACTATGTTACGTTTTCATATGACAAATGGGACCTATTAAAATACATATTTTTGTACATCAAAACCATGCCTATAAGTGGTTCCCAAACTTTTTAGCCTGTGACCCAAAAGAGAAATTAAACATTTGCCCGGGACACAAACTAATGAAAACAGCAGATCTACAATCTCACAACACTTTGCACTGCATTGTACGCTTGTAGATCGGCTATTTTCACTACTTCTTAGACATTTGTTTTCTAATATGGAATGTTTTTAATTATTTTTTAATGTATTAATTAAATTACTTTTTTGAAATGTTTTGAAATAATAATTAAAAACAAAATGTAAAATTAGGGGACCCATAAAACTGTGTCCACGACCCACAAATGGGTCCCGAGTCCGACCCAGTGTTTGGGGAACAGTGCTATAGAAGTTCTACTATTTAATTATGATAAAGTGCAGATGTACTGTATTACCACTAACATTTGTTGTGCCACTGCTGGTGATGTTTTTGTATGCTACATTGTGGTCCCTCATAGAGGGATTTACCAAGAATTCCTGTACATACGGTAATATTTCTGACTTAATGACAATCAACAAGCAATTTGAAATGGTTCCATTATATTATTTTCTTTATATTATATTGCAGATATGATCATACATACCAATAACACAACAAGCAACATTTTTCATCAGCATTTCTCTTTAATTAACATAATTAACATAGCTCACATTCATTTTACACAGCTATTAATAATTAAGAATACATGTGAAAATATACGGTGATACAGCATTTGATATCAACTGTAATTGTAATATCATCTTGACGACTTCATAACATAATAGTCCTATTTCAATGCATTTTGAAATAGGAAGTGCATTTTCCAGCCTAACTGGACATTTATAACAGTTTTACAACAATCAAAACATGTGTGTGCATTTTTGCCTAAATGGTTTGTTTTTATCATTCCATTACTGGGGAAAACATTGTTATTCATTGACAAAATATGTAAGTACCACATTTATGTTTTATACTGTGAAGTGAAGTTTTCTAAGTAAAATGCAAAGCAAAGTGTAGTCTGATCATTGTTGATAATTACTATTTGTTATGTTTTTCATTTTCAGGTAACAATCACATATCATGTTACTGTGTTATATGTGGCTATTGTGCTGTTTTTGAAGCGGTGAGCCGCTTCCAATGTTTGATCATGTCTGTCCCATGCCTTGTCCTCACTCACTCACTCACTCACTCACTCACCAGTACGAACAGGATCTGCGCATGTGCAGTGAGAGAGAGAGAGAGGGAGAGAGAGAGAGAGAGTATCAAGTTACAGAGGGAGGGGGGGGAGGGGGGAGAGGAGCTGAGACTTCACACAAAATGTCCCTGGGACCCATCTGAATCAAAAACATAGATCTGGAACTGCTCAAATTCACCGCTTCAGTTTGAACCGAGGTTTGATTTTACTATGCTGATCATTAAGCACAATCATTATTATTATTATTGATGTATTATCCGAGCAAATCATCCATCCAGCTATTGTCTGTGCTGGGACTTTCTGTCACATGTTCAGTTTTACTGCTCAGAGGCTCCATAAGAGAGTCTGTGAAAGCATTTGTATTGCTGGCTTCAGACACAGACAGCATTTTAGGCTCTGACGTCAACATGTTTTCGGTGAAAGGATCTGAGCTCTGGGCTGGTGGTGTAGCACTGACTGAACTATCTAAACCCAGGAAGTCACCAAATGGACTGGAAATGGCTTGACTTGGCTGCACTGCAAAGACATCTGCACTGTTTGAGATGTCATTAATCCCAAAGATATCATCGGGAAAGGCAGAAGAATCTCTGCCGTGGTCAAAATTACCCATTGCAGGTGGTTGAGCAAGAATACCATCTGAGCCAAATATGTCAAAGTCAGTTTCCTGAGTATTGCTAGCTAAATCAAATGGATTTGCGGTCCAGTTCTCATTTTGTTCTATGGGTGATGGGTCAGAGATCATTTGACCTGTGATACCAAGTGTATCTGGAGTTTCAGCTATGGCCTGAGAGTCAAGACTGCCGAGAAGTGAATCAGAGACATCTGCAGACAAAGAGAAGGCAGGAAGCTCCTGAGTATCACCCAAACCTTCATTGCCACTTTTCTCAGCTATCATCTCCATGGTGGATACTTTGGCCACTGGTTCCAAAGGAATAAAAGCAGTGTCTGTAGACACAGTTATGTCAGTACCTCTACCTTCTTTGCTCTGTAAAATGCATTCTGGGTCACCAAATGGATCATTTATGTCCTCAGTGAGGATTTGTGGTTGAGCTATTATGGACAGATGATCAACAGTTATATTATCACCTGCAACATCACTACCTTTACGTTTGTCAGCAGTAATATTCAATATATTGGCGTTAGTGGAATGTGAGTTGTCTTGCACAGTGCCCATGGTTTCCTGGCTCAGGGGAGGGGGTTGAAATATGTTCACATCATTTGCTATTTCTACCCCTTCTGTGGATTTATTTTCGGTTCGAACTTTGTCGATGTCTCTCCTTTCCTCTAGTGTGGCTGATTTAGCCTCGTCAGTCTTCTTCTCTACTGAGGACTGAAACAGCTTTCCTAAGATGCCCCTTGGTTTGTTCTCTGGTTTACTGTTATCTCGGTCACCGCTATTTGTTTTTTCATTGCCACCCGATGTGAAAAGCTTGGAAAGGGGACTCTTTCCTTTTGACCACGATCCTTTTTTGCTATTTATCTTATCAGCCTGTTTGTCAACAGAACCCTTGAGAGAATTGGATCTCCAAACACCCTTCTTCTGCCCACCATGAGTCACTACGTCTCTATTCTCGGTCTGAGTTGTATTGTTTTCAAGACTCTTGTCTTCTGAAGTTGTGTGCTCTTGCTCTACCTGACTTCCCCTTATATTTTGATCGGCGGGACCCAAAAGGGTTAATGGGCTATCAAGGTTTTTGGATGATGCATCATGAGCTGCAGTTTTGTCATTATGAACTGCAGTATCGTTTTCTCTGTCAGCATATAGTTTGTCAACATCTGAGTTCACTAAAAGTCCTTTTGACCCTGTTTGGGTTTGAGGGACCTCTTGACTAATTTCCATACTAGCAAGTTCTGCCTCTGATGTCTCAGAAATACTTTGTCTTTCACTCAATTCAGTAGTTTTTTCCTGACAGCTGGATTCATAGGGATTAAAGATTACTTCATTTCCTACCTGTTCTTTATTTAACTCAAATGGCAAATTATCATCCTTCATCTCTGCATTGCCATATATGCCAGCTGTATTTCCCATTAGCTGCTGTTCACTTTTATACTGCTGATATGAGTCTTCCACCTCCGAGCTGAGCTCAGGGGACAGTTGCTCATTTTGAGCAGCCTCTACTTCTGGAGCAAATCGGACAGTTTTCTTAACTCTGCATGGAGAGCCCGTCCCCAAATTTGGTGCTGGGTTCATTTTGGCCGGTGTCAAACCTCTGTGTTCTATTTTTGTCATTGTAGTAGCGGCACCCTTACTTAGGTGAGCCGAAGAAAAATCGACCTCTGTTTTTGAGATACGCTCTCTGGAAAGTGCTTGATTGGTCGAAGGACCCCACAATCTTTCCCGTGGAGGCGAGTTATCTGCTGACTTGAAACTCTGTGTTTTAGATTCTACTTTCTTTTCTGAAGTTGAGTATTTTGATAATGTTTTCACACCCTCTACTTTCTTGACTTCTCCCTCAGTCATCTTTAATTTGCTCTTGTCATTATGATGCTCTGAAGAGGGACGTGACAATTTAGCTGCTTTATCTAGGTCAAATAAGTTGTTCCTCCTGGAGGGTGAATGTACCTCCTGAGCTGGTCTACCAGCTTTATCCTTTCTCTGTGGTGGCCAACTGACATTCAACTTTCCCATATTGTCACAACTGTTCTTTGTTGGTTCTCTTGATGGAGGCTTTGCAGCAGACACACCAGCAGGGGACGCTCCTGTGCCACCGATAATGTTGATATTGCCCCTGGTGATTTTGGGCGTCTTCTTAGCATCTGGTTCATCCATTCCTTTGTTGCTCTGAAGCCAGCGGTCTTTATGTTGTTTGTGCCCAAATCCCTCATCATAATTTCCCTTTCTTTTAAAAAGTTGTTGGTAGTGAAAGATGCAATAGAACTCCCCATAAATAGAAGAATAGTTTTGAATGCTGTAAATAAGCATAAATTCAACAGGTCATTTAGTTTAATTTGAAGATTTTAAGAATGTTCTTAAAATAAGAATAATGAGAATGAGAAAATATAAAGAATTTGTCAAGATTTCCATAGTAACTCTACCCATTACTCTTTTTAAATACCAGGTTATGTTAACATTATAATTTGTTTTAGAAAGTGTAACTGGTCCATAAATTAAATAAAAACTGTAGAAAGTCTGATTGGAAAAGGTGATTTGTTTAAACAGCTATTTAATTTCATTGTTAGCATCTTACCTCAGCTTCTTTTGACAGTGTTTACAACAGAAACAGTTGCTGTGCAGGATCAGTTTATTGGCCACCATTTTTTCCATTGAGTAGACAGGTGTCAAACAGGCAGAGCACATTTCCTTGACAGGTGACTGGAACTATATGGATTACAACAATATCAATTTATATATTCAGTTTATAAATGTAGCTCTATATTTCCAAACAAATTACATTAACAACTGCAGCAAATTTTAATATCACATGTGAGCTGTTTTCTGACTACTATTCCCCCTACTATTTTGCAATGGTAAATGCCACCTCCTCACTTATTGTTGTAAGGATTTCTTTTAAAAGGGAATTGACCTCACAAACTCTGGAAGTTGAAGCACACTGCACATACGGATACAGTTTGAAATTAAGTTCTAGTATGTCGTCACTCGTCAGTATTAATTAATACCTGCAATTCCTGCAACAGAGTGTAATTTATTGCATTGTAAATGATGAGTCTATACTTTACAGTACCTCTGCAGCTACAAGCAAAAACTGTTATAGGCTACAACTCATACGTTCACTATAGCTTTTATATTACCCTTTTGTGTTGGGGTCGTTTAACACTGTTAACATGTCACATACGTATGTAAAGTAAGAAAAGAATGTTTAAGTCCAATGTATTCCTTCGTAACCATTTTTATATAACAATTATGGGAAGCAAAGCAACCATTCCATTTAAATATATGAGTTGTAATTTCCCTTTACAATAGCTCTGTTTATATTTGATATTTACTTGCCGTATTAGCAAAATATGAAAAGCTTGTAAAATGTGTAAAGCCTCGTGGGGGTCTAGTATACGGTACCAGCTGTGTGCTCAAATGAGATATGTTTATATGACAGGGTCGTAAATGATCCAAATTCTAACTGAGTGGTTGTTGATGCTTCCCTTACCAAATGTCTACCGAGGGACTTAATGTTTTAGCATATTGTTGTTGTCGGGTGGAAACCTTGTATGTCCAAAACCGTTCATTTTGTATTTACCATTTTAAAAAGGATTTAAAATAGTGAATAGCCGATCTACAAGCACACAACGCCTCGCATCACGAGGCGTTGTGTGCTTGTAGATCTGCTATTTTCACTAGTTTTGTGTGACAAATTGTGTGATAGTGCTTTACTTTATGGAAAAACGTACAAATGTGATACTTTTCTGCCCGACAGTGACAATATTAAACACTCTTACAGTAGGTTGAATGGTTTGACTTGAAGTAAGGTCAAAACTGAGTCATAGAGCACTTATTTTACAGTAACACGGTAATGAAATTTGAACATGATTGAGAGATGAATGGTATCCAGGACATCAATATGGCATATTATAATGCGCAACACAATGTAAGATTGTAGGGTACAGTCCTGAAAGACCTTGTGATGAGAACGTGTTATTTTTAACAGCTGAAACCCAGCTGTCATTTTGTTTTATTATGCTTCTTCTACAGCACCTACCACTTTACAAGGGGTTAAATGCAAATAGAGTAGGAGCTATCCGTCACTGATGTCAAGAGTCAAGAGAGGAAAGATATCTGGAGACATGCTAAATACATTTCAGTTTGCAATAGAGCCAAAGCAATACAGATCACACACCAAATGCATACGGTATATACCAAATAGTAGGCCTACATTTGAACCCTATTCTCACCAATGTACCTTAAATGTAAGACAACATTTTTTTACTTTTAACAACTCACTGCCTTTAGTTTTGTCATGTTGTAAACTACAAAGGTACTGGAATAATGTAATAGACTGAAACATATGTGCTATTTTTGGAGCGGGACACCATCGGAATGGAATATAAATTGCTGCAAACTTTAACTGATGCTGTGTATGTGAAAATGAGCCCGTGTTTTGTGTTCATTTGTCCTATTATTTCTTTTTGAACATTTTATTATAATGATAACCTTTTCTTGTTGTAAAACTGAATGTCTTATCAAATATTGTAGGAAAATCAATCAGTGAAAGTCAAAGAACATTCTGTATTCTATAAGCATGCACACTATAAAGACAACAAAAATAGAAATAGTTTTTCAATAACTTTAATTTTACATTCATGTGATCTTTACAGAACATATATCAAGCATATATTACTTAACTTTAATAAAAGTTACTATAGTGTTACAGTATAAAATTCATAATACACATTTTTAATAAAAGTGTTGTGATTTCATGTGAAGATAAATTAGTTTTTGACACCATTGACAATCATGACAATCATGAATTCATCATTTTATAAATACATAAAAGCAAGAATTTGTAATTTAAAACGACAATGATTTTTCTTTTGGCATTTCAATGCTTTCCCGTCTTTGGTTGGCTAAATGTTACAAAAACTGCCCCTCCCTCCTTAGCATTCTGGGTATTATCTAAAAAGGAACGGTCAGACTTCTGTCTCAAGGGGGGTGTCATGACTTCATATGTGGTGGGGCCGCCGACTACCTCAAACAGTGCAGAGGCTTTAGTCTCACATTGCTTTGTGATGAATGTTGATGTCGTGGAGGAACTAAAGGAGTTGCCAAAGCCATCCGTCTCTTCATATGTTTCACAGACAGTCTTCTTTTTACCAATGATTCCTGCTGGAGGTTCAGGAACAGTTTTCACCTCAATTACACTGACCTTACGTTGTGGTACAGTAGGAGAGTGGACATGATTTGAGGACATCACGTTTGCTGACAACTGGTCCAGATCTCCATTTGTTTTTGGTTGGTCCGTTTGTTTTCTGGCAGCAGAGTGAATTGAGATGAATGATGGGCACGATGGAGCACTGCTCTGCCTAACGAGTGGCTTTTTGTGACTTTTGGTAGATGGACGTTCTGGCTGTTTTGAAGAACTTGAGGCTGAAGCTGGTTTCACATTCATCTCAGTTTGCTCTGGTTTAGCCTTACTAGACGCAATACTGATCTTTCTGATATTGTTGACAGGCTGGTAGCTTTGGTCAGATTTCAAAGATTCGTCAAACAGCCCTGATAACCCTGCAATGTCGGCTTCGGATTTCAGATTGGAAACAGAGTACAAAGCTTTTTTAATTGCCTCTTCAATGTCAATGAGCTTGGCTAATGTCTGCTCCTTCAGGTTTATTATGTCCCTGCTCGCTTTTTCAAGATCTTCAAATGCAGTCTCGACAGACGAGGTGCTTTCCATATCATCATCCTGTGTTTCCATTTCAAACTTCCTTTCATGAATTTCCGTACTTTGCTTTGTCTTTCTACTTGGCGTAACGATCCAGGCAGGTACATTATCGAATAATGACGCCATGGAGTGAACATCTACATTGCTGGTCTCTCCCTCTATCTCTTGCACTTGAGAGAGGATTACTTTGAGTTCCTCTCGTTTCCTTAAATTCTCAAAGATCTCCATCGCTGCTTTTACGTTTCCTTTCATGATCTCATCCCTGTGGACAGAGAGCCTCTGATATCGGTCCTCCTCGGTCTCCTTCTTTGGCTTCTTCTTTCTTAAAACAACTTTATTATCAGGTTCTTGTGATTCTTCGTGATGCTTTTGGCTTATAGGACAAATATTTACTGGAATGTTGGCTGCTGCTTTTTGCACTTCATTGTTGCAGGATTCATTGTGGTGAATGCTGGGCGTTGATTTCTGTGGTTGTTCCTCAGTCTTGCTGATCTGTTTTGCTGGGAAAACGTTGTCCTTTACAATTTTGTTCATTTTGGCAGGCACCCTGTCAGTAGTGCATTGTTCCTTTCCCCCAAAGTTCTGTAGGGCCACCTGAAAACCAGTTGTCATTTCATGCTCTGCATCTCCCGCATAAGTCTGCATACATATCTGTATTTCTTCAGCCGCATTGATTTTCTTTATCACATTTCTATCCATTTCAGTGACGTGTGACTTATTTAATGTATTGTCAGCATGGCAATCTGTTGTGTTCTCTGCGGATTGTGTTGTATCCTTTGGCTTCTTAACTGCATTGTCCTTTGAGTCATTGGCTTCAATGTCACTTGATTTTTCTTTGTTTTCTACATTCCTTTTGCTCTGAATGATGGAATTCTTCTCATCATCTTGGGTTGGACAAGGGACTTTAGAAGCTGGGGATGGGAAAGTATTGTGTCCAACTGTTGGCAGTTGTGGCTTGGGTAGTAGAGCTGGCTTCTGCTCCTGTGGTTTCTCACTTGCTTTCGGAGGGAGCGGAGGTGGCACAGCCGCTACAAATGTTGATTTCAGGTTTCCATGCACTATTGCTACAGGGCTGGGAGTTGGAGTCTCTGTTGTGATGGATGGTAGTGGTGCTCCATAGGTTACTGAAACCGAAGGAGACAATTCAGTGTCAGATGGAGGCATAGATACCACAACACCCTGCTTGTGTACTGTCTTGCTCCCTGAACAAGCTTTGCCTGAATTCCTGTATAACATTGCTGATTTAAAGTCTCCCTTGGATACATTTATACTAGATTTCTCAAGAGAGTGCAGGGCCATCTGCATGTTACCTCTTACAACATCCTCTTTGTCTAGAAGCTTCTGCTCTGTGGCAGCACTCTGCAGAGACCTAATAGCTGCCTTGACATCTCCTTTGACAACCTCTGCAGCTGCCTCTTCCTCTGTGCTCTGAACTTCCTCTGTGCTCTTCATGTTAACCATAGGTGGCAGTGAGTGTTGTGCACAATTATTGACTATAACTGCACTTTGTGACATGGAACCCTGTTGACAAGCCTGAAATGTACTATGGCTTTCATGATCTTTACTGACCTTTTCAAAAGTCGTTGTTATCCGCTGGCATCTGGAAGAGGAGGATGCCATGGAATGTGCCACCGTTGTGGAGGTTTGCTCTTGTGCTGAGACATTCAGGTTATATATCTTTCCTGGAACAATGACCTCGCGTTCCACTTGCATACTTTGATTCTTTGCCATTTCAAGGGACCTTTTTGCTGCTTTCACATCTCCGCAAATGATTTCTTCTTTCTGCAATTGGTTCCCCTCTGTTTCGGGACCCTGCACCGACAGGTCCATGTCGTAGATGGTTCCGGGTTTGATAACATCACGCTCAACATGCATACTCTGTTGCTTGGCACGCTCTAATGACTGCATGGTTGCTTTGATGTCACCCGCCACAACCTCCTCTTTTTCCACTATGACTGGAGGTTTTACTGCTAGTTGTTTCCTTGCGGATGAGATGTCCCCAGCAATTATTTCTTCTTTTGGTATACAATTCTCAACACCGAGGGAGCATTCTGATGAAAATACTTTTTTGGTGTTCTTTACATCTCCTGGTAAAACATCAGAAATGGTTCGCTCCACTCCTTTTTGCAAATAGAGACTTCTCTTTGCTTCTTTCACATCCCCTTGCACAATTTCAAGCTGGTCCTTAGTCACCAGCTCATCATCTTCTGACGTCTCAGTTTGGAGACTCTTAAGGTATTGCAGATCGCCTTTCTCAATGCAGCTTGTATACAAGTTCACATTCCCCTTCTCATTCTCATCAACTCTGCAGGAAGATGTGGCCTGCTGATTCTTGGCAGTAGCTAAGAGGTTTCCGATGGTAGACTTTACATCACCCCTTTCAATGCCTTGGCTCTCTGGTTTGGATTCACAATGGCAGACGAGTGAGTAAACGGTCATTTCTGCTTGTCCCTGTGCAGACTCCTGCATTATTATTCCTTTTTTCCAAGACTTGCTTTGAACAAGAAGGTCATCGATGATCTGAGCAATGTTTTGTATCCGCTGATCCCTTTCCAGGTTCAGAGATGAAGCAGACTGATTGTTCGGGAGTTCTACTATTGTTTTGTTTACTTGACCCTTCTCAACTTCTCTGAGAAGAGTAATCTGGGGCATCAAAGTAGGCTTGCATAATAACTGTAACAAGATGTTCCTGATGTTTCCCTCAATAACCTCCTCCTTCTGAATCTGTACTCCATCTGTGCTGGCAAGCTGATATTTCACCATGTTGACATTGCTGATCTCATTTGCTTCGATCACAATGCCACTTGAGTGAATAAATTCCAGTTGATACAGATGGGAAAGGGAGTCTGCAACGCTGGTGGCTGTGATTTTGTCCAGTGGAGTGGTTTCAAACAGCCAGGTAGTGCTCTTCACATCCGCTTTTGGTATATCCTCCACAGCACCCTGTGATGAGGCGGCATCAGCTTCCTTGATCTTGTCCAGTGGCTGGGATTCAAACAGCCACGTGCAGCGCTTCACGTCTCCTTTCTGGGTGTCCTCCCTGTGGACAGTTGTGAGGGGTTCCTGCTCCTGAGTTTCACCCTTGAGGCTGTCGATTGGTTGGTTCTCAAAGAGCCACGTGGAGGTCCTGACATCGCCCTGCTGGACATCCGTGACACTGACCATTCTTACATATTGTTGGTGGGTTGACTTCTCGGATTCAAACAGCGTTTTATTAACGTGCACATTGCTGCTTCCGCAGTCATCTACAACCCTGATGGAGGGCTTGTCTTGGCTCTTGAAGGAGTCCAGGGGCTGTGTTTCAAACTTCCATCTGGCTGATTTCACATCCCCCTTCTTGACATCCTCTTGGGTGACAGCTCGGATCACATACACCTCATTCTCTGCCTTGATGGCGTCAAGTGGCTTTGTCTCAAACATCCACCTGGCTCCTCTTACATCACCGCTCATTACCTCCTCCTTCTTCACGGTAGTGACTTCATGAAACTGCCCCTCTTTGTCTCTGATGGCGTACAGTGGCTGGGATTCAAACATCATGGTGCTGGACTTCACGTCAACATTGCTCACAGGTCTTTCCACACAGACCGACTCCTGCTCAAGAGGCTGATCGTGGATCTTGTCCAACGAGAAGGTTTCAAAGATGAACTTCTTGTTGTGCACATCGCCAGCCTCCACGTCGCTGACTTGGAGCATGTCTGTGCCACTGTGTTCCTTTTCATTGATCATGCTGATTGGACGGTTCTCGAACAGCCAGGTGCATTTATGAACGGAGCCTTTCTCAATGGTTTCCTCTTTGTTCTGTTCACCAAGGGGCATTGCCATCTCTGAACCTATTTCATCAAGTGACTGGGATTCAAAGAGCTCCTTGACCCGTGACACATCTCCTGACTGCACATCTACCTGGCTGACATATCTCACGTCTTGTTCTGTATTTGTCTCCTTTCTGATTTTATCCAAGGTTTCTGTTTCAAAAAGGTGTTTCACTGTTTTGACACCCACTTCAGATTTAACAGCATCCTGGATGGTGTTGCACAACTTCAGACTCTGCTCCTCGCTGTTTTTAATGCTGTCCAAAGGCTGTGATTCAAAAAGCCAAGTGAAGGACTTTACATTAGTGTTTTCAATGGCCTCTTTGTCGTTTACCTTGTCAGCCTTGTCATACAAGATATCCATTGGCTGTGTCTCAAATAACCACTTGCAGGTCTTGACATCACCTTTCTGCACAGTCTCCTGTTGTGCGGAGGAACATTGTTCTGTCTGGTTGAACTTGGAATGGATACCGTCTATTGTCTGGGTCTCAAAAAGCCACTTTGCCGTCTTGACATCTCCCTCTGTATCCTCTTCCCTGGTTATGCCTTTGATTAACTCAACATTTCCATTTTCTTGCGCAAAGTGGTCCATAGGCTTGGTCTCAAACATCCACTTGTAGTTTTGGACGTTCCCTTTGATGGACTCCTCTCGGTTGATTGTTGTGACCTCATGGAGATTTCCTGAGCAGTCCTTGATAGCATACAAGGGAGTTGTCTCGAACAATGCTTTATTATCTTTCACATTCCCTGCTGTGATTTCATTTTCCTTCCTCTCAATCCTCACCTCACCAGAATTGGCAATGTTGCCCAGTGGAATTGTTTCAAAAAGATTTTTGAAAGACTTTACGTCACCCCTTTCAATCTCGTGCTCTCTGACTGAGGCACTCTTGGTAATATTGCAGCTCTCAAACATTTGCTTTTTGCCCTTCACTTCTCCTCGTTCATCTGCTGAAAGGGAGATTTTCTTCAAGTGCCCCACTTCACAGCTTTCGCTGAGAGTGTCCATGGGCTGGGTTTCGAACAGCCACAAAGAGGTCTTGACATCTCCTCCAAGTATATATTCACGTTCCAGAGCCTTCTCTGTGGAGTCTCCCTTCAGAGTTGCCATAGGCTGTGTCTCAAAGAGTTTCCTTTTGTTCTCAACATCAGCCTCCTGTGTGCAGTCAGCCACGGTTCCTTCAAACCTGTGCACCTCCACCCCCTCTTGTATTGTGCTGAATGGCTGGGTTTCGAACATCCACTTCTTTTTATCCACTCCTCCATGCTGGCCTTCCTCCAGTGATATGCCCCGGATAATTTTAATTCCGTCAGTGCTCTTATTGATGACATCCAAAGGTTGGGTTTCAAAGAGCCATCGTGCAGTGCTGATGTTACTGCTCTTTATCTCCTCCCTGCAGATGGACTTGATCTCATGGACGTTGCCACTGTTGTCCCTGATAGCACAGCATGGCTCTGTCTGGAAGAGTTTCACAGTCTTCTGAACATCCCCCTTCTGCTCCTGAAGCTCAGACTTCAGTTTCAAGAAGTTGCGGTCTTCGATGGAGTTGCACCGCCCTAAATCGCCGAGTGGTCTGGACTCAAAGAGGAGCCGGGCACCGCTCACATCCCCTGTCTGGATGGGTTCTTTCAGCACAGCTTCAACTATTTCACCTTCCTCTGTTTTTGTTTTATTCAGGGCATCTAAAGGTTGGGTTTCAAACAACCAGGTCGATGTTCTGACGTCCCCTCTGACGGAGGGCTGCCTTTCTGCAAATGCACGTTGTTGGTCACTGTCAAGATGCTCAAACATGGTGGAGGTGCCTCGGACGTCCCCACCTTGTAAGAGCTCCTCATCCAGAAGCCTCTTGGTTGCATGTGGATTCCCAATGTTGTCCAGAGTCCAGTTCTCAAAGATCCACCTCATGGACTGAACTTCTGCCTGATATTTTGTATCTGCTCCCTGGGGGATTTCTGACTGCATTGCCTCAACTATCTCCTCATCCACGGCATCACTGAGGTTATCCCTCACGTCTGGGTGAATGTGTTTAAACAGCCTCTTCAACTCGTTCTTCTGTCTTTGCTGGTAGAATGTGGAGAAGCATTCTTTAGGTGGTGGCGCAGGGAGGCTTGTTAGTGACGGGGGCCCTTCGTAATTGAGGGGTCTGGGTGGTACTGGGGGAGGTGGAGGAGGAGGCAGGTCATCCTCATCGTGAGATGCATGTGAAACGGTGATATGTCTGTCAGGATCGGCCATCTTGAAATGAAAAGCAGATGGAAGGAACTTATGTTATTGTCAGTATTTAGTCATTAGAAATTGTATTAGTTTAGGTCAATGGCAATGTTTGATAGCCATGCATCAAAGCAAGAAGTAATACTATACCTTTGTCTGTGCTCGCTGCATGTTGATCACAGCAAACCATCTTCTACTATGCCAGGGTTAGTGAAACACTTCATAACTGTTAGTATGCTAGCATTGCAATGATATCTTAATGTAGGTGGCCAAAGAATTGACTTTTTGATGTTGATGTTTTTACTTGGATATATAAATCGCAATTTGATAAAGAATGATTGTGTAGCATTGTATTGATGATCTGCTTTAAATGTCTATTAATTATTATGTTTATCTGAGAGCAAATTAATGAATGAAACCATTCATGAGCTTCAGAACAGAACTCAGATGTGACTGCCAATTAGGTCCTGGAAGTATCTCAATGACCATTAGTAAAAATTAAAAAAAGCAACAACCATAAGTTCGCAAAGATCATAAATATCTAAGATCCATAATTATCATTATAACCATTGGTTATAATGATTTAAACACCAATGAAGAATGGTTACACTCACAACATATTTGTCAAATGACGACTAATGACGAATATTTCCATCTTTGTCAAATTAATTTGACTAATGTCGAATATTTCCATCTTTGTCAAATTAATTTGACTAATGTCGAATATTTCCAAAGATTGTGAGCAGTTATTAAATACTTCTCATACTGAAATGGCCTGGCTTGTTCTATAACTGTAATCACTGTAATATAATAACTGTCTAAGGTCATAAGTGTTTAGAAAACAACAACACGTGCACACACACACACACACACACACAAATCTGTGTTAGTATTAGTAATGATAAAGCATACACAGTAGGCCTACCTTAAGGACTTTTGTTCTTGTTCCTGGAGTTACGATAGATTCCTAATGAACAACAAAATAAACAAAATGTGGCTTAGGTTGCAGTGTTTTCAGGGAAATTATGAATATATGTAAAATCTGGTCTTTTCTATATTGCAATCTCACCACTGTGTTGTCACATACAGCATGTTCTATAACTCTCTCTCTCTCTCTCTGTGTGTGTGTGTGTGTGTGTGTGTGTGTGTGTGTGTGTGTGTGTGTGTGTGTGTGCGCGTGCGCGCGCGCGCATGCATGCCAGGAACTCACTGGATGTGGGGAGCCTCCTGTGGAGTCTTTAGCTGCCAGTCTTGACAGGTAGAGTGCTGATCTGTCTCTCACAGAGGGGGACGCGGAGCTCCTGTCTCGCCCTTGTCTCAAGACGTTGTCGCCGTAAGTCAACCGTGGAGACTTTCTGTCCTCTGCAATGGAGAACACAAAATGTGTTAATAAAACACGTTAAAATAAATGTGAAATGAATACCAGTAGGATTTGATCAAATGTTGAATTAACTTCAACTTCAGATAACAAGTTCCCTTCAAAATAGTTAAAGGGGAAGACCACCCATTTTCAATATTGAACTATGTCATTAATATACCTTAGAGGAGTTGTGTGGAAATAAAAAAAAAGTTCCCCCTCTTCTGTGTTACCTAGAACTGGAGGATTGATTTTGGGGTTTGTATTGCAAATTACAACTTGATGACATCACACATTGTACTTTACAATACAAACCCCAAATTTAATCTTCCAGTTCTAGACAACACAGAAGAGGGGGAACTTTTTTTCTATTTCCACACAACTCCTCTAAGGTATATTAATGATATAGTTCAATATTGAAAATGGGTGGTCTTCCCCTTTAATAAAGTATTCAATAAAAGCTGAGACAACAGGGCAACAACATCAAATACACAAGGTGCATGCTAAAAAAGATTATGAATAAAAAAGGCAACGTATCAGTCTCATGTGCAAGTGAGTAACGTCATTTGGCAGCAGATCAAACGTGTAAGTCTGTACAAGTGATAGTGCCAGTGCATTAGCATTATTATACGCAAATAATCTTCTGAATAGTACAGATCTTTTGTTTTTTTCTTTTCCACCAGCAGCAATGTGGAAGTCGTTTTTGACCCACATTCACAATGATAATGCCTGTGGTATTCTTGTTGTCTGTGGTATGTGGAGTGGGGTGTAACTAAAATATACGGCTGGCATCAGCCATATGCTAAAAGAGTGTATATATATAGTAGTGTTGCTATGTCTCTTATCTGTTTACTATTGTTGCTGATGGTTGCTTGTGGAAACCCTGTTATCTCCAACAAGACTAAAATACTGTAGCATCTAGCTGGGTGGACAAGAGTTAAATTAACACAGACGAGGGATGCTATACTATAAGTTAACTCTGTTAACACACTCGGGATATATTACAGTACATGCAAGGCAAAACTTGATATCATATTGTTGCTGTCAGGTAGAAACCTTGTATGTCCAAAACTGTTACTTTTCAGAAAATGAATAAAAAAAGGAACATGTGTTCCAATTGTTCCAATGTACTTATAATTCAGTCACAAGCCCATGTTAATTAATTGTCATGAGTTAAATATTTATAAAACCCACAAACATAACCACTTTCACATTAAAATGTTTTTCAAAATGAGCAGATCTACAAGCCCACAACACGTTGCATCCCATCGCGTTGTGAGCATGAACACTACTTTTGTGTGACACTCCTATAACTCTATGGTGACACTGTACATGAAGTTGAAATATGGAAATGCAAGGCAACAGGAACGATATGAATGCTGATCCTATAGCCTCCTCCGAAAAAGAATCCAGCATTGCAATAAACAAAACGACCACAGTCCAAGTGCCTGCGGCTGACAAAACAAATGATCCCACACCACACAGCCTGCCAGTTGCCTGAGATCCTCAACAAACAGTGTGCCCATGGGCTGACCATGACACCCTGGAAGTAAAAAAGAAAAGGACACAACAGCAACTGCTAGCTCAGCTGGAGTGACACTGATTGTTTGCACATTGTTTTGCATGAGCTCACTGCCATCAAACGGTCAACACCTGACCAAAGGAATGCCACCGGCTGACCAAGTGGAAAATGGTCAAAACCACTACATTCCACAAAAGCAAACTATAATTTTTTTTCTTTTCTTTTACTTAGAGCTGAAATCCATAGAGGCAAATTGTAAATGTAAAAAATGTAAGTACAAAAAAACTAAAAAGGAAAATTACACCATGACATGACACCATCTGATGATGCATGTTGTAAGGAAGAAATATTAAAATGAATTTACAGATCAGAACAGTAGAGATGAAGTCCAGTGTTTGAGGGATCAACTTGGGGGTCAGGCGTATGGCATATGCCAACCAGCTGTAACTAATGGCCAGATTCGTACATACCTCCCTTTTCACACAGTAAGCCCTTACAGGACAAAAGGATGGACCAGCGTGCTGGCGCCTCTCACGAGCCTGGACTTAAAGCATTTTCATAGCTGGGTGAGCAGACTGAATGAGGCAACAGCGAGCTGTGCAAGTCCTGTTGAAGTTCCAATCCACAAGACCTCATCCACACCTCATTTAACTACATTAACCCTGGCATCCCTATTTTGGGCATGTCATTCAAAAATGTGTCAGAATGTATTTGTTATTTTCATATTATTTTACAGTGGAATTAAAAGACCATGACAGTCATATTTTTGTGTTTTAGCCATTTGCAGGTATTGCCTGTGTCTTACTTTTTTTCTCGTTTACATATGCTAAGGGTATACACATACTGTATACTGTAGTGTACAGTGTAACAGTTTCAGTGTTATTCTCTGCCATTTGTGTTGAAACAGTGTGGGAAAACAATGTATTCTAACTGTAAAGTTGCTAGATATGTATGCATAAATGCATTTCAAACGTGAATTTAACTTGAAGTGGGGTTTTAACCATGAGGTGAATTTTAGCTCATGTTGACAAAGATGTTCAACATTCATCCTGTAAATGTAAACAAATATGATATCCCAAATATATTTTCAGGAAAGAGGTTGAGTGGCCAATGATGACAATGGATACATTGACATCTAGTAACACTGGAATGGTCCTTAATGGCCATTCCTTGTGGACATAACTTGTGTGATTGGTCAAGACAGATGCCTTGTGTTAGAACCTGTTAGATAGCCCCCCACCCCACCCCCCATCCCACGCACACGCGCGCGCGTGCGCACACACACACACACACACACACACACACACACACACACACACACACACACACACACACACACACACACACACACACACACACACACACACACACACACACACACACTAATCATCACACCTTCTGCAAAGCTGACAGTTAGTTCTGATGATGTTTCTTGGGGCTTGGTACCCCCTTACCCCCACCCCCACCCCCACCCCCAACCCCCAGCCAGGCCAGTCCAGTACCCTCTCTTCCAATCTTCCGTTGACAGGAATGGAGAAGTGCTATTAAAGGAACAGCAATGTGAAGGCTTTTGGGCCACAGACAGCTGTCCAAATGTCTGTGAAATGCAGTTGGTATTTGTTCTCCACCAACACCTCAGCTGCTTCCGATTGTAGCCACATTCACAGACTGTAATGAAGCCTATAACCAACGAAAAGTGGTGCAACACAGACCCCACGCAGCACGCCAGTGAATAACCATGGTCCTGTGCGCACACACTCAAAATCCATGCATAGCCACAAGTTATCCCACATAGTGATTTTGATTTCTTTCCAGAGATGTCTTAGTTTCTTACAAGTTACACGGTATCACTATCTTTGCCTTTCACACTTGAGAGTTTCTCAAGATGGTGACAGAACAAACCAGTGGTTCTCAAAGTGAATTCCAAGGACTCTGTGGGGGGTCTAATTTGAGTTGACCCATAGAAGTCTGTAACTCTGACAGTGTACAAATGGAACCGAATAAATCCTAACAGGTTCATTTGGTTCCATTTGTACACTGTCAGAGTTAAGGGGAGACCTTGACATTTGAAAGTTTGAGAAACACTGGAATAAACAATGCCAGAGATAGGTTAACTCTGATCTCTGACCTCTCATTCCAGGCATATCCAGGGATTATTAGGGGCTGAGAAATAACACTCACCAAGGAGATGCAAACAGATAGCTAAAAGAAGACACTTGAGTTTTGTGACTTTGTGTTAATGTGCTCATGAACTCGGAATAAAAGATCGCTGCCTATCCCTTCATCAGCAGAATCTCTCACAAATCCGATTTTCCAAGCTCCAAATACTTCACACAGGCAAGGCCTTTGTGTCTGAGTAATCGATTTAAACACCGCTATTTTGAGGTGGAATAATAACAACATAAACTGTACTGTTTTCTTCAGCTTAAAAATATATATATATAAATGATCAACTTCAGGCAAGAACAATACTGCAATTTCAATGAATTATTATTTTTTTAACAGAAATGACTACTTCTCAAATGATAGAGCTTTTTTCCTGTAACAGTTTAATCACATTAACCCTGGCGTCCCGTTCAACAATTTCAAAAAACTTCAAAAATAGCAGCTCTACAAGATCACAACTCATCGCAATGTGACACGTTGTGAGCTTGTTTCAGTAGCTGAGCTACGTATTTCTGCTATTTGCCACTATATCAATATATACAGGGCTTAAGTGGTAAATATATCATACTCACAAAAGTTCTATCCACTGGAGTCCTTGTGAACTCGATTGGTTTGGTACAAGTTGTTGGATTAAGATCCTGTATTGTCTCCTGATGGAGTTGGCCTCTCAGCTTGAAGCTGTTCCACTATATGTCTCTCAGTCTCTGTCAGTCCTGCTCTGTCCCTGTCCGGTCACTGTGTCTCTAGTGCTCTGGCCCTGGTGGCACCGTGGCAGTTGATTTTTATCAGACCCGCTGCCCCACTGAGAGTTTGACTATTTTGGGAGGGTGACTGATGGCTGTTACCCGGCTGAGTCAATCACCTCTGGGGTCTGGGGCACCCCCCACCTCCCATTCCCATAGCTACATTGTCACCCCCTATCATGGACACTGACAGGGAGGGACCTCTCTGTGATGTCAGAGGGTGTGAGATAATAAAAAACACATTACTCTACTGTGTGGTCCTATTTTAGTAAGGTGGTACACTGATAAGACTAGCTGCTAAAGAGTTTGTGTCCCATAACATATCCAGTCTAATAATGGATCTATGAATAAGTCCTGGACTAATTGTAACAATGGTCTTGTTGATGTAACTCGTGAATATGTTTATTGAGTAGAAGAAGATATGCAGAACACATTATGTGTAGAATTTGTGGAATGTAAGTATTTCAGTTGCTGTATTTAGAGGCTATGGTATGATATAGCAATAGCATAATATGGATTTTCTTGACTCAGGGAAACCTGGAAATCTCAGCTGAAGCAACACATTCTCTAGTGAGTCAACAGATGTCTAAGTAAATCACTCTCCTGCCTGCCTCACAGCCTGCTAGCAGTGTTGGAAAAAGTACTCACATATTTTACTTAAGTAAAAGTATCAATACTGCAACAGCCTATAGAAATTAGCCTATTCCGGAATTCAAAATGTACTACTTTACCAAAAGTAAAAGTACAAAATATTTCAAAATAGCAGATCTACAAGCTCACAAATAGCAAAGGTATAAAAGAGGGCTAAAGCGATTTGTGTATGTTTTATAATATTAGAATTTATATCTGCAAAGTAACTAGTAACTGAAGTTTTCAGATAAATGTAGTGGAGTAAAAGTACAATATTTGGATCCGAGATATAGTGGAGTAGAAGTAAAAGTATTGGAAGTTGGAAATACTCAAGTAAAGTACAAATACCTCAGAATTGTACTTAAGTACATTATTTAAGTAAATGTACTTAGTTACTTTACTAGACAAGGTCACAGTGTCATGGACAATATACTGGAGCGTATGACCCTTCTAGGAAGCTGAGGCACGTTTCAGAGTGCCAGGGTCTGCGTCATGGGCACAACTGTCACAGACACCCCTTGGCTCTATCTTGAGCGTGTGTGCCAAGCACATAGTTATGGTTATAGTTGGAGTTACAGTTATACACAGTCACGTCCGACTCTTTATTTACCGGTAGCTATTTCCCGGTTAAATCCATAGCCAAAGAACAAAAGTTACCATTTACCCACCTCCCTATACCTTTGTCATTGTACAGCTGAAACCTGTGTATGGATTGCATTGTTATATTTATGGTATGTCCCGGATGCCATAGCACTCGCATTCTTGTTCTTGTTCTGTGAAGCCATGGGTGTCACACCAAATTCTGGGCCCTGTGTACTTTAACTATTGAAAAATAGCAGATATACAAGCTCACAGCGCGCTGCAAGCTTGAAAGTCGTGAAAATGTGTGCAAATCTTTACATATACGTAGGCCTATGTATTTTTTAAGCGAACATTTGTTACTCAAATTTTGCTTCAGGGATGGTCCCAGGAACAAAATATTTTGAGATGGGGGTCCGTGGCCAAATGCATATCATTTCGGAGGTCCTTCACATAAAAAAGTTTGAGCACCACTGACATAGAAACATATAAGGATTTGAAATATTCAAAGACTTACACACATTTTCACGATTTTTCAAAAATAGCAGATATACAAGCTCACAGCGCAGCACTCATATTTCTCAATAGTTAAAGCACAAAATAATGCGTTCCCAGTCTAATTGGGTTAAACCCCCTCCCTCTATGAAGAACATTGATGGGGGGCCCGCAGTGAATCCTTGTACCCAGGGCCCAGAATTTGGTGTGACACCCCTGTGTGTAGGGTTGACTTCCACTCAGTGGTGTGAAGTACAACGATTCTTTACTTAAGCAAAAGTAGCAACACGATTATATAAAAATACTCTTTTGCAAGTAAGGCCTGTATTCAATATTCTACTTGAGTAAAAGTAAGTACTGGCATCAAAATACTACACTTACCGTACTAAAATACAAGTATGAATTGCCCATTTCACAACTTTAATAAAAAAAATAAAACAAAATCAGGGCTTGTGAGCTTGTATATCGTCTATTTTCAAATTGGCTAAGTATAAATTAGGGCTTAAGTGGCTAATGTAGGCTACTATGTATGGTTTTTTTTCAGTAATAATATAAATCTAGAAGGTAACTAAAGTTTTCAAATTGTAATTGTACTCTTAGAAGTAGTGCAGACGCCTCTGGGCGACAAGCGACCTAGGGCGAGGTCGCGCCATGTCTTGGCCATCTGGCCAAAGGGATTTGGTTCCCCTGGCATCACAGGGATCTCCATATATGGCAATAAAAGGTATTGGTTCCCCTGACATCACAGTGATTATATATTGGCATTCACAGATATAGGCTTAATATTGATGACATCAGGGATCTCCACATATGGGCATAAAAGTGATTTGGTTCCCTTGGCATCACAGGGATTTCCATACCTCCATTCTCCATATATGGGCATAAAAGGGCTTTGGTTCCCCTGGCATCACAGGGATCTCCATATATGGCAATAAAAGGGATTTGGTTCCCATGCCATCACAGTGATGTCAGAGCGTGATGTGATGCCCATATATGGAGTACCTTATATATGTCCACATCACTGTCACATCAATGTGACTCCAATCTGGCTAGCCATCGTCAAATAAAAGGGAACGCCCACTCGGTTTGTCCCTCTTTCTACAGACTCTGTCTCGAGAGAATGATGTGACTCTATCCCTTTTATGCCCATATATCAACATCCCTGATGTGATGTCCACATCACTGTGACATCACTGAGACTCTGTGCCACACTGTCCAGATGGCCAAGACAGTGATGTGTCAGGGGAACCACAATGTCAGGCGTATACCCATCCGTTTACGTACAAGCCTGTGCCGGTTCTGACAGTAAACTGCGACCTACGGTCGCAATAAAAAAAAACATTTACTATAAAGTCAAAGTACTTCAAACTTGCACTTAAGTACAGTAGAGTAAATGTACTTAGTTAATTTCCACCACTGCTTCCATTTCATACCTCCAGACTTGGGTGTCATGCTCTGACATTATTCTTTGTCTCTGGAGCAGGGACGTGCTGGGCCCCTGATTCAGCCCGGGAAAAAGAGTTGGAGTTGAGTTATATTTCGTCGTTGTCAGGTGGAAACCTTATATGTCCAAAACCGTTTGTTTTGTATTTATCATTTTATAAATGATTTAAACTAGTGAAAACAGACGATCTACAAGCACACAACGCCTCGCACTGCGAGGCGTTGTGTGCTTGTAGATCTGCTGTAGATCTACAACCGTGTGAGATCTGCTGTAGATCTACTTTTGTGCAACGGCCTTGTATGATGAAGCAAGGCTTTGCTTTGTGAAAAAATGTATACATTTGAAACTTGGAGATACAAGGTTTCTGCCCGACAGTTACGATTTACTTTGTTGGCCACACAGCCCCCAAAATGGAACGAAGGCCGACATTTTATTTTAATTTTTTTCCTAATGGCCGGCCTGGACCGGCCGGGAATGAACCGGCCGTTTGGGAGTTGTCCCGCTTTTCCCAATGCCCAGCACGTCCCTGCTCTGGAGAGACAGATGGAGGTGTCATCGTTCAAGGCCTGTCACAATACCATTAAAAACGTCTTGTTGTTGAGCTGTGATAAGCAGAAACTACAGAGAGAGACGGACCTCCTGCCACTGCAACGTGACACTGTGTGGACTGGCAAATTGCCCTGACATCAAACAACCTTTATTAGTTCTATGGGACAACTGTCCCAGGAATAGAGCAGTGGCTTCATGCGTTTAAGGGAACCCCGGCATCATAAGGCCATGTCCCCTATCAGATCTCACCATGCGTAAACATGTGTTTTGGTCCTGCTACTCACCGTGTGAGAATGTGGACGAGGTTGCATAAGACTCTGGCAGCCCGCTTACTGTCCTTCTCCTTTCAACTTGGCTGGATCTCTGGAAACACCCAGAATACAAAACTTCAACAACAATTCTTTGCCTTTATTTATGATTTGTGTTTGCATTTCGCAACAACAACAAATATGCACACATTTTGATTGATTGAATACATTATTAGCAAATAGTAGCCTACAGTGGTACGATTATACAATGGTGCTAAAAGGATAACAAAAAAAGCCCTAATGGCCTGTGTCCGTTGTGGTCCTGTGTATTCAATTCATGAAGACATTTAAAGACTTACAAATACAATAATATACCAGTAGGACAAAAAGCAGAGGGCGAGGTCGTGCAGGACGGAATTCGTACAGGACAGAATTCATTATTAATATATATCGGACCAGTTACCCATATATGGAGATCCCTTATACCCATATATGGAGATCCATGTATATGGGCATATTGAGCAAGTACAGTAACGGCAGGGGACGCAGCTAAGAACATATAGGCAAACATCTGAGCTATCTGTGTGCAGAGGTTGGAGTCTGTAGAACCAACCATGTGATGTGAGACCCCAGACATGCTTACTCGTTATGTGAAAGTCCAATGACGTCTATGACGTCTGACTTCATACAATCCCTTTTATGCCCATATATGGAAATCCCTGTCTGTAGAACCAGCCGTGTGCTGAGAGACCCCAGACATGCGTCCGCCGTGCGTGTCAGTATCTGTCTCTCAGTCCATGTCCCCTTTTAAGGGCATATTGGTTGGATCGACAGTTCGACTGAAAAAATGTGTTTTGTACAACTGTACATCAGGGACAAGGATGGAATGTGATGTCACAATGTGATGTCACGGATATCCATCGTTTGAGCTTTGATGAGGTGATGTCACAATGTCAAAGATGTCACAACAATGTGACATTGACATTGAGGCGTTACAACTCTACGACTCTACTACTCTATGGACAAGATGTGCCGGTTTTCATAGTTAACTGTGACCTACGGTCACATCAAGACATCACCAAACCGTAAAGTAAACAATTGGGCGGGGGGGCATTAATGGTGTTGAGCCTAGTTGAGTTACTAGGACCAGTTACAAATTGCAGACAGGTGCTTTTTTATGGCGGTTTTGACCACTCTTTTTGATGTCTGTTGGTCCCACATTTTGGTGGTATAGCCATAGACATATAAAGGCAGACGACTCCTCCGGCTCAGGGGCGTTGGTAAAAGAGGACTGGCAGGCTTCCTGAATTCTGAAGGTCCTTGTGCGTCACAGAATGGGATGCTCAGTAGGCCAATCAGATGTAGGACTGGCGGGACTCCCTCTTTCCCACTGCAGGGGGCAGAGTGCCTTCCACAGTTCCGCACTTCCGCCAGTCCTGTTTTACCAGTCGTGCCAATGAACTGCAGCGGCGGATGAGGTATATGAGGCTTTTTATATCTGTGGGTATAGCAGTAGAACCAATCTAACCCCATTGTTTTTTTTGCCCGAATCTGGGTTGAACGAAAGCAGTGGAGCTCCCACTGGTGTTGTGCCTATATGTGTCTTTTACTTATAATTTGATAGGTACATGTGAGTGACTGTAGTAGGCTACACGCACGCACACGCACACGCACACACAAACACACAAACACACACAAACAAACAAACAAACACGCACGCACGCACGCACGCACGCACGCACACACACATACACACACACACACACACACACACACACACACTCACACTCACCTTGGTATGAGTAGTGTCCTTCTTTGCTGGAGCATTTGCAGCTCTCCCGGCCTCTTGGGGGCACTGTTTCCCCGTCTTGCCACCTGCATGTGTTGAGGCATTGAGCTGATAGCTGGAGTTGTGCTGCGTGGAGGCCTTGGACTCAAACACAGCACGCAGTGCATTGGTGCCCACAGCATGGTCCTTCTGAGGCAGGATTATTATAGTTCATTAAAACTAACAAAACAACCGAAACTAGAATCATAAAACAATTTTTCAAGGCTTTACATAAACACTATATAACTTAAAAACTAACTGAAACTGTTTTGTGTATTTACAACCTAAAACCAACTAATAAGTAAGCAATTTACCCCGAGTGAGAGGACATTATGCTCTCATAATGTCCGCAGTGCGGGTGTTATCGGACGAGGCGCAGCCGAGTCCGATAACACCCGCACTCAGGACATTATGAGAGCATAATGTCCGACCCCGAGTGGTAAATAGCTTTTCTACCACTTTTTCCCGTATACATGAAAGAAAACACATAGTTGTAACTTGCAAGGATCTTAAGTTACAATCATTATTGCCTATAAAACGTCCGCGAGACAGCAGATAGTTCCACAAACAACATCTTCTACTCACCAACAGATGGCGCCAACTCCATAGTAATCCATGCGTCTAGCTTACAGCTAAGCTAACGTCAGTTAAAAGCACCGTTCCGGCCGTAAATAGAGGCTGTTCGCTTCCAGAAAGGCATAGGTTCAGAGAAAAGGGGCTTTAAAGTTGGCGGATTGCATTGGATCCAAATAAATCGGCGACGATAGTACGCACGTTAGTAAACATAGGACCGCTGCGACCTTCATTTGTTGGTTGGGGGAAAGTCCCCGGATGTACACTGAGGCGCATTGATCTCGGACACACAACTTTGCGGCAGTAGTCCTCTCATAACCTCCGGAATTTAGCCAATCAGAATCCAGTATTTGAACACGTGACTCGAAAAAGTGGTAGAAGTAAGCAATTTACCCCGAGTGAGAGGACATTATGCTCTCATAATGTCCGCAGTGCGGGTGTTATCGGACGAGGCGCAGCCGAGTCCGATAACACCCGCACTCAGGACATTATGAGAGCATAATGTCCGACCCCGAGTGGTAAATAGCTTTTCTACCACTTTTTCCCGTATACATGAAAGAAAACACATAGTTGTAACTTGCAAGGATCTTAAGTTACAATCATTATTGCCTATAAAACTTCCGCGAGACAGCAGATAGTTCCACAAACAACATCTTCTACTCACCAACAGATGGCGCCAACTCCATAGTAATCCATGCGTCTAGCTTACAGCTAAGCTAACGTCAGTTAAAAGCACCGTTCCGGCCGTAAATAGAGGCTGTTCGCTTCCAGAAAGGCATAGGTTCAGAGAAAAGGGGCTTTAAAGTTGGCGGATTGCATTGGATCCAAATAAATCGGCGACGATAGTACGCACGTTAGTAAACATAGGACCGCTGCGACCTTCATTTGCTGGTTGGGGGAAAGTCCCCGGATGTACACTGAGGCGCATTGATCTCGGACACACAACTTTGCGGCAGTAGTCCTCTCATAACCTCCGGAATTTAGCCAATCAGAATCCAGTATTTGAACACGTGACTCGAAAAAGTGGTAGAAAATGTCCTTAGTCTTTGTGAAAAATATCAAACATACTATACAAGCTCACTTGTAGTAGACCACTATGAGTAATCTATAGTAGAATAAAAAACTAAATCTAATAATAACTCAACCAACACCAATCCTTAAAAAAAACAGTAACAATCATAAAAAAATAATTAAAAAAAACAATGTAAAATGCAAAACCATAATAACCTTGCTCTGGGGAAGGTGGTCCATAGAGCGGCTCCTGGACAGAGGTCTTCCGGACCCTAGGGCTGATCGTGACATTTTAGATTATTAATTGTCATACAAAAATGTTTTATATAGAACATCCACACATTTAAATACAAATTACATTTCTGTTTGGAGGTTGGCTTTGCAAACAAATATTGCACCGGGCAGATAATATGACAAATAACTTGACTGATAATGACTGGTGGCCTACACTAAAAATCTAAATGCATTTAAAGGGATATTCCACTTTCAAAAAAAACTTTTGGTCACTTTATCATCTAATCAGGCTTTTACGAACACCCTGAACAGTTTTTAATTTGCTTCATTCAATATTTAGATATTTGATGTAATGTTATCTGCCCCCCCAGGTTCAGGGCCTCTTCACATACACACCCATTGTAACTTCAAACTCCATTTTAACCATGATAGATTAATTGAAAACACCCATTATTTTTTCTGGTGACTCATATTACCCACCTAATACGTGAGCAGGCTGTTTTTTCAATAACCCTTTTCATTTATTTTTAATAATTCTTTGGGAAAATGAGAAAAATGAAATACAAAACGAAATTATTAAAAAATAAAATAAGAATATTATCGAAAAAAAACACGGCCTGCTCACGTATTAGGACTAGGAGGGTAGTTTGAGTCACCAGAAAAAATAATGGGTGTTTTCAATGAATCTATCATGGTTAAAATGGAGTTTGAAGTTACAATGGGGGTGTGTGTGGGGAGAGGCCCTGAGTCTGGGGAGGCAGACCCATGCAAGGCAGAGTTTTTTTGAAAGTGGAATATCCCTTTAATTATTTTATAGTTTCCAAATATGCTCACACGCTGTGAGCTTGTTGAAATCATTTCTGTTCTCAGACCCACCAGAGCCCAGGTGATCCTCGCTGCTCTCCCACCTCTTCCTCAGGGTGCCCAGTCGACTCTCCAACACCTCCACTCTGCTGCTGACAACAGAGGCCTGTGGAGGACAGAAGACCAATGTGACTGCAGACAGTAGACCATGATGAAGGCCTCCGGCCCAGATACGTTCACGGTCACAGCGTTTTTAATTATATTATTATTATTATTTTTTTCCTATTGATTGAATGGCTTACTTTAGTAACAGTTTGCAAATAGTACAGTGGCACGATTATACAATGATGCTAAAGGGATAACACAAAAAGCCATATACAGTAAGGCATACATGGGCAACTGGCGGCCCGGGGCCACATGCGGCCCCCACCTTCGCTTAATGCGGCCCGCAGGTTAATACCGGAATACTGATATATTATTGAATTCAGCTGTTACAATTCCTAACATGACCTGCTTTAATTCCATCAGACAATAATATAGCTTAATCACTAGTATGGTAGTATTTTCTTTTTACGTCCAATGCATTTGTATTATATAACTAAATGTGTTTGAAATTAAATCAAAATGTTACATTTCTGGACTAAAATAACAAAAATAATATTCAGGATTCCAATTCAAAAGAAGCAAAAATAGCAGATCTACATCTATCTGCAGCGCGATGCGTTTTGAGCTTGTAGATCTGCTATTTTTGCTTCTTTTGTATGAGATACTAGAATGACAAAGTAGGACGTATAGCAATATGCAATGTGGCCCTCTGGAGTGAAGGTGGAAATATAGTGGCCCTCGCCATCATCAAAGTTGCCCACCCCTGCAGTAAGGGCTTGTTTCCATTGTGGTCCCGTCCTGTGTATTCAATTCATCAAAGTACAAACAATAATAGCCTAAACAATAATATACAAGACATCATCAACACTACTAGTAACACATTTCTGATGTTAAGCTTAGAAGACCTTGCGTGGACCAGATACAAATTGCATGATTAATAAAGGCTTTTGTATTTAACTTGAATTGAACAGACCTGCCTTGGACCTTTTTTTTAATTCACCGCCTTGTTTTAAGGAAAGGAACTTGAAAGTCTTGACCACCAATATGACTGCATGGTTTCTTCTGGTCAGTGGTGGACAAAGTACTCAACCCCTGTACTTGAGTCAAAGTACAGATACTCATGGTCAACTCACAATGCCAGAGGGAGCTCCACTAATCACATTGAAACCCAGATTTGACTCAAACAAGGGATTAAATTCGTTCTCCCGCTATGCCACAAAAAATGTGGAACTACGTTTGTTGTGGGGTACAGTCAGAAGTATCAATACAATCAATAACAATTAATAACCTTATGTCTGTCTTCAGCTTTTTGTGATATCCTTAGGTCTCCACAGCTTTGATACCTGTTGGCACATACAGAATCAGTTTTTTTATATACATGTAGTAACTCAGTAACTTTTTCCTTTCTTTCTCTACATTGTATAATATGAGTTATTTACCGTTATATGACACTTACCGCTGCACTAGCTGAGAGACAGACTTCCTGTCCCAGACAGTGGGAGTGGGCCGGTCCCATGACCCCTCATGAACCCCAGATAAGCTTTTCAAGGACTGGCTCCTTCTAAGCATGTGTGTCTCCATTGTGATTCTTCAAACAGCATCTGGGTTTGGGCAAATTTTCATTAAAGTCTTTCATTAAAGTCTAACAATCCTAGACCTCGTACAGACGTACATAAATGGAAATATTTTACATGCATGGCATACTTTGAAAAGGTTAGTGTTTTAGAGTTTGTCGTCAATACGATCAAAGACTTGCGTGTTTGTCATATAAGTACATCCAATTTATTCTATGTCAATCACAACAATAAACTATAGGCCCAATAAAGTATACTGAATCTTACCCATGGTTGAATCTGATTGCTGATTGCTAACTCATGATGGGTATTGTCAAGAAAGTGAACATGCATTTAAAATGAGACCATATGACACACAGTGTGTTGAGGAATGTCTACTGTGTGTCACATAAGAAAATACATCAATACTTAAGTTTATTTCACCTCTGTGTAGAATTCTGATAGCTAGCTTGTACCACTAATTCATTTTATATAGCAGTTAAGTCATAAGTTTGGGTGTATATTGTTAGACAACAACTTGTCACACACTATGTCATATGACTCTGTTAATGTTTATGACTGAGTGTGCGTACTGTGGGTTTTAAAACATCAGACATTGAACTACTACGTCTGTCTCAAAGAGTAAATGCAGTATAAAATAATACTGGCAATGACAGTTTCCTGGCCTATCACCTGCAAACATTTTTGATTAATAAACCATGATCATCTGAATGTTGCACAAATGATCTGAGTTATGCCAATAGCCATTCAAGTGTTTGTAGTCAAAGCCAATTTAAATATGGAAGGCACAAAACACAGCTTATCACAGACACAACATAGACATAATTTCCTGTTTGCAAGATCAAGAAAAGTTCACATCTATACCTGAGAGAAGAATCAGTCTCCTGTGCAAAGTGTGCATTCCAGCTTTTCACGTTTGCGCTCTGCTGTAGCTTGTGAGCATCTCCCACAAGACACTGCAATTCACAATGACCAAAGTCCTTTTTTCTTTAAAAACCTTGTGATTGTAGGCTTCCGGATATCAGATACACTTCCTTAGTCATAACTCATAAAATCTCTGGTAACTCCTGGTGTCACTAGGAGTTCAATTAAAAAGCAATGCAGTTTACAGTTTACATGCTGTAGGTAAAATTTAGGCAATTGCTACAAAACAAACCAGTACGTACATTTCTGTGATCTTGAAGCCCATGAAAGTTTACAAGACTTTATGTTATTTAGAATAAACAGCAGCAATAGGCCTATGTAACATCATCATACTGAAATAACTTTCAAGGGTGCCCCCAAGAAGGCAGAAAGTTTTTAGGGGGAGGGAGATAGAGATCGAGAGAGAGACAGGGAGACTCGTGTGAACCATGACAGCTGTTTCAATCAGATGTCTGCATGGTAGAGATGCCTGGCATAGCCTCGCTGCCGCTGTATCTCATGCCAATACTCAAATGGGCGACACGTCATCTGCTCTCTGGACATAGGCCTACATGTCATAGCCATAGAGTTATAATAAGAGGTCATAGCTGCTTAATTCCTGCAGCGGAAGTCCCATTTATTCAATCACCTTATGCACCATATATGGTGCATAAGGTGATTGAACTATAGTTCCTCATTGGGCTTCAGCACTTGATGATGTGATATCAATGTGTCACATTCGCTATTATGAGCCAATGTAGCCTACTCCAGGGGAAGAGCTGAACCAAATGGGGGATCAAAACTAACTATAGTTTAATCCGGCAAAAGCTCATACATGACTTAATGGTTGCTTGATGTGCCTAAAGGCAGAGATAGCCCCTGAGTGTTACTGTTGACACATCAATTTCATTTGGCATAAATAAGGAGAGGTTTTCTTTTTCTTTCTTTCATTCTTTTTTCAATGATTGGCCAAAGACAAGAAGTCAAAACCTTTCACCACATGAGCTACAATATGTAACCATTTAACCGGGCATGATAACTATAAAGATAATATATCGTTGACCATTGTATTTTTATTTTTTTTATAGTTGGTGTGAACACTGCTATCCACTTGACTTGGATTTTTACTTTTATAGTTATGTTTATAGAGCTCAGTGTGAATGGCATATAATGTGTGCCAGCGGCTACGTCATTGTAGTCCTTAGCGGCCATTTCTTGGGTAAAAACACAGGTGTTTCAATTGTTTGATTGCACAGAACTAATGCTATAGTCTAATCAGAACACCTGTGTAAGGCTGTGTTTACCCAAGAAATGGCCGCTAAGGACCACAATGACGTAGGCGCATTGAATAATCCTGGGACAAATGGTTCAAAATCAAGATACATTTTTGAAGAAAATACATATTCTTTAAGTTTAAATTAAATGACAGGCAACTTTCTTTCACTATAATGAACAGTAAACATTTAACAATGCATCCTCCTGTGCTGAAAGTAGTGTGGATCACTAAAGGAGTGTGGATCACTAGCATCCTTTAAAAATGCCCTGAAAAACCACTTACAGGCAGCAGCCGTTCGCAACTGGTAAAAAACCTAGCCCAACCCTACCCTCCCTGCCCCTTCCTTGTATATACTGTACATACTGATTGTTTAGACTTACTGTTACCTGCCCCTTCCTTGTTTGTATATACTGTACTTACTGATTGTATAGACCTACTGTTTTCTTTTTTTCTTTACATATCTACTGCATAGTACTGTGTTCTATTTGTCTGTCATTCAATGTTATATGAGATACTTTAATGGTTTCCTGTTGAAATAAGCTTAGTCTTTTCATGGATCTCCTTTTAGTAGACCTTGTACCAGTGAACTGTACCGTCATGAATCTGTACATTTTCCTATGCAAACTTCTAATAAAGCCTTCAATCAATCAATCAAAAAGTGAAATGTTTTCCTAGACTGATAGTCTACGCTCTAAAAATCGAGCAACCAGCAGATGGCGACAGAGTAACTTATTTCCAAACTTGTTGACAAAGCATGTCATGTTTGTTTAGTAATCCCAGACCATGTAGCACTTTATACATAGCGATCAGCTTGCCTAACACACACACGCACACACACAGTAGCCTAATGTTGTTGGCTCACTCACTGGAATGCTCTAATCCACACACAAGCTTTATTTTGGTAATGTAATCCTAAATGACATTAAATGCCGCCCGGTTTGCACGGGGTAGACTAGATACAATTTGTAATGGTTATTATTGCGACCGAAGGTCGCATTTACCCTGAAAAACCTTGTCGCTTGAGTGACCTTCCTTCCGTAACCTTCCTTCTGTAACCTTCCTTCTAGTGATGTCAGTGTGATGTCAGCGAGTTGTGACATCACTTCCTGTACGGGGCGGCTACAAGACTAAGAAAGACAAAAAAAGAGAAGGATACACAAGACTAAGAACTTTAGACAAAAAAAGAGAAGAATAAAAAAGAAAAAAGGAGGAGGAGGATACAGATACCAAAAGGAGAGAGAAGAAAGGGTGGATGAGGTACAATGTGCAGTCGGCAGTCTCAGAAAAGGAAATGTAACAGGTGGCAACGGGGCGGCCAGATAAAGGCCTGGATCCGACTTTAAGTCGACGCACAGGATTCCAGAAGTGTAGCGCTTATTCGCTCTTGTATCAAACCGGTACTCGAAACGTTCTTAGAATTTAACATATTTAAGTAAATATGGGGGCGGCTGTGTTAAGAACGTTTCGTTGTCAAGCTCAACGTTGGGCATTTGGACCTATACATGGAGAAATGGAGCAAACCTGTTTGGCCTAAACATGGAGATGTGGACACTATATATGGAGATAGTCCAGTCCATCATGTCATATGGGACTACCGTCATAGACAGTAGCCATTGTTATGCCGGAGTCAATGGCTGTCTGTCTGACTGTCTGTACAGGAAGTGATGTCACATGACATACTTTTTATGCCCATATATGAGTCGTTCTGTACCACATCTCCATGTTTAGGCAAACTCCACATTGAAAGGCCCTATCGCCAACCCCACCTATAGGGTGTGGGCGATAGGGCCTTTCTGTGTGGAGTTTGCATGTTCTCCCCGTGTCTCCCCGTGTAGGGTTGATACCCTCACAAAAACATGAACAAACTCCCCCCAGAATGACAACAACTAGAATCGTCAGAGAAACGCTGTGGTTGGCCAGATGGTCAAGAATTGGCGCGACCTGGTCGCATGTCACCCTGAGGTCGCATGTCACCCTCAGGTGTCTTACTAGTAGCCATACTTACAGTGCACAAAGTCATAGCCTACTCTCTCGCCTCTCGTGTGTTTCAGCAGCAGCAATGAATGGGGGGACAATACTACTCAGCTCTTCCTCCCAAGTGAACCTTTCTTTTTTTTCCCCCATGTGATCTTCAGAGTCCTCTTGATTGTGTAAGAACATACTGGCATGCAATGACATTTTCTAAATATGTGAAACTTATATTTTAACCATAGCCTATCCATTTATTTCAAATGATCTAATCTAAAATATGTTGCCACTTGCTACACGTTTTAAGTGTAATTGCAGGGGACACAATGTTGTGTATAACTTATATTCTTTATTTCAATTAAATGACATTTCAATCATCCACTGTATAAAAAAAATACAAAAATATTTGTCACCTCCTTACTATGAAAAGCTTTCTTCTACGGACCTTGGGGTCTTACATTATCAAGGAATGAAGCAAGATATATATTAGATATATAGATCTATATTTAGTATACAAACAAACACAAATACATTTGACACAGTTTCTTAAAAGAAAATACCTATAAACTCTATATTCTTTATTTAAATTAAATTACATTTCAATCATCCACTGTATAAAAAAAATATATATATATATTTGTCACCTCCTTACTATGAAAAGCTTTCTTCTACAGGGGTCTTACATTATCAAGGAATGAAGCAAGATATATATTTGATATATAGATCTATATTTAGTATACAGACAAACACATTAAATACATTTAACACAGTTTTTTAGAAGAACATACCTATAAACTCATAACAGATGGTGTTGTCTCCTTCGTCCCCCTTTTCCTCAGGCACAGTGGTTGATTGACTGACTTCAATTAGCCTCGTACCCGCCCTCTTCCGGAAACCATTTCATTTGAACGGAAGTTGGTCGTTTACTAGGCTAGACTTCAATATTGTGCAATATTGGATCTGTAATCTCTACAGATCTCCTACAGTAAGCTGCACACTGTGGTCGTGGCATAATTACAGCTTGGAGAAGAATTCTTTGCTCTTCTTGACATCAGGCTTGATGGCATCCAAAGACAATGCATAGCTATTTTTTCCAGGACCTTCCAGGACCCTTGATCAATTCCAAAACTTTTCCAGTATTGGAAAAATATTTTTCTAATTTCAAAATATTTCCAGGAATTTCATGACCGTGGGAATCCTGGATATAAACCCAGACCATTATTACGCCTGATATATTTACTTGGTTGCAACACAAATACAGTGGTGGAAAAAGTACTCAACTGTTTTACTCAAGTAAAAGTATCAATACTGCAATATAGAAATACTCCGCTACAAGTAAAAGTCCGGAATTCAAAATGTACCTGAGTAAAAGTGTGAAAGTGTTGGCATCAAAATGTCCTTAATTAAGTAGGCTACAGTACATGTACTTAGTTACTTTACACCACTGCAAAAATAACCAATTTTACAAGCTCACATGTCACATCACGTCAGCGTGTCGTGCTATGACACGTGCGTTTTTAAATAAGCTATTCTCTGTGTACAACCAAGTATTAATAACCCTTCAGTCTTCTCCTAAGACACGGTGATATGAAAGAACTTCTAAGACGTATACCATATCCAGTATATTATATGAAAATGTTAATGTTAAGCATAGAGACATTAAATAAAACATTAGAAAACATCACAGCCCAAGTGTGTATTTCGCCCATTTTGAAATCCGATTTCATCGGCAATATATAAAATATATTTTATAAATATTTAGTTAAACATACTATGCCCTTTGAAATATCCTAAAAAATATAGAAAACGCAGTGCTCCTCTATATTAATCATCATCTCATAATAGTCAAGCCTGTCAGAATATTGGTCATTGAATCACCTCCAAGAACTGGTCGTCACTAAACGGATAAGCTTGTTCTGGGCTCGGTTCAGACAAGCCAATCAGTGACTCCAAAAGGCAGGTGCTTGGCTCATCGTACTTTGGGGGAGATGAAGGGCTCAACAGCTGGAGATGGCGAAGGTTATCTGGATGACGATGTCCTTTAAAGGAGTTGTGCAGTTGTCCAGAGGTGTAGTCAGTGTTAAAGAACTCCAAGTCAGATTCCGAGGAGAGGCTGAGGTCCATGTAACTGCCTGATGAGTAGTCTATAGAGGGGGAGGGAGTGTTGGGGAAATCATCAAGCGAGCTGTCACTGAGGAAATCGCTGGTTGATTAGCATTTTCATCAAGACAGTCTGCCATCGAGGACCTACTGATATTGTCCATAAATGTGCTGGATGTGTTCAATACACACAGTGGTCCCAACGTGTCAGCAGCAGGGCTACAAGGGCCAGAGTTCAGTGGTTGTCTGATGTGTCTCGGCTGCCTGTTGTCATTTTCCCAGTCACAGAGGCTGAGGGCATGGGCCAGCCCTCCATCATCCATGTCACCGAGACTCTGACTTTCCCCCGCATCATCAGAGTCTTCGCTTTGGGCAGAGGAGCACGAGGAGTCAGTCATGTCACTGCTACAGCTGTTCTCCTCTACCACAGACCGCTCGGGACTGAAATGATAGGAAGGGGCGTCTGGACTGAAATGGTAGGAAGGGTTGGGGGCATGGTGAGAGGAAGCCCATCGTCCTCAGTGGAAAACCCAAACGGACATCTTTTTTCCGGGCCATCCACTGCTGGGGGTCCCTGGTCCACATCCAACTGGAGATCTTCTGGAGCCGCGCTCTGGTGGTCAAGCTGGTCAGGCGTATCATCTTGTAGTTGCCTCTCTAGTTCTAGCCTCATGACGGTGTGGATGTAGTGGGTCTGCACGCGACTGGTGTTGAACTCGACGCGTCCCTGAATGTTTGCGCAGCCATCTTTAGTGCAGCCGCATGGGAAGTTGGAGTGGTCCATCTGCGAGACATAAACAGCAGAAGGGTACCTTTTCATTGATTTTATACGCAAGTGAAACAATTTGCCTTCACCTTGTCTATCAAGAATACCGCAATAGTAAAAACTGCTTAAATATCATGTGATTAATACTTGCAAGACTCTTACCTGGCACTTGATTCCTGCCAGGCTGCATTCACACATCTCTGGCTCACAGAAACCCTGGCAATGGACCAATCCCCAATCACATACACACCCATTGTAACAGTTACAATGGGTGTGTATGTGATTGGGGATTGGTCCATTGCACCCACAGTCCTCCCTGGAGAGACGTAGGGCATGCAGCTGTCTCTTCTCCTCTTTGTCAATGTGCTTCACTCCTGCTGCTCGCAAGAGTGCCTGTCTGTGCTTGTAGGAGTAGGGCTGCAGGAAGCTCCCATCCTCCAGCTCAGCATCAGTGATGTGGACGTCAGTGTCTCCATCTGGGACCTGGTCTGCAGTCAGTCGCTCAGCTTCTCTCTGGTCAATGGCACCGCTGGCTATCAACTGGAAACAGGGGGAAATCAGATCCTAAGGTTTTGCCTAAGACATTAAGGACTTTCTTCCTAATTGCGATACTGACTGTTTGAAAATGCTTGAGACCAAAACATTCCAAAATGGTACATATCGAAAGGATAATATGTAACTAAACTGCTTAAAAGATGGATCTATAGCCTCACTTGCAACGATAGCCAATCTACAATGGAGCACATTGCGAGCTTAAAGACCTACTATTTTCCGTGCACAGCACAATGTGCAGCAAGGTTTAAAGCGACTTTCAAGAGACTACAGCCTCCCCTAATTGGTGCATGTATGAATGGTGAGAGAGGTAAATAATAATAAAGTTACTCCTTGTTCAGTAATTTGCTATTTAAACTGAGTTATGAAATCACTGCATTATAATTGAATTATCTTACTGTTGAATTGAATTATTGAAAGGTCATTAATTGAAATGCACTGATTTTATTGTTTGATGTGAAACTGAGATGATATGATTTGTAATGTAATATTCTAATTTTGTCATATTTATTCTAATTTTATACAGTTTTCACAGTGTTTGACGATGCTTCAACTGTCTGAGAAGTCAAAATAAAAGCACCCGTTGAGACCATCCAGCTTCGTATTTATTCAAAACAGAGGGCAGCTACAATTGCTATAAGTTAACATTTTAACAAAAAATGTTTTAAACATTAAATATCCCTTACAGCACCTCTAATCCTCATGTAGACAGTGTTGAGAACACTTAAGCAATCTGGTTTTTTAAAGTCATTGTGATGTTCCATGTGAAATCAACGTGAACATCAGAATAGAATTCACAAGACTCACTTTGTGTCTTAAAGCCTCAAGCTTCTCCTGTCTCCATCTCTCTCGTAGTCTCTCTCTGCGCCAACTCCGTTGTTCCAGGGCATGCTCTGCCAGTGTGTACCTGCGGAGAGTGCTGTGCCTGTGCAACATGCCCAGACTGGCACCCCCACGGCTGGGCACACTAGTGAAACCCTGGCATCGAGGGAAGTAGAACACCGTCACCAGATCAAAGCACACGTTGCTCGGCCTCCTTTCCAGCCTTGGCCTCTTCAAAATGGACTTGACTGGTGACAAGAGACAATTATGACTTCTATTAGATTTAATATTCTGTCAGTTTAAGAAAACATTTGTTGCTATACTGACAGTAGAGAGATGATTTAGACAACATTTAAAAGGACACTAATGAACGAGTGTGGCTCCCTTGAGTTTCTAAAGCACTAATTATACTTTGTGGTATGATGAATAGCCGATCTACAAGCCCACAACACGCTGCAGCTGCTAACGGGGGTAATCTAGTCCACAGGTTCATAAGTGGTTCAAAGTGGGGGCAGCAGCCCCCAGGGGGCTTGCCAGTGGGCCAGTTAAACTGTAGTACAGGTTGCCCATTTATGCTGTAGCTCTCCGAGTAGCCACTAGATGGCACACTACAGGCATCTGGATGTGGTGCTGCTGAGGGTCAATGTTAACCATGAGTGAGGAAAGGAAATGTCAAGATGTGGGTTCATGTCAACATTGAGCCACTTGACAGATCAAGGAAAGAGAGTAACAGAGAATAACAGACAGAAGCCAAAGCTTCCATGTTTGGGGCCCGGTCGGTCCATCTGCAAATATTTGTAAATTTTATTTAATTGTATATATATATATACACAGTATATCCACTGGGTAGCTATTGCTATTTTTGCAAATCCTCCAACATTCCCACAAGCTTCAGTAACAACTGAGGACAACTGACTACTATAAACTAGTTTTCAGTTACTCTTCTGTCTAAATAATGATGCTCCGCCCCGGGCCACTGTTTGTACTGCCACTCGGATGTGAGACTTAGTAGAACACTATGGAGCAGGAGAGTGTGAATTAGATCATTCTATTACTGTTGTACATCAGCCTAACACAAAGATAACCCCATTATACATCAGGCCTACATACTACTACATGCATTATACATTGTAACATCCTAAGATCCTAACTCTGACAATGTACAAATTATACCACATTAGTATGACAGAATTACAAATGGATAAAAAAGGATTTTACTGTGTACATCATACTTTACATAATACTACAGAGTTCAGTTCTAGCATGTCTATCTATATTCCGTGATATATGTACACACACTTTAATATATACTTATGTAACGGCTGGGCTTCGAACCTGGGCCTCCCGCGTCAAAGTCCCATATCTTAACCATTAGACTAAAGAAACATGTTTGTGGTCCAATAGAGATACCAGACTTTTGAGGCTTCAGGCTGGGGCTGCAAGTCTTCTCCGCCACACATATATAAATATGTTTTAGCTATATTTCCATCAGGAATGCTGCTGGTTAGAAACTGCTCAAGTTGAATGAAATGAAAGATTTCCTCTGATATGCTACTAGGGCAGAGATTCTGCACCAGGATACTCTCTGAAACATTTGTTCCTTGCATCGAAAATGCAACCTCTTGTATAGATAGTGTATTATTAGTCAATATTTCAATTCCACCACATTTGCAATACATTTTGCAACCATAAGTGCCAGAACTAGAGCAGTGTGCCATGCTGTCAGCAGTTCTGTTCATTTGTATAGTTCAATGGAGCCATTTGATACCACACGTCTGAAGGAACCTTGGTGTTCAGATTCATTCCACGACATCCTGCTGCTCAGGCAAATGATGATCTTTTTCATAACTGGATAGACAAAACAGTGGCATGTCATTCTCTGTGTAGTATCTGTAATTGCTCTAAGGTCTCATATCAGTAACTCATAACAGCTTTGCTGCAGGGTGATATGAGACACTCCTATAACACGCTTATTGTGAATGAACCAGATAAGGAAATGCTTTGCATTATTTGAAATAAGTGTTGGAGGGGATAGCGGAGTTGTGGAAACTTACTGGGTTGACTGGCAGGTGAAGCAGGAAGACTTGTCGTAAAGTCCTGGCTGTCTGAGGAGCTACTCTCCCCATCAGACTCCCATTCTGTGGAGGCAGGAGAAGGCAGGGACGATGAAGGCGAGGAGTGGAATTCATCATCGACCTCAGCAAACTTTCTTTTTAGAATGCCTCTCATGACTTGACAGTGGCGCTTCACTCTGCATGTACACATTACACAAAGCATAAGGACGACATTGACATTAACCGATGTGACATTCATTTTGAATGTGCCGATCAAATGCTGTAATGATAACCAAAGTAGCAGTACATGCAATGAACGCTATTACAGCACTGGTGCTGTAATAGCAGCACCAGTGCATGCACCATGCATTTTTGCAATTCTTATTTTCTTTGCTTATATTTTGCATAAAACATTAGCATGTGTCAAATATTAATGTATTAACAAAATTGCAACAATTATGTCATAATAATAAAGTAACAATTATGTTGCCTCTCCTGCAGCCCAATACCCAACAGACAAGTAATTGGACACTTCTCCTTTTGTAAGTGACACTCAAACAGGTCTTTTAAGAGCTGATAGATGTCACTCTGCTGGTTAAGCCAGTTCCAGGAGACAGCTTGTTTATAATAATTAAATCTGGAAAGTGATTGCCTTTTTTCTTGATACACCACAGTGCACACGTGTATAAACCCCCACCCTTTGCTTACGCTGGAAACCAAGATGGCAAGAAGAAGAAAAGTGTAATTAACATTCCAATGATTCCTCAAGTTTGTATGAACTAGCCCTTACCCGTTCAAAGATATGAGCTCCAAAATGATGTGCAGTGTGTGGGTTATGGGATGTGCACTGTGCACACAGTATATGAGGGATGGAAAGTAACTTTAACTGGTGCTTGCATGATGTAGGAGCATCAATGTAAGAAACCCGTTTCGTTTAATGGCTACAGAGATACTGTCCACACACACACACACACACAGAGCTGGTTAAACATTTTGCCTCAAGCTAGATGCAGAATAGATGTGCCTCATGCTAGATGCAGAATAGATAGTAGATACACCATAAAAATGCTAATATACAGCATACGATTTGTGAAAGTGACAAACGGGCTTCACAGTTATGTCAGGTGTGTTCATATGCTTATGGTGATGCGATTTCAGATCAATTGCTCCAGCCACTGAGGAGAAACGCTGTGACAGACAGACACTCACTCACTCACTCACTCACTCACTCACTCACTCAGACATTCGCAAAATTATAGTATAGATATGTGGAAACATGTGGAGATAGGGCACTGAGAGTGTGTTATGGCAACTGAAGCTGCTATTTATGTGGATTGGGATTGGGACAGTAAATCACTACTTTACACACATAAAACCTGAAAGTTCTTAACAGCCACAAACCTTAATGGTCGCTAAAAATATGATCACTAAAATGGCCTATTGAAGAGATTGGTAAACGAAATCACACCCAGTGTGAAGTGAGCAGTTAATTGTGGGCTCGCTTCCCACACTAGTCCCCAATTTATATTTAGTCTTCTTTATTCCGCCACTTCTTTTGGCATCCTACTACTTCTAGAAATGTTGTTCAAACTTCAACTTGTTCAGCTTTATGCAGTTATTATTGCTTGTACTTTTCTCTTTACACATTGTTATACTTTTTGAGATTTTTGAAAAAACAGTTTCCCTGTGGATTTCTCTGGGAAATGAATTCCGTCTTATCATTTATATTATTGCTTGGTTTTGATCTGAATCTAAAGTCTGTCTGAGGAGGGATGTGTAAATTTTCTACTGTACATAATATACTTTGAGCATGTTTTCAGTGAGCCCATGCAGTTTCTGCAGGAAATGCTTTTCTAGTTTCATTAAGCGCAAAGCTTGGACAATGTGACCCTGGGCGTACAACAAACTTTGGACAAAAGGACAAAGCCAGATATTGGAGCTTAGCTCATTCCAGGAGCACGGCTCGAAAACTGCTATGGAAAATAGTTTTGCCAGCTGCAACACAAGGGCTTGGTTTATCAGATCTTTGTCCTTGAATGTCTGGGTTAAACCTGTCTTTCTGACCGCACATGCTTTATCATCATTAACTACTATTTTTTTCATATAAGATTTATTGCTGAAAGAAAACATCCTTTTACCACAGCCAATGCAGATCAAAGGAGCTGACTACAGTGACAGGCCCCTAACACTGAGGCTGAACTGCCTTGGCCTGAAGTCCTAAAGACTTGGACAGAAAGAATGTTCCATTAACAGCAGAACCCGAAACGGAGCAACACGTGTTTGCAAGGGGAGGGTGAGTGGCTGCTCAATCCTATAGAGCATCGCAGCGGAAGTGGATTCCTGGGGTCACTTAATATTCCCCATTCATTTTCGCCATAGACTTTTACAAACATATTTATAACAATTATGTTAAGCCTCGAACCAAGCCATCCAGGATGGAGGTGAATCATGATCATATAACCTTTCATCCTATGTGAAAACATATTTTAATATTACATTATTTGATATACTACATTTAATAACTACCCTTTGTTTAGCGATTTTCAAAATGTTCTTTTCATAGAAAAAAAGGTTATATGATCATGATTCACCTCCATCCTGGATGGCTTGGTTCGAGGCTTAACATAATTGTTATAAATATTTTTGTAAAAGTCTATGGCGAAAATGAATGGGGAATATTAAGTGACCCCAGGAATCCACTTCCGCTGCGATGCTCTATAATGCATGCATGCACACCACACCCAGACAACAACAACAACAACAACAACAACAACAACAACAAAGGGAGAGTGTTTTTTGCAGGTCTTTCAGTCCGAGTGTATCAAAAAAGCACTGGGTAAAGGCAGCGGAAGCTTGTGATTGGCTGCGCGGAGGTGACGAAAGTCAGGAGGACGGAGATACACCTAAACCTAACCTTAACCCTAACCCTAACCTCAGTAAAACTAACGCTGGTGAATGCTAACCTGGTGAAATACTAACCTGCCGACGCTGGTGAATGCTAACCTGGTGAATGTTAAACTGGTCGGACCAACGGTGCTTAACCCAGTTGCTTTTTTGATACACTCGGACTGAAAGACCTGCAAAAAACACTCTCCCCAACAACAAAACTGTGAGTGCTATAAGAGGTAAAGGGGCCATTTTGTGTCTATACACCAAACCAAACCAGAACAAACTACACCTGGTCCTGTCTCCTCCCAACTGTGATAGGCTGCAATGCCAAGAACAAGCTGTCCTCGAGAAAACTCTGCTACTGCCCCATGGTAACCCAGATTTGGCACACACAGATATTGAGGGCTGACAAGAAGACAAAGGGCCTCTGGTTGTCAGTAGTAAGCAACTAGTTTAACCAATGAGGCCACTGTGTGTGTACACACTATAGGGAGCAGCTTCCTCAAGGCGTATTAGGAGAAAACCACAAATGACACTGCCTCGTCTGTCGTTAACATCGATAACTTTGTCCACCATGTAATAGGGCCTTTAAAGCCTGAAAACCTTTTTGTAGTCAGACTTCCAAGCAGATTTATTGTCAATATCTGTCCCGACCCTCGCTATTTCAACAGATCCGAGACAAAAATAACGACTAAAGTATAATTCTACCACTTTCCTTTCAACAACAAAGAGAAAAAAAATTGTAAATAGTAAAAAGATTCACGGGCGCTGGGGCCTTTTGGCCCCAAAAGTTCTCCTCTGCCTACAAAATGATGTCAGACTTCACAGCCCCATAGTGCAGGAGATTTGCCAAATTTCCGGTTATTATGGCAACATCCATGATGGAAGTTTAGACTTACAGGCTAATCATGAGAAATCTCGTAACACACCATGATTGTAGCTGTAGAGAAATATCATCCTATAATTCAACATCCTGATCCCAGTTTGACCTCACACCAATAGATAATTGCCTTTCTCACATCCTCCCCACAGTTGGATCTTTCTACTGAGAGACCAAATAAACAATTCACACTAACTTCCAAAGCAGTGCATAAACTAGTGCATGTGAATAGGGGTAAATGAAATCGAGGGGTGAATGAAATCGAACCCGGTGGTAGGCCTAGCCTATTTTACATGATTATGTAATAAAGTGTGTATTTGTGTGGTTTTATATTTCAGGGGATAAACGAGCATACAGTTGTTATATAAAACAAGTAGCCTCCAAAGTCCAAGGGTCGTTTTTGCTACTTATTTAGAATTTAAAAGTCATGAATCTGACTGCCACCTTAACTTCCGCTGCTGCTGACCTCTTCACCCCTTTCGCTTGAGACATGGTTATTAGTGTCACCTAATAACCCTGACAATGACAACATTGTTCTCTGCACTCCAACCCAGCTGTTTAGAGGGCTAGGGCTTTCGTTTCGATAATCCAGATAGCAAAATATACAGGCAACTAAAATATCTGATCTGCAAGCTCAAAACACGTCACATCGCAACACACACACACACACACACACACACACACACACACACACACACACACACACACACACACACACACACACACACACACACACACACACACACACACACACACACACACACACACACAGTCACACAGTAGTATCATATCATATGAGAGCATGAGAGCGCAGTTCGTCACAGGAATAGGCCACACACCCCTGCGTGGCTGCGTTCTGTTGTGTTCTCTCTTCTCTGAGCTGCCTACAGTTTCCTGTAAACCAAGGTGTTGTCGGTAACTGTAATGTTGAAATATTCCCTGAGGGGGGCTCAAGAGGAAGCAGACATGGGCAGTGGTGTAAAGTAATTAAGTATTTGTAGGCTACTTTACTATTATTTAGTAAAATGTCCAATTTCCAATACTTTTACTTTTACTCCACTACATCTCATTGATTGATTGAAGACTTTATTAGAAGTTTGCATAGGAAAAGGTACAGTTTTCATGACAGTACAGTTCACTGGTACAAGGTCAACTAGTAAAAGGAGACCCTAGTAAGCTTTTTGGTTTATTTACACAGAGGCAAATATTGTTTTAATCAAACTTTTTCATTTCAAGGGATCAAGGATCCTCAAATTAACAGCTTATGAGGTTATTTGGCTCGGACCCCCTTGTCCCAGGGACCCCATACAAGATTTTTGTTCAAGATATTAAAAAAAATCTCTCAGGATTTCTGGAAAATAGCAGATCTACAAGCTCACAATGCTTCACATCGAGACTGTGACATGAGCTTGTAGATCATAATTTATGCTTTATTGAATGATTTCGCTGGGGGATCCCCTGGAACCCCCTCAAGGAACCCTGGGGTCCCCGGACCCCACTTTGAGAACCACTGCTGTAAAGGATTTAGGATGGAGTTGGTATTCTCTTAATTTGTCCTAAATTATTTCAGGGAGAAAAAGAAAAATCGAATACTTAGTTATAAAGTCACATATTGAAGAGGTTAGCGCCGCTAAAAAAGTAATCAAAACCTGTATCTATATTATAATCCAGGAATCTCTGTGTACGTACTGTATTATCTGTCTGTATCCCAAATAGATGAGAAGTTGTCATAGAATGACTATACCATGGAATGCTACTGACGTCATAGTACTGACATCATAGATTACTTACATCATAGACTGACCTTCAAATACTCTGACAACTGGTACTTTGTCACGTCTATAAGGCTCTTAGGTCTGTCCGAATGTGGTGAGTCAAGACCTTGCACACGGCATGTATTTCAATATTTGCCCTGTACAATGGGCCAGTGGAGGAGGGACCCAGCTTTCCAGGGTCCTCCTTCCCACGGATCTGGAGCCCCCACAACTGAGTCCCAGGTCACTGGCAGGAAGCACAACATCTGCATGGTGTCCGACTTCTTCTATCCAAATATGGGAGGAGTGGAAAGTCACATATACCATCTATCTCAATGTCTGATAGAAAGGGGACATAAGGTGGTAATAGCCACTCACGCCTATGGCAGGAGAAAGGGGGTCCGGTACCTAACCAATGGACTGAAGGTCTACTACCTCCCCTTGCAGGTCATGTACAACCAGTCATCATTTGCCACTTGTCTCCACAGCCTGCCATTGTTACGCTGCGTGTTTGTCAGGGAACGCATCACTGTGGTTCATGCACATAGCACCTTCTCCACCATGGCCCATGATGCATTGTTCCATGCAAAGTCCATGGGCCTTAACACGGTTTTTACTGACCACTCGCTCTTCGGCTTTGCGGACCTGAGCTCAGTGCTGACCAATGAGCTTCTGACAATGTCCCTGTGTGACACCAACCATATTGTGTGTGTGTCATACACCAGTAAGGAGAACACGGTGCTGCGGGCTGCACTCAACCCAGAGATAGTGTCCGTCATTCCCAATGCTGTGGATGCCACAGATTTCACTCCTGACCCGTCTCAGCGCCAAGACGGCAGAATTACTGTTGTGGTGGCCAGCCGACTTGTCTACCGCAAAGGAATCGACCTTCTTGGTGGAATAATCCCAGAGCTCTGCCTCAAACATCCAGACCTTCATTTCCTGATTGGTGGAGAAGGGCCCAAGAGAAAAGTACTGGAGGACGTAAGAGAGAAATACCAGCTACACGACAGGATCCATCTCATTGGGGCTCTTGAGCATAAAGATGTACGTGGAGTTCTGGTTCAAGGTCACATCTTCCTAAACACTTCTCTGACCGAGGCCTTCTGCATGGCCATAGTGGAGGGAGCCAGCTGTGGACTGCAGGTGGTCAGCACCCGTGTTGGGGGCATTCCTGAGGTTTTGCCAGAGGACCTGATCACTCTTTGTGAGCCTACTGTGCAGTCGCTGTGTGCTGGCCTGGAGACAGTCATTGCAAGGCAACGAGCGGGGTCTGTCCCCTCCCCCACCTCCATCCACGCCCGTGTGCGAAAGCTCTACACCTGGGAGAATGTGGCAGAGAGGACTGAAAAGGTCTATGACAGGGTGGCTGGAGAGGAGGTGCTCCCCTTCAACAGACGTTTGCTCAGGCTGGCTCACTGTGGACCAGTGGCTGGCTTCTTTTGGGTCTTACTGGCTGTTCTAGACTTCCTGTTCCTTCTCATCCTGCAGTGGCTCTTCCCAGATCAGGCCATGGATGTCGCTGTGGACGCCACTGGCCCTCACGGACTGTGGAGACCAGGAAGTAAGAAAAGTAATCCAAAAAGTGCCAAGAAGCCAGCAGCTGAACCGGTCATTATCAGACTTTTTGATGGCCATCACTAGGCTACAGTGAAATCCAAGCCTCTGCTTCTCTACATGATGTTGACTCCTGGTGCAATTATTTTCAAGTTAAGTTCAGTTTTTATGCACCACATATCTGGAACAAACTCCCGGAAAACTGCCATTGCCTTTTATTGAGATTTATTTCATCATTCTTCTGTAATGTACCTTTATCTAATTATTCTGTTTTACTTGTACATGTATGTGTCTTGTCTCAATGCGCATGTATATGTAAAGCACTTAAAATTGCCTTGTTTTGTTGAAATATGCTGACTATGAATATATAGTCCCCTATATATTGAATATAAAGGGGACTAACAGATGTATTACTGTAGTTAAAGCACTTGATCAAATATTTAAAAGTTAATTAAACAAGGAAACTGGGTCACTCCTTTCGTCTATATTGTTCTTATGTCGAGGAGGTGGGGTTTTCCATCCCCGAGTGTAATGTTGAGCAGGGTAGCTGCTGTGTGTCATTTATACTAGGTTGTGCGCATTGTGAGAGCTTGTAGATCTGCTATTTTCGTGTGTCCTGGGGTGTGCAACAAATTATTAGTTTAAATCAGGCATTAGGCCCTTTATTTTTGTTTTCCCAATACATGCAGTGATTCTCAAACCTTTTCATTTCAAGGATCCCCAGTTTGATATTCATTAGGCCATGGCATGGACCTGCATTTGATACAATTTATTTTATCTCTGCCTGGGACCCAACCTACACTGTAAAATCCTTAGTTAACTCTAGAGTGTAAAAGTCAAACCAAAGTAGCTGTAAGGGTCTATTTGTTTTCATTTGTACACTGTGGTTTACAGACCTAGGGCTCATTTGGAAGCCTTGTGCTCTAATGCCACGGGCAAGACGTGGCTATGCTTTAAAAGTAGGCCTAATTGTAATTAGGATATTCATATCTCGTTCCTATATTTTTATGCCGTAGCTCAGCAAGCCTATGCAAGGGTCTAGCTGTGTCTGGAGCTAATCTTGTACTCCGCTGGACCAATCAGTGTTTTTCACTTACATTTTCTGTCTTTTTTTCATGTTCTTTATTCTTTCCTCTTTTATCACATATGCTTTGTATTGTCTAAAATGTAATGTAAACAGAGTTCCAACCTGTGGATATTGGAGAGTGAAATATATTATACATCCCTAACCCTAACCCTTGATGGTTAAGAGAGAGAAGGAAGGAAGGCAGTATCACAGAGCGTGTGCATTATTTACTTCTGTTATTTTCAGCAAAGCATCTATGCCAGGGGTCTTCAACGTTTTCAGGCCCCTGCCCTTTTATCCACCCCAGGGCAAAGGTTTTTCCTTGGCCTCTAGGGATTGCAAAGTTTTGCACTTATCAGTGGGGTTATAGGTAAAAACACAAATCGTCCTGTCATAGCGCCACCATGAGGCTGATTTGAAAAATTTGAAGTGGCATTTCTTCCTCGGCCTAGTGGGAATGTGCGTGCACAATTTCACCCAAATTACACGCTGTTATGATTTGAGGCATTTTGTTCAAAACGGACAAATCCTGCAAACTTTGGAAGCCAATCATAGCCAATCGGAATATGGAAAATCAGACGGATCCATGTCGATCACATGACTGTAGAGATACTTACTGTCTACCGATTTGTGAGATCTTTGTACAAAAAGTCACCACCCACCATGACAACTACGCATACCAATGAACTGGTGGGAGTGGCCACATAAAGACATCATTTTAACTCTTTCTGTACACTTTTTTGGAAAGATTCTTCCTCCTAGTATAATCATAATAGTAGATAATCATGTTTTATAGAGGGGAAAATCATGGCACCCCATCTTTAATACTATTATCAATTGATTCTCAGTATCTTCAACAAAATGTGGTCTCTGATCAACGGTCTTGCCAGTGACAATCATCTTTACTGTGCTTTTAGTACAGTGGCCACCATGTTACATAACTTTATTTATTCTGGCTGCCTCTCAGGTTGCTGCCATTGGCTCTTGTGGCCCACTTTCTCTGTCAAGCTGTGCCAGTAATGACCCACATGCAGCAATGTACTGACAAAGTTTGACAACGCTAGGGGCATGCAAAGCTGTGCTCCAGTTACTCAATCTTTGGATACTGTATAAGGGCTTGACCTTTTTTTCAGAACTACCCCTCCATGTTCCTGACGGGAGCAGGAAGTATCAGATATTGTTATAATGTTGTCAACTCCCAATCAGCCTGTAATCTAAGGTGCAAACCGGAGGCAAATGGTGGCTATTTTATTGTTCATGCATGCCGTGAGAAACATGACATCATGGCTTGTTCTGACACATACATAATTCCTTCTCCTTATATGGTCTTTCTTCTGTAGTGCGTCATCGTTTACTGTGTGTGCTTCAGCCATGAGGTAATTATTATGCCGGTTTGTTGCTGGGTGACTCAGTGACAGTGAGCATGATTCACTCTTTTGACACTGAAACAGACATCATGACCAATAGTCACCTACGTTTCTCTCCCACCCTCTCTCTCTCTCTCTCTCTCTCTCTCTCTCTCTCTCTCTCTCTCTGTGAGAAGAGAACTGTGTACCTCTACCCCAGTTGTGGAGCCGTCACAAGGATGCATGATTTGGCTCCGCTTTACATACCAGTAGCCTCTGATGTCATACCTGGACATCAGTAGCCATGGTGATGAGGACAAACATGGCCCAGAGGCTGCAGTTATAAAGAAAAGGAAGCATTGTTGGCAGAGAAGACAGTGGGACATAATATTTACATCATCATATTTAGTCTGCATGGTTGCCCCACCAGACTATAGTACTTGTCCGACGTTATTTCCTTCCTTCCATCTTTCTATCTATCTTATATCCATTTAGACTTTATTTTGAGTTTTGGTGGCACGCACTTGGGCCATATGACAAATCGACTTCATCTGGACATTTTGCTAAGAGATACGTTATATAGTTTAATTTATATACTTTAATTTATTTATTTGTGAATTAATTTTCTCCATTGACTTTAATTAAAAATAAACCTTTCCCGAATATGGAGATGACTGACATCATAGATGTCTGACGTCATAGACCACATGAGACTGACACAGTATGTCCATATATGGGCATTTCAAGATATGGGCTTAATATTGATGACATCAGGGATCTCCATATATGGGCATACAAGGGACATAGCCTGGCACAGCCATCCCGAGCTAAGTCATCTCATCACAAATGTGCTTCCTTTCTCGGTCTGGGGTCCCTCCCATAGAGTCTCATTACGAGATTTTTTTTTCTAATTTCCAATCAAATGGCTGCATTTGGAGCGACCCGCCTCACACCGCTCCTGTTCCGATTAACTCAAACAACTTAAAACGAGTCTTCAGTTGCAAGTGAAGTTATTGTGTGTGTGTGTGTGTGTGTGTGTGTGTGTGTGTGTGTGTGTGTGTGTGTGTGTGCGTGCGTGCGTGCGTGCGTGTGTGCCAAATTTCCACCAGATAGGTACAGTATTGAGTTCACTTTCATCCATCCCCTTTGAAAGGGACATCAGACAAAGACTGTGGGTAAAGTTTCACAACAGTGACACCTTAAGTGATACGTCAACTGTCATTGCTTTGTGTGCTGGTATCAGGGGTTGGAAAAAGAGACTTCCTCAAACACCCCGATGGAATATCTGGAGTGGACCATTCGCCAAGTGCATTGTGGACTAATCCCTGGCTCACTCCATGGGTGAGATGATATCACATCGATGACCAGTACGAGGGATACTTCTGCTATATTTCTCTGCCTTAATGACATCTGACTAAAGAAAACTGACTGATTGAATGATTGAAGACTTTATTAGAAGTTTGCATAGGACAAGGTACGGTTTCATGACAGTACAGTTCACTGGTACAAGCTCAATTAAAAGGAGATCCAAGAAAGCCTTATGACTTACTTACATTGGAAACCTTCTCGTATCCTTGTATTTGTTGTTCTGAGGTCGCCAGATTTGACCCAGGGCCCAGATTTGACCCAGGGTGAACATGTTTTGGGGTGATCGTTCTTCTATTCGTTATTTTAATCTGTATGGTAGAGTAGGTTAATACAATGCATATCTGCAGTGGTTGGAGCCAGGTTGTCTCCCTAAATTGTATATACTGATAAAGCCCAAAGGACCAATCAAGCCGCAAATGGTGCATTTTGCTATCATTTTCTATGCCATTGTTCACCGCTGAGAAGCGCTTGAGACATCTCCATAAAAATCAACCAATCGAAACAGCGCAGTGTCGCACCACACTGTCAAACTCCAACTTCTGAGTAGGTCAGTAGGGTCGGTCAGTGCGTGCACCGAATAAACGAATGACAAGAGGGCACACCATGGTGCGCTGAGTGCGCACCCTTAGCTGAAGGAAAGGGCATACAAGATGTGCTGGAAGAGCTATAGGAAGACAGCACATGACGTTTGTTTGTTTTATTATAGTTTGGACAGAGCCGAACTGAATTAAACTCAAAAGTGGAGTAGGCCTTAGCCTTTTAGGTCTACCAATTTATGACAAATTAACAATCATTATTCCCATTCATGGTTTACTTTAACTGTTTGAAGAGAGAAAATGTCAGGACAAGTGACAGCGAAAATCTGAGGTATAGAAATTAATTGATAGACTAAGTCTATTGTAGGCTACAATATAGTACAATATTATACCATAGACTTACCAGAGAACTGGTCGATGGCACCATCTTGTGTTGTACAACAGTTTAGGCAACTAAACCAATGGCATCATTTTACAACATGATGTGCTCATTGTGTTTTCTTTTCATACTGTTACACAGATTGGGAATGTATTTTACCTTCAAATCCTTAAAAGTGTCAAATCACAACATTTTTCGGGACCGTACCTATGTTCCCAAGATTCTGTTTTCCCCACTTACCCCGAGTAGGCAGTAGACATCTGTGCACTAGGGACATGTGGACACCTGGACAACTGGACGAGTGGACTAACCCTAACCCAGATGTCCCACCATTTCCTGCATTTGAGTTGGGAACATACCTTTTTTTGGGTGGGGAACATAGATCCTTTTTTTTGGTTGAGCGGGGAACATTGGGGGGGGGGGGGGGGGGGGAACATAGGGCGAACATAGGGAACATAGGGAAGACCCCCATCTTTCCATAGGCTACGTGGCACCAGGAAAGCTGTTTTTTGCTGGTTTGCAATAATATGCTCTCATCTCAAGATAAACACAGGCCAGACAATTTTGTCAAAATTCAATATTTGCCATGGACATACAGTGATGTTACTAGGTTTTCAATGTAATGTAACAGGTGGTCATTCAAATGGGTCCCAGAAAAGTTTTATGAGTCCTCAATACAATGTTTTCGAGCGCTATGAGCTTGTAGATCGGCTATTTTCAAAATGTTTGCCTATTTCTTATATTTATTTTACAATTTGGCTAATGTTTGAACTTAGAACTACTAAAACATGTGCCCCTAATGAATTCGGCGCGCAAAATGGCGCCGGACGTAGGTGGAATCAAAACATTGACGTTTCTATCGCCTGTTTAAGACTTTCTACGTGGATTTTATTTGTGTTAACGTAGGGTAAAGTAGGATGCTTTCACCCATGAACAATGGTGGTGTCTGTGGAATTTTAAAATGTTTTTCTTTTACCGCGACCCGGTAAATTATTTTAACATGGACTCCAATGGAGGCGCATCCCCGGGACCCCAGGACCATGACATGAATGAGTCCCTGGGCGACTTGAATGAGTTTTTGATGCGGGATGCGCACGTAATGACATCACTGGACATACTTAAAAGTGGACAATAATATTACCAGAAACACATAAATAGCGAGCCCTGAATGACCACAACAGGCCTATAACCCTTGAGAGTGTGGGTCCATGTGTATACACTGAGTTCCTTGCAAATAAAACATTTGAGAACCACTAGTTCTTGATTGAATATTTTATTAGACAAAAATGTAGTAGCCTACAGCAAAGTACAGTCAAAACACTTAGTCTAAAAGGAACACCAAAAAGGTCCTTGCAGTCTTGTTTCTGCTGGGATCCTAATACTAATGGACTCCTAATGTGTCATATTAAATCAGTGTCATACATATTCTGAAGAAAGTCTAGTGCTTCCTCATAGCACCTGAGGAAGCATGAAGCAAAACACGTTGTGCAAGTCAAAGCAAAAGCAAGTCATATACCAGAGGAGTGTGCGGACCCTTCTTTTGAAGGTTTTTCATTTGTATCTTACAGTTTACAGTTTACAGTTTAGGCATTTAGCAGACGCTTTTCTTTATAAACAGTTTTTGCGTTGACCCGCACCTCCAGTATAATAATAATTATAATATTGTATTCTTCTGTATTTTTGTAATAGCTTATACAGTATATCCTTGTCTATTCCCTCCCAAACACCAAAATCCTTATATATCATATAATCTCTAAGCTCATGTAGCCATGCCTGCTGCCAAACTATGTGTATGTGCATGTGTATGGAAGCAAGTTTCTACGTTTTTATTATGTTTTGTTCTTTAGATGGTGTTGCATGTAGCGGTGGATTTCTGGTCTCTGCCTGCCACACTATCTAGGCCTTGATAGTTGAGCAGGAGCTGGATGCTGAGGTCAAGGTTTCGGGCTGGCTCAGCTGAGTCAAACAACTCTCTGGTTGGACTGACTCGCACAGCAGAGGCTATGAAGGCTGAAGGTCGAGAGCCAGCGAGATCCACAACTGACGCCGTCACGTCAGTGGGAAGGTCCTTCTTCATTTGAGAGTCTGTCATGGGCTGAGTTTTTTGTTTGTTATGTTGTGACCTTATATTCGTCTGCTTCTATTTGTAAATGTAATGTACCAATTATTTTTAATGTTCCTCCTCAGCTATTGGAGTTTATCACTCTGAAATTGAATTGATTCAAGTCCAAACTGTTCCCTCCACACGCACGCATGTCTGTTACTTCATTATATGAATAAACCGGATGAACCCAAGTCCTGGTCACTCCGCCAAGCGTATGGGGGGGGGGGGGGGGGGGGGGGGTTGTCTCACGGCAACCACACTGGTTAAACTGACACAATATGTCTATTTATGGGCATTCCCAAATATGGGCTTAATATTGATGGCATAAAAGGGATTCTATTGTTATGGGCATAATATGGGCTTAATACTGATGGGCATAAAAGGGATTCTATTAGTGTGGATGCCCTAACAGGGCATCATCTGTGAATCAGATGTAGAGGTCAGCTCCATATATGGAGATCTAGGTGATTATCCAGTCGTCTCCATGTATGGATATCCAGGGTTTGATCTTTGATGAGGTGATGTCACAAATGTGATCAACAAACAGGTCAGCAGCTATTGTATGGGCATTCCCAGATATGGGCTTAATATTGATGGGCATAAGTGTGGTTGCCCTAACAGAGCATCATCTGGGAATCAGATGTAGAGGTGACATAGAAATCCTACTTAATTCATGGACTTTATGACTAAAGCCCAGCGGAATTGAAGACTCTCAAAAGATCAGTAAACCTTGACTCAGATACGATGTTAAAAACATGTATTTAAAGCGCTGTAACAGTCACACAACATAAACATACGTCCTTCACCAACGACAGACAAGACGAAGACTGACTTGCCCTCCCTCTCACAGTTCATTATTAATTTGCTAAAACAAAACACCACTCTTCCTTCTCTGCAGAGAACAGCTTTCTCACAGCCATAAAACAAAGAGGCCACTATGTGGCATCTATGACCTCCTTACCCATCCTCCCTCATCCATACCAGCACCTGTGTCTCAGGGTCATGCAGCACATAACAGTCATCAAAATATAATAATATCTAATTAACTTCAGAGGTCAGCTCCATAAATGGAGATCTAGGTGATGATCCAGTCGTCTCCATATGTCCAGGGTTTGATCTTTGATGAGGTGATGACACAACAACGTGATGTCACAATGTCAACAAACAGGTCAGCAGCTATAGACATTGAGACATTACTCACGTACAGACAAAATGTGACAGTTTTCATAGTTAACGTCGCAATAATATATTGTAACCTTGTATTGACACCACTGGTTCAAGGTGTGTTTCTGATACAGTAGAAATATGGATATTATGCTGACAAGCTAGGTGCTGTACCTATTGCAGCAAGAGCCGTTGGCCGCCGCGTCCACGTCCATGGACGCGGCCGCGAAAAAAACGGCCGTGGACGCGAGGCCGCGTCCACGGACGCAAACGGACGGCCGTCCCGGCCGTGGACGCGGCCGTGGCCGTGGACGCAGACGGCCGGGGACGCGGCCGTGGACGAGGCCGCGGACGAGGCCGCGGCCGTGGACGCAAACGGCCGGCCGTGGACGCGTCCATGGACGAGGCCGCGAAAAAAAGGCATAAAAAAAAAAAAAGTGTCTATTGTATGTATTTTTTGATGAAGAATTCAAATATGACCTTCTTTTTTGCATAGGACAACTCTAACCTGCATCAATTGGTATTTTATAATTGCCAATTGTACCCTATCCATCTAAAAAACTAATTGGATGTCTATTGTATGTATTTTTTGATGGAGAATTCAAATATTACCTTCTTTTTGGGATAGGACAACTCTAACCTGCATCAATTGGTATTGTATAATTGCCAATTGTACCCTATCCATCTCAAAAAACAAATTGGATGTCTATTGTATGTATTTTTTGATGGGGAATTCAAATGTTACCTTCTTTTTTAGATAGGACAACTCTAACCTGCATCAATTGGTGCATCAACCTACTATCTATCTATCTATCTATCTATACTTCACCTTTAGTCCAGAAGAGAGTTCAGCCTCAGGAGCTTGCACACATGGAACTGTGTCATGACTGTGTCATGGAGCTTAACAGGGCTATGTTAAATACTCACAATGAGTCTGATGGACCAATCACAATAGACAGAAACTGGATAATGCTTTGTTAACTGTCCCACCTAAGTCCCTGCTAGTCTGAACAAACATCACCTTCCCTCTCATAATACTACTACTACTACATTTATATAAAGCTGCTCTTGCATGGCTTTTAGGGTCTGTGTGTGAGTATGTAGGCTCACAAATTATTATAATTGTCATTAAGTGACTCTATCTATCTATCTATCTATCTATCTATCTATCTATCTATCTATCTATCTATCTATCTATCTATCTATCTATCTATCCATCCATCCATCCATCCATCCATCCATCCATCCATCCATCCATCCATCTATCCATCTATCCATCTATTTATTTATACTTACTGTTTACATTTTCTATAAATATTTATTTCTATATAAAACTCAGTTGTGTGGAGTTATTGTGTGCCTTTTCTTGTAGCTAAAGAGTCCATTTGTTCACTAGACATTAAGTCAAGGTTACTATTTTGAGTTACTCTTATCTTTCACAGAACAGACAATTGTCATTTGTTTTATCTATTTGAGACTATGTAGCTGCTCTATGGGAAATAGAGCATTATATCAGCCTATTCAATTGATAATGACCAATGGGTGCCAGTTTCTAAGTAGTTAACCATATTAACATAACAATATATGTGGCCTAGACATGGATATTGCCCAATCAACTCGTAATCTACAGAAATGTCCACCACATCACACAGTATAAAACTTAGTAGGCTCAGTGGATTCACCTATGTTAAATCATGTCAGGTTAGTTTGGTTCAAGGTTCAAGTATAATAATTTATGAGACAAAAATGTAAACGGCACAAATATACAATCACATCTCGGCTAGAATGATAACATAAAGTCCTGACTACTCCTTGTTATTGTGGTCCTAAATACTACAATGATTAGTTTGGATGCATTGCTTCTATCATGTCCAATTAAAAATAAATACATTACATACATACAGAAATCTGCCTTCTCCTGTATTGTATTAGTGACATTCATTATAAATAGTAAAATAACAGGACAGAGCAAAAAAGGCCTCTGTTGTGTCTTTATCTGATCACATGCAATCAGACACTCACACTGCACAGCAATATATAAACTTTATTACAGGCTCAAGGCCCACAGGGTAAGAAGACAATACATTACAAAGATAATAATTTAAAAAAACAACAACAGAGAGAACATTCACCGAGCCCCACCGGAGCTAAAGAGGCACTCATGCCAGTGTCCTCCAATGGTAGACGTGTACCTGACAGAGCTACATCCAGGGTCTGTCATCAGTCTCTGGAACAATCTGAAACAATGTATCTTTCCTGTGGCTGTTATAATGAACACAAACAGATCAGAAAGTAATTTAACATACAACAATGTAAGGGATTCCTTTCTATTAAAAGCAAAATCATCACCGGGTCAAAGTTGCTTGGTTCTCCCCATATAAAGGCATGTAGGTAACAGTAACATGATATTATGTCATGAATGATAAAAGTAATGTTTAAACACTTTGATGTGTGTGAGTTTATCTGGAGACTTACTCAGTCTGTGACTTACAGAGATCTTGATGGTCTTTGGGTTCCACCCGTTCATCAGAATTGCCGCTGGTGCCGTCTAGAGATTTCATCTTCACTTGAAGTCTGGAGTCTTGAAATTATGTACAGTGTATTCTGGACAGTTGTGGACACTCTGCAACTAACCTAACCTAACACACACTATGTGTTAATGTTGATCAATATAATAATGTAAAAATACAAAGTTAAGTAGACCTAAGTAAGAAATAGTAAATACATTGTAATAATACATTGAAGGGGAAAATGTAGGAAAACAAATGCAACTCAGCATTGAATTTATGGCAAACATTTTGCTACTCAACCCTTTCCAAATAATATACAATTAAGAAGTGGGATGTTCCACTTAGTAAGAGAAAGAATTAATGAAATATTACATTTTTAAAAAGCTAGAAGACTCACCTATTATAGTAACCATGTGAATTGCTAATAATGTTATGGGTCAGATGTGTAAAGATCTATCACATTGTATTGTTCTTTTCAGACTCAACAATAATAATGATGATGTTACTTAAATGCTGATCAATGTGTGAATCTGGCTCTTATCAGGTGTGTGTTTTCTCTCCCTGTCCTGTGCTGTCCTCAGTTAAACCAAGACAGTGCTGTTGTGACCAATGTGGAAAAAGCCTTCAGCTCAATTTATTATCTCAAAGTAGACCAGAGAATTCATACCGGAGTGAAGCCATTCAGCTGTGAACAATGTGGGAAGTATTTTGCTCGGTCTGGACAATTAAAAGATCATAAGCGTTCACATACTGGAGAGAAACCTTATTGTTGTGACCAGTGTGGGAAAAGATTTGTTCAAAAGGGGATTTTAAAAGAACACCAGGGAATTCACAATAGAGAGAAGCCCTATTGCTGTGACCAGTGTGGGAAAAGCTTTACTTGATTGTCTTATCTCAAAATACATGAACAAATTCACACAGGAGAGAAACCATACAGCTGTGTCCAATGTGGGGAAAAGTTCAGTTTAATGGCTGCTCTGAAAGTACACCAGAGATTTCACACCGAAGAAAAGCCTTACTGCTGTGAACACTGTGGCAAACGTTTCACTGTAAAATCTAGCCTCGTACAACACAAGAAGATTCACACTTGAGAGAGACCTTACTGCTGTCACCAATGTGGGAAAAGGTTCACTCTGAAGACGGCTCTGAAAAGACACCTGAAAATCCACACTGGTGAGAAGCCATATACTGCTGTGTCCAGTGTGAGAAAAGGTTCAGTGATATGCATCATCTCAAAGCACACCAGAAAAATCACACTGGAAAGAAACCTTATTGCTGTGACCAGTGTGAAAAGAGCTTTCCTAGACTGGAACATATCAAAATACACCAACAAATTCACACCGGAGAGAAACCTTATATCTGTAACCAATGTGGGGAAAGCTCTGTCAGGTACACGTCTACCGTTAGAGGACACTGGCATGAGTGCCTCTTTAGCTCCGGTGGGGCTTGGTGAATGTACTCTGTTGTTGTTTTTTTAATTATTATCTTTGTAATGTATTGTCTTCTTACCCTGTGGGCCTTGAGCCTGTAATAAAGTATTGCTGTGCAGTGTGAGTGTCTGATTGCATGTGATCAGATAAAGACACAACAGAGGCCTTTTTTTGCTCTGTCCTGTTATTTTACTATTTACAATGAATGTCACTAATACAATACAGGAGAAGGCAGATTTCTGTATGTATGTAATGTATTTATTTTTAATTGGACATGATAGAAGCAATGCATCCAAACTAATCATTGTAGTATTTAGGACCACAATAACAAGGAGTAGTCAGGACTTTGTTATCATTCTAGCCGAGATGTGATTGTACATTTGTGCTGTTTACATTTTTGTCTCATAAATTATTATACTTGAACCTTGAACCAAACTAACCTGACATGATTTAACATAGGTGAATCCACTGAGCCTACTAGGTTTTATACTGTGTGATGTGGTGGACATTTCTGTAGATTACGAGTTGATTGGGCAATATCCATGTCTAGGCCACATATATTGTTATGTTAATATGGTTAACTACTTAGAAACTGGCACCCATTGGTCATTATCAATTGAATAGGCTGATATAATGCTCTATTTCCCATAGAGCAGCTACATAGTCTCAAATAGATAAAACAAATGATAATTGTCTGTTCTGTGAAAGATAAGAGTAGGCCTATGTTGTAACTGTCTGTCCAATGGCAGCTGTGAGTTAGGTCATGTTTTGTGTTCCTTTAACTCAACTCTTTGAATTGAATGTAAACAGTAAGTATAAATAAATAGATAGATAGATAGATAGATAGATAGATAGATAGATAGATAGATAGATAGATAGATAGATAGATAGATAGATAGATAGAGTCACTTAATGACAATTATAATAATTTGTGAGCCTACACACTCACACACAGACCCTAAAAGCCAGCAAAATGAAATACTACCTAAGTTAACCTTAACTTGTGTCAGACTTGAATTCAAATGCAAGAGCAGCTTTATATAAATGTAGTAGTAGTAGTGTTATGAGAGGGAATGTGATGTTTGTTCAGACTAGCAGGGACTTAGGTGGGACAGTTAACAAAGCATTATCCAGTTTCTGTCTATTGTGATTGGTCCATCAGACTCATTGTGAGTATTTAACATAGCCCTGTTTAGCTCCATGACACAGTCATGACACAGTTCCATGTGTGCAAGTTCCTGAGGCAGAACTCTCTTCTGGACTAAAGGTGAAGTATAGATAGATAGATAGATAGATAGATAGATAGATAGATAGATAGAAGTTTGATGCACCAATTGATGCAGGTTAGAGTTGTCCTATCTAAAAAAGAAGGTAACATTTGAATTCCCCATCAAAAAATACATACAATAGACATCCAATTTGTTTTTGAGATGGATAGGGTACAATTGGCAATTATAAAATACCAATTGATGCAGGTTAGAGTTGTCCTATCCCAAAAAGAAGGTAATATTTGAATTCTCCATCAAAAAATACATACAATAGACATCCAATTTGTTTTTTTAGATGGATAGGGTACAATTGGCAATTATAAAATACCAATTGATGCAGGTTAGAGTTGTCCTATGCAAAAAAGAAGGTCATATTTGAATTCTCCATCAAAAAATACATACAATAGACACTTTTTTTCGCGGCCTCGCCCATGGACGCGTCCACGGCCGGCCGTTTGCGTCCACGGCCGCGGCCTCGTCCGCGGCCTCGTCCACGGCCGCGTCCCCGGCCGTCTGCGTCCACGGCCACGTCCACGGCCGCGTCCACGGCCGGGACGGCCGGCCGTTTGCGTCCGTGGACGGCCGTTTTTTTCGCGGCCGCGTCCATGGACGCGTCCACGGCCGCGTCAACATACGAAAAGTCCTATGAAATCCTAGTTGCGGAAATATGTTTAATGGCATCAATCCAAAATGGTTGCCACATTATTGTCAAAAAGCTATATGGTGAGCTGGGTTTTCAATCGTCTGAGATTTCAATTTACTTCTAAGTATATTTTGAGGTAAGGAATTCAGATAAAATATTTATCAAAGAAAATGTAGACTTTTTTTATCAATATACCGGTAGTAGAACTACATGATGCTCTTACCACTACTCTAGCAAACTGGCATTTTACATCAAAGTAATTGCAAAATCATAATTTCTATGAGGTGTCCAGAAATAAGTCCTAAGAAGTCCTAGTTGCTGAAATGGGTTTAAATGGCATCAATCCAAGATCTCCACCAATTATCTTCAAAAAGCCATATACATTTATGATGAGCCTGTTCAATAATTTTAATTATTGAGATTTCAATTGACCTCCAAATACACTTTGAGGTGAGGAATTAAGATCAAATGTATTTGGAAGACAATTAAAATCTCAGGATTAAACATTGAACTCATCATAAATGTATATATGGCTTTTTGACAAAAAATGGTGGACATCTTGGATTGATGCCAATTAACCTTTCAGCAACTAGGATTTCTTAGGACTTTTAATTTGTTGTTCTGGACACCTCATGGAAATGATGTATGGTGATGTAATATTGATTTAAAAATGGCTCACATGTTTTTTGTTTTATTTTATCTGAATTCCTCAAAATGTATTTGGAAGTCAATTGAAATCTCAGACGAATGACAACTCGACTCACCATCATTTTATGGGTTTTTGACAATAATGTGGCAGTCATTTAAGATTGATGACAATTAAATATGTCTTAGGACTTTTATGTTGTTCTGGTGATTTAATAGAAATGATCTGTGAAGAAAATAATCTATTACAATTATTTAGACTTTTAGGACCAAAATGAGCTTGTTTGCCTGGACTATACCCACCTATAAAAACGATTGCTCAATGCTGACAGCTTGTCAGCAGGTGGATTCATAAAAGTATTTATATAGACAATATATTAGGCCAATACAAACTGAAAAACTATATACCAAATGTCCCACTTAGGCTAAAAAAAAGACCCCTTGGCTGCCGGACTATTAGGCCTTTTGTTGGAAATTAGCAACAATAATTGCTGTGAGTCAACTCATCCTTGTGACAGCTCCACAAGTGGGGAGCTGGAGTAGGGGGGGGGGGGGGGTACAAAACACAGTTCTCTCCTCAGAGAGAGAGGGTGGGAGAGGGAATCTCTATTGGTCATGATGTCTATTTCAGTGTCAAAAGAGTGAATCACGCTCACTTCCCTTTATATTATTATTGATGAAACATGAAGATGTCACTGAGTCACCCACGTATGGACATGAAATAATGTCATAACGTTTCTCACAGCATGCATGAACAATAAAATAGCCACCATTATCCAACAGCATTTGCCTCCGGTTTGCACCTTAGATTACAGGCTGATTGGGAGTTGACAACGTTATGACAATATCTGATACTTCCTGTTCCCGTCAGGAACATGGAGGGGTAATTCTGAAAAAAAAGGTCAGGCCCTTATACAGTATCCAAAGATTGAGTAACTGGAGCACAGCTTTGCATGCCTCTAGCTTTGTCAAACTTTGTCAGTACATTGCTGCATGTAGGTCATTACTGGCACAGCTTGACAGAGAAAGTGGGCCACAAGAGCCAATGGCAGCAACCTGAGAGGCAGCCAGAATAAATAAAGTTATGTAACATGGTGGCCACTGTACTAAAAGCACAGTAAAGATGATTGTCACTGGCTATGAGCGTTGATCAGAGACATTTTGTTTGACGATATTGAAAGTCAATTGATAGTATTAAGGAAAACATGCAAGTTCTGCATTAGTTGAGGTCCCCTTTGAATAACCTATAAAAGAACTGTATGCACTAAAATAAGAAAATGCCCATTGTAGACCATTGCAACATGAGTAGTGATTATGGGGTCTCACTATTATGACTCATCATCTCTGCCCTTCTAGACCCCCAAGAGGGAGCAGGAAATATGCACTGACTAGATTAATAAATGCATGGTAAAATGCAGCAAATTGGTCTAAGAAGCCCTCTGTAGCCTAAATCTCTAACACTGGATATTACTATGTATGTTTGATGCAGTTTCACTGTTTGCTATTAATAGCCAGCCATTGCAGCCTCACATAGCCTTTGGAGAATGTGGTATGTACAGTATAAGTCAACAAATCTGCATTTCTGAGTAATTAAGAATATCGACACTGTCGGGCAGAAACCTTGTTTCAAATGTGTTCGTTTTTTCGTAAAGTAAAGCCCTGCTTCATCACACAAGGCCGTCGCACAAAAGTAGTGAAAACAGCCGATCTACAAGCACACAACGCCTCACGGTGCGAGGCGTTGTGTGCTTGTAGATCGGCTGTTTTCACTAGTTTAGTTCATTTTTTAAATAAATACAAAGTGAACGGTTTTGGACATACAAGATTTCCACGCGACAACGACGATATACTATGTATGTGGATATTGTATACAGTGTCTAAACAAGTTGCACAGTCCAGCTTACCATTGTACCCTAATACTATATTGTATCACTATAATTGATACAGTTATTGAACAATTATTCAATATAAACCTTTCTTTTATATAGGCTAATCAAGTTCTTAGAAAATCTACAGTCTCTTGCTTATACCTCCATTATCTCTATTGACTGCTGCAGAATGGCATTTATTCTGTGCGGTATGTGGGTCAGTGGAATAGGGGCTCATACACCCAGACATACAGTACACTGACACAGGCGGTCCTCGTTAATGTGGGTCACACTGTAACCCAGTGATACTCAAACTTGGGCCCGTGGGCCGGTGACTGGCCCACCAATCAAAATATATACAGTATACATATATTTTTTTTTTAGACAGAAGAAAGTTATTATCTTATCTTTAATTACATTACTATTAAATGAATAAAAATCCAGGAAGGCAAAACTGTGTACTCATTCAACGGTGCGGAATGTCAAGTCCTCGAACTCACCTGCCTGACCCCATTCAGAGCAGCAGCAAAGATGAGCCCAGAAAGGTTGATGCAGAGAACTGGCACTTTAACTTAAGACAGACGGATGCTTTTACCATCTCATCCAAATTCAATACCACTATGTTTAATTTGCCAGAAAACAAAAAGTGTCAGTTGCTAAGATCGACAATATAAGACGCCAATGAAAACCAGAAGTTATCAAGTATAACTAGAAATACTGTTCCTACGAAACAGTGTGGGCTTGTATGGGCACAAAGATCTACCCAACAGGCACTCCAACATATATGGGCATAATAATCTGTCCATCGGGCACTCCAACATTACTTCTGAGACTCCTACATTTTATATACTTTATATACTACAAAAGATTTCATGTGGGTGTTGTCTGTCAGGAGAATAACCTTGGTCTATAAAGTTTTGGTACATACTGGTCTCGCTTTTCAGCGAGCCTACAGTTAATGTTGTCATTTTATCAACTGGCCCCGGCCCCTTGCCATTTTTGAGCGGTGGTCACACCGTCTCCATAGTGTGGCCGTGTGTGTATCCGTGTGTGTCTGTCTGTCTGTCTGTCTGTAGCCTGAGGTGTATGTAGCCTCAGTACCTCTGGGTGACCAGAGAGGTGCTGTTGAGTCTAGCTTACCCTGAGCATCAACTGCAACCAGTTGGGGCCTGAGTGAGCAAGTATGGCTCACACTCTCTCTCTCTCTCACGCACACACACACACACTCCAGCTGGGTGAGCAACGCACACACGCACGCACACACACACACCTCTGTGAGCAACACACACACACACACACACACACATGCACGCACGCACGCACACACACCCCCACCCCCACACACGTGCAGGCACCACCGCTCACTTCAAACTTGGGTTTGATTTTTCTAATGTGGCCCACAGGTTCAGCTATTTGAGTAGCCTATCCCTGCACGTTCTAACCCCATCACGATAAACCCCATTTTAGAAGATACAAGATTATAAACCAAATACAAAGCGAATGTGATATAAAAACTGAAAAAATAAAGAAGATGAAAAAAATAATTAAAAGTTTAAAATAGCAGTGCTACTTCTGTAGTCTACTAGCAGTGTACACACAATGCACTCATTGGTCCAGTGGATTAAATGGTAAATGGTGAATTTATATAGCGCTTTTATCCAAGGCGCTTTACATAGATTGTGCATTACATTCACCCATTCACACACACACATTCATACACCGGTGGCGGAGGAAACCATGCAAGGCACCAACCTGCTCACCGGGAGCAACTAGGGGTTCAGAGTCTTGCTCAAGGACTCTTCGACATTAACTCAGGGGGAGCCCGGATTCGAACTGGGAACCCTTCAGGAACCCTTCGTGCTCTAATAACGGTTTCTCTACCCCTGAGCTATGCCGCCCCTATTAGCTCCAGACACACGCACGCACGCAGGCACGCACACACACACACACACACACACACACACACACACACACACACACACACACACACACACACACACACACACACACACAGACCCTCTCATAGACAACTAGCCTCTTTGAGCTACAGCATAAAAATACAGGAACAAGATGAATATCATATATTTTAAAGCATAGCCACGTCTTGTCCTGCATTAGAGCACTAGGCTTCCAAACGAGCCCTTAAAAGTCTCAGAGTGTAATGAAACAAATAGACTCTTAAAATTACCTTTTTTTTTTTTACTCTTTTTTTTACTCTCTATGAGTTAATAAACACAGATTTTCCATATTTCTTCCTGATTGCCTAAGATTGGCTTCCAAAGTTTGCAGGAGTGCTCTTTTGAACAAAATGCCTCAAATCATGGACACAGAGTGTGATTTCCGTGAAATTTTGCACGCACATTCCCACTAGGCAGAGGAAGAAATACAACTAGATTAAAAATAATCTGCCTCATGGTGGCGCTATAACAGGCCGATTTTTGGATATTACTCCTTACAGTTTAGGAATTTAGCAGACACTCTTAATCCAGAGCGATTTACAATAAGCAAGGTAATAAATACATCAATACAATAAGCAAGGTAATACATCAATACATTAAACATCAATACACCAGTAAACGACCGTCGCGTACGCAAACTTTAGAAGGCAATCGTAGCCAATCAGGAGGGAATATGGGAAATGGGACAGATCCATGTTGATGATACTGGGTTCCACTTTGTGTGATTTTAGGGCAAAATCTGTTGGAGCAGTGTCCAAAAAATTGTTTTGCAAAAATCGGCCTGATCGTTGTGCTAGAAGAGGGCCATGTGATAAATCAGGGGCGGAGGTTGATTTGCCATCCAAGGGCAGTGTGTGTGCAAAGTTTGGCATGGATAGGGGCAACGGTGGCGGAGATAAGAGTAGGGGCAAAAGTGTGACGTGATGTGTGACGGACAGACAGACAGACGGACGAACGGACAGAAAGCCGGTGGAGCATTTCATAGTAACTTAATAACGTAGGCAGACCAAGCACCTAATCAGAAAAAAAAATTAATATAAAACCTAAGAATGCTATCTAGCTTTCATGTATGGTCATTGAGGGTAGGCGAGTGCTATGGTAAGTGCTATGGGCTTAGGTGTCTGAAGAGGTGAGTCTTCAGGCCACGGCGGAAGCTAGGGAGTGAATCAGTCATTCTAAGTGCGACAGGGAGTTTATTCCACAGTTTGGGGGCTAGGAGGGCGAATTGTCTAGGAGGAGTGGATTTTTGTCCTGGGGTTTTTAGCGAAGGTTCTGTCAGCATCCCTGTGTTAGCTGATCTGAGTGAACGGGTGGGGTTGTAGGGGTTAATCAGGCTTTGGAGGTACAGAGGTGCCATACCATTGGCTGCTTTGAAGGCCACCATTACTGTTTTGTATTCTGTGTGGGCAGTGGTGCTTTGGGATTTTCTTTTCCGGGCGGACGGTCATTTATTGACCACGCGTTTACACGGTCGTGCACCGTTCGGTGCCATCCGTGCGTCCGTGTGGGAATTTTTACGACCACACGGCGTCCGGTCGAGTCCGGCCTCCAAAGCGCTACTGTGTGTGGGCCACAACCAGGAGCCAGTGGAGGGAGCGGAGAAGGGGAGACACATGTAAGAATGTTGGCTGGTTGAAGACCAGTCATGCCACGGCATTTTGGATCAGTTGGAGAGGATTAAGTGCACATGCCTGGAGGAGAAAGTTACAGTAGTCCAGTTATGATATGACTGATGTTTGGATGAGGAGCTGGGCTGACTCCTGGGTGAGGAAGGGTCTGATTTTACGGATGTTGCAGAGTGTGAACCTACTGGACCGGGTGACTGATGCAATGTGTTCCTTGAATCGAATGATAGCTGGCTGTCCTGGACCACACCAGGGATTTTAGCAGTTGGAACCGAAGTCACCAATGCGTTGTCTATGGAAATAGTGAGATCTTGCATGGGGCAAGACTTACCTGGGAAGAAGAGAAGCTTTGTCTTGTCCGGGTTCAGCTTGAGGTGGTGGGATGACATCCACTGTGAGATATCGGCCAGACATGCAGCAATGCGGTCTTCCAACTGGGTGGCAGAGGGGGGAGGATAAGAACAGTTGAGTGTCATCGACATAGCAGTGATAGGATATATTGTGAGCATATCCAAAAAGCACGCAAATCAGTAAACAGTATGTCTATAGTCATGTGATCAAGAGAATATTTCATATTCCATCCTAATTGGCTAACATTGGCTTCCAAAGTTTGCAAGATAGGTCCGTTTTGAACAAAATGCCTAAAATCATGAACGCAGGGTGCAATTTCCATGAAATTATGCACGCAAATCCCCACAAGGTCGAGGAACAAATGCCATACTTTTCACATAGGCATTTTATAGCGCCACCAGCAGGTCAACATTTGCAACTTTTGCAACACACATTTTTGGAACAAAATGCCTCAAATCATGAATGCAGCGTCAGATTACCGTGCAAAGGCAGAAGACATCACACCCTTTTCACGTTGGACTATTATAGTGCCACCAGGAGGCCACAATAACATACCTGACCTGGCGGAGACCTGTGCTTGGAAGAGCACAATCTGCGTCTAGTTTATTTTTGAGCGGTGGTCACAACGCTCCTATACGTGGCCGTGTGTGTGGGTCTGTCTGTCTGTCTGTCTGTCTGTCTGTCTGTCTGCGTGTCTGTCTGTAGCCTGCAGTAACCTTTTCTGACCACACATGTTAAGGGAGGGGCGCTGTTGTTCAGGCCAGGCCAGACCAGGCACACACACACACGCACACACACACACACAGGGGGGAAGGGGGGGGGGGGACCACCGCTCAGTTCACACGGGTGTGATTTTAGTTCTGCACACTGCAGTGAGGGATACTTGGGCTCCTTGGCTCAGGCCAGGGCACAGCAACCTTAAATGGGCCTGGTCTACAAGATTCTAAACCTCATTGACACCCATATATATCATATCATAAGTCTAACTTACTACCTACTAAAAAAAACGTCAAGATGTCCACAATCAGACAATCACAACACCAGAGGTAGTGATCATCTACAAGAGCTGTAGAGCTGCTATTTTCCAGAAATCTTGAGAGAAATGTTTAAATATTTTTAACACATATCTTGTAGGCTATCATGGGGTAAGGGTTCCTGGGACTAAAGATGTCAGATGGGCCAAGGGGGTCCGAGCCAAATAGCCTACATTAGCTATTAATTTGAGCCATTTGATCCTTGATTCCTTGAAATGAAAAGGTTTGATTACTTCACTATTTCTTACACCTCCTCAAAACTCCATAATCCCACCCACCATGTCTGCTTCCTCTTGAGCCCCCCTCAGGGAATATTTCAACATTACAGTTACCGACAACACCTTGGTTTACAGGAAACTGTAGGCAGCTCAGAGAAGAACACAACAGAACGCAGAGACTGATCGTCGCCTTTTCTCTTCTCTCCTCCTGCCGTCTGCGTCAGCCGCGCAGGGGGGTGTGGCCTATTCCTGTGACGAACTGCGCTCTCATATGATATGCCCACACTGCGTGCGTGTCGTGTGTGTGTGTGTGTGTGTGTGTGTGTGTGTGTGTGTGTGTGTGTGTGTGTGTGTGTGTGTGTGTGTGTGTGTGTGTGTGTGTGTGGGGACAGTGGAGCTGCCCGTGACTCGAACGGTCGGGCAGATCAGAACCTTACAGGCGGAGAGAAGACAAGCAGACGTGTTTCGCGGAGAGAAGAGAGAATATTTACTTTTCAGCTTTATATTATTATTATGCTGCTATAATTTCTTCGTGGTGAGTACATTTATAATAGCACACTTATATAGCAGTTTAATAGTGGGCTATGTTTTGTAAATACAGAAAATCTCTACAGCCATACTTACATTAATGAAACTTACAGTCAGAGAGTAGCTACATTGATTCGGACTTGTTTGCTCTGAGTTTTGATAGTAAAGCCTGCTTTTATACTGTGTCGTAGGACGGCGTCGCTGGCCCGAAAAGAGGCGATCTACAAGCTCACACTATGTTGCGATGTGACGTGTTGTGTGTTACTTGTGTGAGCTTGCAGATCAGATATTTACTGGAGTCAAGCCATCCGACTTTGCCAAACGGACTCTAGTAGATATTTTTGGGTCCAGTTGCCTATATGTTTTGCTCTCTGGATTACTGAAACGAAAGCCCCCAACCCCCACAGCTGGGTTTGAGTGAGAACAATGTTGTCATTGTCAGGGTTATTAGGTGACACTAATTACCCTGAAGTGAATGGGTTGAAGAGGTCAGCAGCAGCGGAAGTTAAGGTGGCAGTCAGATTCATGACTTTTAAATTCTAAATAAGTAGCAAAAACGACCCTTGGACTTTGGAGGCTACTTGTTTTATACAACTGTATACGCGTTTATCCCTGAAATAGCCTTGGAACTGTTTGTGAAACTGCATAAATACCACACAAACATACACTTTATTACATAATCATGTGAAATAACACACACACTTTATTACATAATAATAATGTGAAATATACGGGGTTTCAGTTTCATTTAGACTACCCCCCCGTTCCGCACCAGCTTGTGCACTGCTTTGGAAGTTTGAATAATTTATTCTGTCCCTCAGTAGACAGATACATACAGTCATCCGACTCTGTGGGGAATGATGTGAGAAAGGCAATAATCTCTTGGTGGGAGGTCAAACTGGGGCATCAGGTTGGTTGAATTAGGCCTATAGTATGCTATGTTTCTATTTCTCTGTACAATCATGGTGTGTTGCATACTTTTGGAGGATGTGAGAAAGGCAATTATCTGTTGGCAGGTTGTTGAATTATAGGTTGATATTTGATATTTCTCTTCAGCTACCTACAATCATGGTGTGTTGCAAGATTTCTCATGATTAGCCTCAGTGGTTCTCAACCTGTGGGTCGGGACCCCCAGATTATTTAGGGGGGTCCCCAGATGATTAACTTCATGTGCAACATTGTTTTCTTACTCAACTGTAAACAAACCAACATAAAGTTTAAGTGTATAAAGGGTATCTGCACTTTTCTAAAGTGACAATTTAAGGACTTTTTAACACCTCTAAAATTACAAATTAAACATTGGCCAAATTGTCAAATATTAGAGGCAGAAATTGTGAAAATAGCAGATCTACATGCTCACAACGCCTCGCAAGCATGTAGATCGGCTATTTTCACAATAGAACCATGTTAAACAAAATGTAATGCCTCAACTCTTAGTGCTTGTCAGGGTGAGGGGGTCTCCAGTTAAAATATGATTATTTTGGCGGTCGCTGCCTGAAAAGGTTGAGAACCACTGGCCTATAATGGATGTTGCCTAAGCTCACATTAGAGATGAGGCAACATTTTCCCCACTCTGCTGCACTACATGGTGGACGAAGTTATTGATGTTTGTTGACGACAGACGAGGCAGTGTCATTTGTGGGTTTCTCCTTATACGCCAAAGAGGAAGCTGCTCCCTGTGTGTGTGTGTGTGTGTACACACACAGTGGCCTCATTGGTTAAAATAGTTGCTTACTACTGACAACTAGAGGCCCTTTGTCTTCTTGTCATCCCTCAATATCTGTGCGTGCCAAGTCTGGGTTACCATGGGGCAGTAGCAGAGTTTTCTTGAGGACAGCTTGTTCTTGGCATTGCAGCCTATCACAGTTGGGAGGAGACAGGACCAGGTGTAGTTTATACTGTAGTGTAGACACAACCAAATGGCCTCCTTTACCACTCACCGTTTTGTTGTTGTTGTTTTGGTGGAGGTGGACGTGGTGTGTGTGTGTGTGTGTGTGTGTGTGTGTGTGTGTGTGTGTGTGTGTGTGTGTGTGTGTGTGTGCGTGCGTGTGTGTGTGTGTGTGTGTGTGTGTGTGTGGTGTGCGGTGTGCATGCATGCATTATAGGATTGAGCAGCCACTCACCCTCCCCTTGCAAAACACGTGTTGCTCCGTTTCAGGGACTGCTGTTAAATGGAACATTCTTTCTGTCCTAGTCTTTAGGACTTCAGGCCAAGGCAGTTCAGCCTCAGTGTTATAGGGGCCTGTCACCGTTGTCAGCCCCTTTGATCTGCACTGGCCGTGGTCAAAGGATGTTTTCTTGATTATACAAAATATCTGCGGTCAGAAAGACAGGTTTAACCCAGACATTCAAGGAGAAAGATCTGATAAACCAAGCCCTTGTGTTGCAGCTGGCAAAAGTTATTTTCCATAGATTTTTCTTTTACCATATAACTCTTTAGTAGGCCATTTTACTGAACAGATGTTTTGCATACTGTACATATCCACATTAAGGTTTGTGGTTGTTAAATACTTTCGGGTTTTATGTGTGTAAAGATGTGATTTACTGTCCCAATCCACAACCTAAAATAGCAAGCTCATTTGCCCCAGTCTCTCAAACATTCTTCCCAGACTGTCTGTTTCCACATATTCATCGCAAAAAAATCTCAAGGAATCATTGGAATGTTAATTACACTGGGGGGGAGTAAAAGGGCCATTGATTTTTTTTTCTTGCTGTCTTTAGTTTTCAGCAAAGGGGGTTTCAGTATACACTGCACTCTGGTGTATCAAGAAAAAAGGCAATCACTTTCCAGATTTAATTATCATAAACAAGCTGTCTCCTGGAACTGGCTTAACCAGCAGAGTGACATCTATCAGCTCTTAAAAGACCTGTTTGAGTGTCACTTACAAAAGGAGAAGTGTCCAATTACTTGTCTGTTGGGTATTGGGCTATTGATGCAGGAGGCAACATAATTGTTACTTTATTGTTATTATTACATAATTGTTGCAGTGTTAATACATTAATATTTGACACATGCATAATGTTTTACGCAAATTCACAGGGAAGGAGATATAAGCAAAGAAAATAGGAACTGCCAAAATGCATGGTGCATGCACTGGTGCTGCTATTACTGCATTACATGTAGGCCTACTGCGACTTCGGTTATTATTACAGTGTTTCTGCTTTGTGTACATGCAGAGTGAAGCGCCACTGTCAAGTCATGAGAGGCATTCTAAAAAGAAAGTTTGCTGAGGTCGATGATGAAGAGCCATTCCACTCCTCGCCTTCATCGTCGCTGCCTTCTCCTGCCTCCACAGAATGGGAGTCTGATGGGGAGAGTAGCTCCTCAGACAGCCAGGACTTTACGACAAGTCTTCCTGCTTCACCTGCCAGTCAACCCAGTAAGTTTCCACAACGCCGCTATCCCCTCCAACACTTATTTCAAATAATGCAAAGCATTTCCTTATCTGGTTCATTCACAATAAGCGTGTTATAGGAGTGTCTCATATCACCCTGCAGCAGAGCTGTTATGAGTTACTGATATGAGACCTTAGAGCAATTACAGATAATACACTGCACTACAATGACATGCCACTGTTTTGTCTATCCAGTTATGTAAAAGATCATCATTTGCCTGAGCAGTAGGATGTCGTGGAATAATTTCAGACACGTGGTATCAAATGGCTCCATTCACTGAAATAAACAAATGAACAGAACTGCAGTGCAGACGTCATGACACACTGCTCTAGTACTAGCTCTTATGGTTGCAAAATATATTGCAAATGTGGTGGAATTTAAATATTGCAATACAATGTCTATATCACAAAATGCTGTGTTTTAGGGGCAAGGAACAAATGTTTCAGAGAGTATTCCGGTGCAGAATCTTGGGCCTAGTAGTAACACATCATTTTATTCAACTTGAGCAGTTTCTAACCAGCAGCATTCCTCAAAATATTCACAAGCTGAAAAAAAAAATCATTTAGATCAAAGTGTGTGTACATGTATCACAGAATAAATACATTTTAAGTTGTCAGTATATCTACAGCCATACTAGAACTGAACTCTGTAATAGTATGCACTATGTCATGTCATGTATGTACTATGTACACAGTAAAACCAACAGTTCTTTATCCATTTGTAATTCTGTCATACTAATGTGGTATACTTAGTTCATTGTCAGAGTTAAAGTAACACTCAGGATGTTACAATGTATAATGTATGTATTAGTATAGTATGTAGGCTTAATGTAAAGTGGGTTTATCTAGGCCTATGTGTTAGGCTGTATAACAGTAACAAAATGATCTAATCCACACTCCCCTGCTTCATAGTGTTCTACTAAGTCTCACATCCGAGTGGCAGTACAAACAGTGGCCCGGGGCGGAGCGTCATTTTTTAGACAGAAGAGCAACTGCAAACTAGCTTAGTCAGCTGGCCTCAGTTGTTTACTGACCTCTGGAACAAGAGGTCATCCTCAAGCTTGTGGGAAGGTTGGATGATTTGCAGAAATCTAACTGTTAAAAACCAAAAAAAGCAATGGCTACCCAGTGGATATACATTTAAAAAACACATTTGCAGATGAACTCCCAACATGAGGGTAAATTGCTATAAAACATAGCTTTGTCTTCTGGCCATTATTCTCTCTATCTCTCTTTCCTTGATCTGTATAGTGGCTCCATGTTGCCATTAACCCACATCTTGGCATTTCCTTTCCTCACTCATGGTTAATGTTGAACCACATCCAGATGCCTGTAGTGTGCCATCTAGAGGCTACTCAGAGATCTACAGAATGAATGGCCAACCTTTACAGTATGATCCACCTGGCAAGCCTTCAGGGGGGCTGCGGCCCCCACTTTGAACCACTTTGGAACTTGTGGACTAGACTATCCCTGTTAGCAGATGTAGCATGTTGTGGGCTTGTAGAAGTATAATCAGTGCTCTAGAAACTCAAGGGAGCCACATTTGTTCATTAGTGTCCTGTTAAATGTTGTCTAAATCATCTCTCTACTGTCAGTATGGCAAAAAAAAAGTTTTCTTTAACTGACAGAATACTAATTCTAATGGAAGTCTAATTGTCTCTTGTCACCAGTCAAGTCCATTTTGAAGAGGCCAAGGCTGGAAAGGAGGCCGAGCAACGTGTGCTTTGATCTGGTGACGGTGTTCTACTTCCCTCGATGCCAGGGTTTCACTAGTGTGCCCAGCCGTGGGGGTGCCAGTCTGGGCATGTTGCACAGGCACAGCACTCTCCGCAGGTACACACTGGCAGAGCATGCCCTGGAACAACAGAGTTGGCGCAGAGAGAGACTACGAGAGAGACGGAGACAGGAGAAGCTTGAGGCTTTGAGACACAAAGTGAGTGCTTGTGAATCCTATTCTATCTGATGTTTACGTTTATTTGAAATGGAACATCACAATTACACTGGAAAATCTGCTTAAGTGTTTTAGCATACATGCTAATTCTCAACACATGAGGATTAAACATGCTGTGCGAGTATTTCCCGGTGAACCTAAGTGCAACGGTGGGGGCTTGGGAGTGTGGGGGACACGCACCACTGACTGACTATTGCTGATGATGGAGAGGTTATATAGCTTAGCCTTTTTTATGTATTGAGAATGAGAGGCACTCTTGCCGATTTAGTAAGAGACTCGTCGCCAATTGCAAGATATTTAAAAGTTATTTGGGGAAATGATGATATCCTTTTCTTCCCACAACTAGACTAAGGATTTAGGCCTATATTGTCTGTGTTATTGTTTACAACCACAATTATTCACGTGTGGCAAGATCGCGGTTCACTAGTTTTAGTAGGCTATAGTGTAGGCTTAGAAGCCTTTTCAGAAGTTAATTTAATGTTTTCCATTTAATGATTTCCTTTATCGTCATCTTCCGCTAATGCACGCAACTGTTTTCGCCAGGTTTTAAGGTCTTATTTTAGTTGTTTCTCATAAGCTCGCAACCCTCCTTGTCCATCGGCCCCCACCTTTGCGCACAGGTTCACTGGGAAATACGCGGTCACGCCCACTGTCCCTGACAACCTTTGCAGTGTGTCACTCCCCGTCTCTCTCTCCCTATTTCCTGTCTAGCTCTACTGTGTACTGTCATTAAATGCAGAAAAAAAGAAGAAGAAAAAAAACGTATAGTAATCATAGAAAATACATTTTCAGGTGGCTAACAAATGTCATCCTATCAGGAACCCATTTATCAGCCTCAATGTAATAGTGTTCCAGTTAAAATTTGTATCCTGACCTGAAAATGTATTTTCAGTTTACAAAAAAGCTTGAGAGACAAGGAGGTTCCTGTACTGAACAAAGAATAACTTTATTATTATTTGCCTAATTGCCTCATGCACCTTTCAGGGGATGCTGTAGTCTCTTGAGAGTTGCCTACTTGCTTGTGCATTGTGCTGTGCTCGGAAAATAGTGGATCTTAACTCACAATGCACTCCATTGTATTGCCTATTGCCTATTTTCGATGTGCAACACCGCCATGCAACTAAGCATAAGTCCTGCCACAGATTCATCTGTTAAGCACAGTTTAGTTACATATTATCCTTTCAAGATGTACCGTTTTGGAATGTTATGGTCTTAAGCATTTTTTTAAAGTCAGTATCGCAATTAGGAAGAAAGTCCTTAATTTCTTGGGCAAAACCTTAGGATCTGATTTCCCCCCTGTTTCCAGTTGATAGCCAGTGGTGCCATTGACCAGAGAGAAGCTGAGCGACTGACTGCAGACCAGGTCCCAGATGGAGACACTGACATCCACATCACTGATGCTGAGCTGGAGGATTGGAGCTTCCTGCAGCCCTACTCCTACAAGCACAGACAGGCACTCTTGCGAGCAGCAGGAGTGAAGCACATTGACAAAGAGGAGAAGAGACAGCTGCATGCCCTACGTCTCTCCAGGGAGGACTGTGGGTGCAATTGCCAGGGTTTCTGTGAGCCAGAGACTTGTGAATGCAGTCTGGCAGGAATCAAGTGCCAGGTAGGAAGGAGTCTTGCAAGCATTAATCACATGATATTTAAGCAGTTTTTACTATTGCGGTATTCTTGATAGACAAGGTCAAGGCAAATTGTTTCACTTCTGTAAAAAATCAATGAAAATGTACCCTTCTGCTGTTTATGTCTCGCAGATGGACCACTCCAACTTCCCATGCGGCTGCACTAAAGATGGCTGCGCAAACATTCAGGGACGCGTCGAGTTCAATACCAGTCGCGTGCAGACCCACTACATCCACACCATCATGAGGCTAGAACTAGAGAGGCAACTACAAGACGATGCGCCTGACCAGCTTGACCACCAGAGCGCGGCTCCAGAAGATCTCCAATTGGATGTGGACCAGGGACCCCCAGCAGTGGATGCCCTGGAAAAAAGATGTCCATTCGGGTTTTCCACTGAGGACGATGGGCTTCCTCTCACCATGCCCCCCACCCCTTCCTACCATTTCAGTCCAGACGCCCCTTCCTACCATTTCAGTCCTGAGCGGTCTGTGGTAGAGGAGAACAGCTGTAGCAGTGACATGACTGACTCCTCGTGCTCCTCTGCCCAAAGCGAAGACTCTGATGATGCGGGGGGAAGTCAGAGTCTCGTTGACATGGATGATGGAGGGCTGGCCCATGCCCTCAGCCTCTGTGACTGGGAAAACAGGCAGCCGAGACACATCAGACAACCACTGAACTCTGGCCCTTGTAGCCCTGCTGCTGACATGTTGGGACCACTGTGTGTATTGAACACATCCAGCACATTTATGGACAATATCAGTAGGTCCTCGATGGCAGACTGTCTTGATGAAAATGCTAATCAAGCCAGCGATTTCCTCAGTGACAGCTCGCTTGATGATTTCCCCAACACTCCCTCCCCCTCTATAGACTACTCATCAGGCAGTTACATGGACCTCAGCCTCTCCTCGGAATCTGACTTGGAGTTCTTTAACACTGACTACACCTCTGGTCCACTGCACAACTCCTTTAAAGGACATCGTCATCCAGATAACCTTCGCCATCTCCAGCTGTTGAGCCCTTCATCTTCCCCAAAGTACGATGAGCCAAGCACCTGCCTTTTGGAGTCACTGATTGGCTTGTCTGAACCGAGCCCAGAACAAGCTTATCCATTTAGAGACGACCAGTTCTTGGAGGTGATTCAATGACCAATATTCTGACAGGCTTGACTATTATGAGATGATGATTAATATAGAGGAGCACTGTGCTTGTATATATTTCTAGGATATTTCAATGTGCATAGTATGTTTAATTAAATATTTTTGCCTGCAAGATATTTTATATATTGCCGATGAAATCGGATTTCAAAATGGGCGAAAAACACTTTGGCTGTGATGTTTATTTTCTAAAGTTTTATTTAACGTCTCTACGATTAACATTATAATTTTAATATAATATGCTGGGTAACCAGAGCAACAAAATCATTTTTATTTATTTATTTACTGATTTAATAATTGTTTAATGAGAAGTCAAGATGTGGAAAGCTTAACGACATTTATACGATGTATATCAAGGCACAATGCATCATGACATACAGTACTGTAGGAGCTACAATAGCTGAGCCTGTAAAGGTTTCAGGTTTAAACATCGGGTATTGGATTGATAATGCAGTATAGGTCAAATTGAGTTCAGAAACACCATTTCAAATGCATTTCATACTTAACACTAACAACAGAGCTTAGCTTGCAGTATGCTATGTTTTGAATACAAACAATTTATGATCACAAAGAAATGTAACAAACATTACTGTATGAAGTTATTTTGTGAGGGACTGTTCCACTTGTTCATGTACTGTGGGGGCTGGAAGTATTTCACATTTTATTTTTACATCTGAATAAAAATAAGGTTTAATTACATTTTCAGTGTCTGTTTTTAAATCTCACAAACATCATCCACCAGCGGACAAACAGGTCATCATCCAAATGGTGGCTTGGCCTCAGTTGTCTGGCCTCAGTTGTCTAGGCCTATTATTTAGCAAAATGTAGGCTATTTATTGTCAGCATAAAATATAATTTGTCCCCCCCCCCCCCCCCCCCAAAATAGACTTTGTTTATCATACTTTGTGCCCAGGGGCCACATGCGGCTCCCACCTTCATTTAATGCGCCTGCAGGTTGATATTGGAATAGTGATATATTATTGGCAAAACCGAATCCATCCTCTTTGGATCAAATCATAACCTCAGCAAGGTCGATAGTGGGTGACAATGTAATATAATAACACGAAAAAACAAAATGACCTACTTGGGTTTCATCCTTGAGGCTAATCTATCCAGCGAAAAGACTACAACAAAGGTAATCAAAAAAATCAGCCAACAAACTTGTTTCTTAGAGACGATCGCTCGGTCAATAACAATACTCAGAAGACTCCATAGCGGGTGAAATCATTATGCCTATGGAGTCCACATATGGTATTGTGATTGTGACACCCCAAAGGCCCTGAAAACAAGGCTCCAAACAGCCCAAAACAAACTAATTAGGGTCCTGCTTAACCTTCCTCCCCGGACTCACCTCACCCCTAGTCACTAGTCTAACATGGGGTGGTTCAAAGTAGATGACAGAGTAGCCTACATCATCTTGCAATGGGCCTGGTGTACAAGATACACTACACCACTAAGATACCCATTTACCTGACAAAATATTTCCAAAACATCAAGGATGTCCACAATTACAACACCAGAGGCTGCGCCACAGACCATGTCCAACCCAGATTCGGCTCAAACAAGGGTTCAAATTTGGCTATAGGCCTACCACTAAAATGTGGAACGTCCTAAGACCTTAAAGGAGTGTAAATCCCTAACTTCCTTTAAAACCACACTGAAAAACCACTTATAATCGGGGGATATCTTTAGAAATAGTGTCAAATCCTGGAATAAATTCCTTACCAAAAAAAATCTTCACCAATGTGTTTGTAAAGGTGTCTAGTAACACATCTCACAAAGACTGAAATTCAGTTTCCCTAGGAAAATCTTTGACAGCTAGGGTAATTCTGGGTCTCATTCACTCACTATACACTATACTATAGGGGGAAAAATCACTCCCAAAAAATATGCTTTAAGTGGGATGTGAGGTGTCTAACTAGGTGTTTTTAATTATTCCAAATCCATTGCAAGCATTTGTTTTGCACCAAAAACATTCCGTGGGCTAGAAATGGACCCCCATACCACTGTGAAAAGTGATGACTCATCACTAAACCATAATTTTATGGGCTGTTTTTAACCCAATGAATGTTTTTTTTGTGCAAAACAAATGCTTGCAATGGATTCAGAATAATTAAAAACACCTAGTTAGACCCCTCACATCCCACTTAAAGCATATTTTGGGGAGTGATTTTTTCCCTTATAGTATAGTGTATAGTGAGTGAATGAGACCCAGAATTACCCTAGCTGTCAAAGATGTTCCTAGAGAAACTGAATTTCAGTCTAGACACCTTTACAAACACATTGGTGAAGAAATGTAAGGAATTTATTCCAGGACTTTTTAAGATATCCCCCGATTATTACAGGTGGCTGCCGGCTGTGAAACTGGTAACAAATAAACCAAGCCTCTCAGGTTTGCATAGGGAAAGGTACAGTTTCATGACAGTACAGTTCACTGGTAGCCTGGTAGGCCTACACGTTCAACTAAAAGGAAATTCAGGTAAGACAAGGCTTATTTCCATTGAGATCCTTCTTTTTAACTATAAACAATACCATTGAATGAAAGATAGAACACGTAGGCTACTATGCAGTATATAATCAGAAAAACAGGAAAAAAATCAAAATAAAATGTATTTACAAGCATCAGATTTAGGCTGGTAAGGTTATAGCCTAGAAACCTCTAATAAATAGCCTACTTCAATCAATCAAAGTTGCCCACCCCTGAGCCCTGGTCTATGTTATTATTCTTCATTTAAAACAATATGTTGTTTTAAAAACCTTTCACAATAATAAAGACAAAATTGGACATTGAACATAGCTAGAACATCACAAATAGATCTGCCGTTCGTTTTTCTTGGTGACCAGCAGCGACACCGTGCTACTACGGAGTGTAGCTTGATAAACCAGAATAACCACCGATTGGTCGCTCGACGACCGCCGTTCGCTGGCAGCGATGCTTGACTACTCTAGACTGCTGCAGACCGAAGTACGAGAGAAACTTGTACAAGATGGCCACGGTATGTCAATAGATATCCCGCAGGTTCTGTAGGCATTATAATATATATATCATTGTAGGGTTCAAAACAAGATGGGCTTATCGCAGAGTTCCGAGGTGTCCGATGGAGGAACCTATGGCTACCACGTGCACGGGGTAAGAAGAACTGTACAAATATTATATTTGACTGTACATTATGTTTTGATACAGAGCGTGGATCCGGGGCTTTACGTTGAAATGCTGCTGCTATTGGCGCTGCCAAAATATGATGAGGTGGCACTGATAATAATAACAACAACAGTTTTTGTTCGAAATGTATGTGCATTTCTATCATTTTTTGTTTTGAAATGTATTTTCAATGAATGAGATGAACATGTATAGCCTATTTGTTATACGAACAACGAACCCCGCGACATAAAATGAAGGGTCTTATGTGTGCAGCTTTTTAATTATTACAACATGATCGTGCAATTTTTGTTATGTGCATTGCTGAAAGCTATGGTTTTCCTGACGAAAATGAACGCTGGATAAAAACAAACAAAAAAAAACACGTGTAATAGCCTGCTTGTGCTTATGTAATATGTAAAAATGTCAAGTACAGTTGAAGCTTGCAGGGTTTGGGCACTACTAGACTACGAGACATAAACATTTGGTGGAGTCCAGGGCGCTTTCATGTCGTTACATTATTATTTGTATTATTATATTGTTATTATTTATTATTACTACTATTATTATTACAGGTGCAGGGAAATTCACCAGCAGAAAAGGCAGGATTGGAACCCTTTTTCGACTTCATCCTGTCCCTTGACAACCACAGACTTGTAAGTTCTATGTAATAAGATGACAGCTGCTGCAGTCATGCAGCATTGTTTACAATATATACTGATTATAAACACACATATTGGACACATATAGGTCAATGCAGGATATACACCGATTATAGCCTAAACTCACATATTGGACAAATACATAGGCCTACAGGTTATACACTGATTATAAACCTCACATATTGGACAAATACATACATGCACCAGTTATAAACTCACATATTGGACAAATACAAACTGGTCAAAGGAGTTCTCAAGTAGTTATGTTTGGTATTATTATTATTTCCTACTTTACCGTCTGTGCACCAGAACCAGGAGAATGACCAGCTGAAGGAGCTTTTAAAAGCCAACATGGAGAAAGGGGTGAAGGTGGAGGTGTATAGCACTAAGACCATGGTTGTCCGAGACCTGGAGGTGGTGCCCAGCTCCATGTGGGGGGGACAGGGCCTGCTAGGAGCCAGCGTCCGCTTCTGCAGCTACCAAGGAGCCAATGAAAATGTCTGGCACGTTCTGGTGAGTTAAATAAAGATCCAGGAAAAAATAATTGTATTTGGCAGTGGTGGAAAAGGTACTCACCCATTTCACTTAAGTAAAAGTATCAATACTGCAATATAGAAATACTCTGAAGTCTGAAGTAAAAGCCCGGAATTCAAAATGTACTTGAGTAAAAGTATGAAAGTATTGGCATCAGAATGTACTTAAAGTACAAATGTTTGAAAATAGCAGAGCCAAAAAGGTATAAAATAGGGCTAAAGTGGTTAATGTATGTTTTATAATATTATAATGTATATCTGCAAAGTAACTAGTAACTAAAGTTTTAATTGTAGTGGAGTAAAAGTGTGTGCAGACTGTGCACCCCAGAAAAATATATTAAATTCAATTCAATAGTTCAATAATGAAATAGCCAATTCAATAGGAAAATGTATGGCACCTCACCTCATGCACTTGACTATAAGGACATACCAGAAGCAGGAATTTGTGTTTTCAATGTGTTTAATATTGTTAACATGAAGTTTGAAGTTGATTGGGCTTTTAGGGGGGGGGGGCACATCTATTTTAGAATATTATGTTTTGTATATTATCTTTATTTATTCTATACTTTACATTCTACTACAAAGTCCTCCGTTTGAAGACAAGGAAAAAGCTCAGCAAAAATAAATTGTGGTCCAGAGCTTGCTTTGTGCACAGTGCCACAGAATCTAATTTTAACAACTTAAACCTTGACGAATGCAATGCATTGTGAACTTGTAGATTGGCTCAAAATATAGGGATAGTAGGGTTAATCCTTTTCGGCTCTGCAGCCCATGTTCCCATAATTTAACGTATTTCTTTCATCCTCCCAGGATGTGGATGCCAATTCACCTGCAACCCTGGCAGGGCTTCAACCACACACTGACTTCATCGTCGGAGCAGATCAGGTGTTACAAGACGTACGATAATATTTAATATCCTTCGTTTTATTGACGGGAAATTAACCTGGGTCACAAACGAAATGTGATGGCTGGCTTATTGACCTGCCATGCGGGATTTCAATTGGTCATCATGACGTATTAGCATATTATTTCCTTGAAGTAATTATTTGAAGGATGAGATTGGTAATTTTCTGCTGTTGATTCAATAATCAAGAGGGCTTATTCGTCACTCTGTGATATCAACAATTGCATTTAAATATAAATAAGACATTAAATATAATATTAGATGTAATAAAAATACAAATAAAATCAAATAAAGTTGGCAATAGTATGGGTAAAGAAATACAGGTAAGGGACAAAACTAGCAGAAGTGTGCAGTGTAAAACATATATCTATATAAATATACCCTTACACACTTATTAGGGAAAGTATTATGTGCAAACTTACATGGGGGCACAGAATGCAGTTAATTCTTTATGCTTCCAGTCAGAAGACTTCTTCTCCCTGATCGAGGTCCATGAAGGGAAGCCCTTGAAGCTGCTGGTGTACAACACAGAGACAGATGCTTGTCGAGAAGTGGTGGTCACACCGAATGGAGCTTGGGGTGGAGAGGGCAGGTACTGTACAGTATGTACGCACTACACTCTAATTGGTCTTGTGTACGCAAGACAGTTAAGTGTCGAATAGAGAATATTCATTATTCACCACTGTTGCAAAAAAACATCAGTCTAATCAGCATTACCCAGACATAATTATGAACTGCGAAATCACACTAAAGAGCAACACTGTACGCACACGGAAATCTACAAACCATTTCCAATGTCTCTTTATGTAACACCAAAGAACTGCCACATACAGTAGGCCTATATACTATACACATTTACAGATTATGATGATAATAATTAATAATATTGTTTTTCTTGTTTCAATCAGTCTGAACATTTTAATGTTTCTGTTTAGTTTGGGCTGTGGCATTGGCTATGGCTACTTGCATCGAATCCCAGCTCGTGCTGGTGTGTCAAAGCAAGACACATCCTCTTCTCTTCCTGCAGAGAGCACTCCCACAGAGATACCCAGCCACGGATTCACTGAGGTATGGTGATATCAGCAAACAAACATTCCCTTGTTTCAAAGGCAGTGGCAGCCAAGAGATTTGGTTTTGCTGAACAGCCAGAAATGATGCCTCTCTGGGGCTTATGTTTGTGTTTTTATTTCATTTTGACTTTTTGTTTTCAATTTCAGTTTAGACTCTTTTTCTTTACTTCTAATGTCTAATCTAAAAAGGGATTAGTCAGGGGCAAGATTCCACATGGTCAGAAGAAATAGCAAAAATAGCTGTCGCGATGCAACACGTAAACTTCTATAGATCCTCTATTTCTTTATACTTTTTTTGACATACTAAAACTAACATGTTTTATGTCATTTTGTTCTGGGGTTGGGATGAACATCTATGCGTTCCCAGGCACCTCTGATGGCTGCATCGAGCCAGAGTGACGATTTGTTAGACCTGGAACACGTCACCCTCCAGGATGATCCACTACCTCCTCCCATCCAGAGGGTCATGGACCCTGGTGAGTCCCTGAGCAACAGCGCCAACAGAGTGTCCATGCCCATTCTGGCCTGTGCATGTCTGTCTTTCCATCCTCCCCAAAGGACCAAAAAGGAATTGTGCTCTTGACGACTTGACGGCTTAAGTAAATAAGTAGGATGGAGTGGTTTATTGTCGGTATCATCCAAGCGACAAGGATGCCCTTTACTATCTTATATATACATTCCTCTAAGAGCCGCATCCCACTTCCAAGCCCATTCACGCCCCCTTTACATCGACTTCAACTCATAGGTAGGTGCTAGAACGTAAGGAATACCGCCCATAACTCTATCATTGGCCCCCCGTTGCCATGGTGACCGCCGTCCATTGGCTCGTATTCCCAGCTATGGGACCGGCGGATCCAATTTCAACCGAGGGGGGCGTAGCCAGAACACACACACACACACACACACACACACACACACACACACACACACACACACACAAAAATAGCTAATAGTTAGCTCACAACTTTCCACTTTTCTCTTTCACCTCAATCGCAGTAACATCCGTATACACCACTTGGCTAGGACTGATCACGTGGCACACGGAGTTCTTAACCGGAAGTGCGTCCGGCGGTGAAATATGTCCGACCGGAAACGTGCGCTGCGCCACAATAGTTCCGCCACAATAGTTCCGCCACAATAGTTCCCCCCCATTTTTTTTTTAATTTCTTTTCTTTTTTTTTTTTACTTTTTTTTTGGGAAAAAAAAAAGTTTTTTAGTAAAGAAGCGGGCGTGGACTCTAGATGTGAGCGGCCCAAAGGGCCGCGAACCTCTAGTTCCCTTTACAATGCGCTAGCCCCATGGGAAATGGATTGGGAGACTCTTAGGAGTAGGACACTATTTTATACTTTGTCTATTCGAAAATAGCCAATTAGGTGAGCTTGTAGAGCAGCTATTTTAGTTTTTTTTGTTGTACTTTTTACTTAATAGTTTAATTGTTTGCCTACCAGTCTGTACTTTTAATTAAGTACATTTTTTAATACATGACTTTTACTTACTTTTACTTGTGTAAAACATTTGAGTACTTCTGCCTGCCACCATTGCCCTTACCGTGCATTTCATTCTCCAGGCTTCTCTGAGTCAGAGGTGGCTATGATGAGTGTTGACCCTTCTGACTTGGTGGACAGGCTGGACCTGTCTGTGTCATCCATCGACATGACCAACACCTCACTGGCCGTGCACCAAGACAAGGACTGTGACATCTCAGGCATCGGTAAGTTACCACAGTTGTGTACTACGTAGGTAGGTACCTGTACAAGTTCACAGGTATAAGAGAGTTACAAAATATAGTCATAAGAATAGAGAAAGAAACAAAGGAAAAGGTTACATAAAAGTAAACCGTATCAAATGTAATATATGTATAAGCATCTCATCTCAAGAGACATCACATAGCAACATATATTATGAAAGCAATATGTTGTTGGTGTCATTAAAAATTGGTATTGATATAATGCTCATGACTACTTGATGCAAATCTTCCCCATTTGCTGTTGTGCAGAGGCGCTGGAGGACAGCGAGTCTCCCTTGCCATCAGTGGACAGCCATTCTTTGACTGAGCCACAGGAGGCCAGCTTCCAGACGGCCATAGATGACTCCTCTGCACTCGCCCCCGTCGCCACATCCTCTGACTCGCCCGTACCAGCTGCCGATTCGTCTCAGCAGCTCACAGAGGACACAGCCCTGCCTGCAGAGTCTGCCAGCTTCCCTACAGACTCCAGCGAGGTCCCGTGTCCCTCTTTGGACGCCGTATCTTCAGAGACCCCAGAGCCTCCTCCTCCTGACAGTTCTCCCGTCCCGGCTCTAGACTCCCCTTCCTCGTCTTCTGTTGACCTCCTCCCCACGCAAACTATCGAAGAGTCCTCCTCGGCGGAAGAAGCTCTCATTCAGGCCGTTGTGGAACCTGATGTTGTGTGCTCAGCAGAGCAGTCTGATGTTGTGAGCTCAGCAGAGCAGTCTGATGTTGCGAGCCCAGCAGAGCCGAGTGTTGTTGTGAGCCCTGCAGAGCAGTCTGATGTTGTGACCTCAGCAGAGCCTAGTGTTGTTGTTAGTCCAGCAGAGCCGAGTGTTGTTGTGAGCTCAGCAGAGCAGCCTGCAGATCCTGAACCAGTGATGGCTGCAGATCAGTGTCTCCATGAGGACGAGAAGGAGGAGGAAGAGGGGGAGGAGGGAGGGGAACCCAGCCAGGTGACTGCAGACCCCGCCATTGAATAAGCTTGTGTCAGGGTGTGAAGAAAGTACAAACATCTACTGTGATTTTGACAATCATGTGGGGCTTTTGTAGGGTTATTTTTTAGGGAAACACTAAGGGTTTGACAATAGGCGAGACACGGAATAGACCAAGGGAAAAGCTGCAATGTCCCATTTGGTACAAGGTCAGTTTTTATACGTTTTTAGATAATTCTATAGCTCCTGGCAAAATCCTTCAGAGAAATAGAAATACATACACATCTCTTTTTTATATAATGACAGAAACGACCGATACTTGTGATCGGTAAGCCAAAAGGTAATGTCTTGAGGGGGTTGTGTGTGTAAAATTAGTTTATATGGATAACTAGGCATTATTCTAGTTCTGATACATCAGTGGAATTACTTGAATATTTCCAAAGACACATCTGTTGCATAATGGAAACATTAATAATATACAGTAACTTCCTTCACTACTTCAAAGCACAGTTGCACCTTAATTTCCATATCACACGTTTGCAAAGTTTAGAACTTGGCAAGTGACATTGTTGCTTTAAGTCATTCACTACATACATCTAAAGCCTGATTTATACAAGCTCACATCATTATGCGTTGTGAACTTGTAGATCGGCTATAAATTAAACATTATGGTGCAATTTTAAATCCACTGATGTTATGTTTTATTGTTCAATGATATACATTATCCTAATTTGGACATACCAAGTTGAGGTTTTTATTTATCTTATGTAGCTTTATAGGACTTGATACCGCATTCTTTTAGATTTTGTCCCAAGCATGCTTTTGACGTGTTTACAATCGAAACAGGAACCATTTATAGTTTTGGGTAAATGAATTGGTCAGTTAGTACATACGGTAATCATGTTTTTGTATCAGGCTCATTATGCTTTGAAGAGTCCAATTTCATTGATTTATTCAGCAGATAAACCAGAAGAGGCCATTATTACTGTTGATATAGACTAGTCTTTCACCGATTTTATCTATGCAATAGTTTAACATTATAGTAATGTTAGTGTGTAGACATTTTGGCGACAGGCATAAATATTGAATCGATGTGAACATTAATTATGTTGGTAGTTTCTGGGATCAATTGCACTGCTGTCTTTAGAATATGAAAGTATGGGTTTTTCTTTTTTGGGGAACATTTTGTTTATCACATTTCCAGGTGGGCAAAAAAAAGTAGTATTTTTGCAAATATTTTATCAATGAATAGCGTTTTTATTAGGAATGAGTGCAGACAAAGAATTCTGTTGATGAATGTGGAATGGATGAACTTTCTCTTTTGATGTTAAATGAATCACATTTCACTGGAACAAAAAAGAAAAACTTTAAAAAAAAAAAGATTTGTCCCTTGTTTACCTTATGTCAGACTCAACTATATACATGTTACTTTTCAGAAAAAACACCCATTTATAATTACAATAAATCTCATTGTTAAACCATTCAAATTTATTTCTTTGTTGAATGCCTAAAATATACATCATTCACAAGTTATTACAACAAGGGTATACAGTACATATTGCAGGTAATGTGAACGGTTCTAAATTATGGTATAACAACCCATTTTTGGCCAATTAGGGCTCACTTGACGCGTGCCACTACAACATAAGCACATTCTCTGTGGGAAGATTATTACTCCATAAAATGTACAACGAACAGGTTCGCCGTTACACTTGGTGGCATACCAAGCACAAGAAATAGGCATCACTACTTCACTTGGAGGTACAATCACCTCCTCAGTGGATGAAAATCCATTTATGGTTTCAAGATTCCCCCTTCAAGTTCTATTTAATGAATTTCTATTTGATCTAAATGGAATATCATACAGAAGGTACAGCCCTCATAATGTCAGCAGTCACCACTGCTGATGAACCACCGGTACAGAGCAAGTTAAGCATGTGTTATGCCTGATTTACACTTTATTTTTTTAATTATCCCCCCAAAAAATACCTCTACATAATCTACAAGCTCACAATGTGACTTGCTGCGGCGCGTTGTGAGCTTTTAGATCTGCTATGTTCATCAGAATGAGACACCAGCAGACAAGTATAAACCAGGCGTTCACGGTTTTTAAATATATATACTTTCCTGATTGCTAAGATGATTCAGACTACTTAACATTCTTAATAGTAAAACTGCTAATTCGTGGTGGTGAGAATAATGAATGCCATTTTAAACATCCCAGGAGGGAGGGAGAGAGGGAATAGGAAAAATAAATGTTAGTTTAGATTTTTTTTCTTTTTTAAACTGTACAACAAAATAAAAATGAGAAGAAAGCCCAACAAAAATTAACACATAAGTCAAAATAAAGTTGTACATATATTTACAAAAAAAAAAATAACATTCTGTTGACTGATTAACAGCACGGATAAAATGAGAACGCTCAGACACTCGGGACAATTGCTTCTGTCAAAGTTTTAAGCTATGCAATAATTAAATCTCTACGCCATAATTAAAAATCTACGCCAAGGTATAGGCTCAAGTAAGTGAAGATGACAGGACAGATGAGGTTGATTGCTTTGAGAGTTTGTGAAAATAATACCCATAGACCAAAGTGTTCTCCTAACTGTTGATGTATGCATGTTGATGAATGTAATTTCCGGTAGGGCTGTCACAATTATTACATAATCGTCTAATCGCAATTATTTTACATAATAGCAATTATTTTTCATAATCGCCATAATCGTGAATGTTGAAAATGTATCTCATATATATATATATATATATATAAAATAGTGGAAATAGCAGATCTACAAGCTCACAACGCGTTGCATCGCGGCGCGTTGTGAGCTTGTAGATCGGCTATTTCCACTATCAATGTTATTTTTTAAGTAGAAAGTTGTCAAATATGTCCATAATTTCTTTGTATATTTAGGTCATGTGTCTTATCTGCCATGTGCAACGTCAAAGCCTAAAAGCCAAACATAAATGTAATTATCAACGACAAAAACACAATTAAATCGTTAATCGCAATTATTTGAGAGACAATTAATAGTCATGTAAAATGTCAAATCGTGACAGCCCTAATTTCCGGGGGAGTGTTTGCAGAGCGAGGATAGTTTCTGGAATGTATTAGAACTAGGGCTGCACAATATTGGAAAAAGAAACCTCACACTGATATTTTGTCCCCCTGTGATATACATTGCACTGAGGGATATACCTTTTTTAATTCTGAAGACATTTGTAAGTACCTTCTTTAACTTTGATTCAATACAATTGATTTCATTGCGCTAAGCAATAGCATGTTATGCGACTACTCTTCTGAAGTGATTGTGGAGGGGGAAATTAGGTAGGTCACTACTAGTTGACTTACCAAGACAGACACCATTGCATTTATACTGCAAAAATACCTCAGGTATTGGTTTGTATTAGTAATTACTCTTCTATCAATCCAGGCTCAATTCAATGATCTAACGCCTTGAAATAAGGCTGGAGATTAAAGGAGGCTATGTATCTGTATAACCCTAACCCTAACCCTGTATCTAGGACTTTAGAGCCACAGTTTACATAGATTTAACATTGCCATGTGAAAAAGTCTTACAGACAAAGTTTTGTTTGTGTTAAATTTGAGCAAAAGGGTGGAGTCAAGAGTGAGTCTTGTTTTGCCTGCTGTGCTCAACCTGCACAGTCTGAGCCAGCTAGCATGTCTCACGTGTGCTCAGAGCAGGCACACACACACACACACGTGCGCAAACACAAACCTCCTTTCTCTTTAGCCCTCTGGCTCACTTCCTCTGAAGTTTCTTACTAATTCAATATTCTTGATTGTGCTTCTCGAGCAGTAAAAAGAAGCTTTCCATGTTTAATTTGCCATGATTAATCAAAAAGTAGATACAAAAAAATTCACGTCTTACGATGGGACCATAGCGCAGGTGCACATCGCGAAGTAAAATATTGTGCAGCCCTAATTAGAACAAAATGGTAGTCTACTTCATCCATGTGCATATACACACACACACACACACACACTCCTTTGTAGACACAAAACCTATACTGGTAATATCAACCTGTTATTTAAAAAAGAAAAGAAAAAGAAGACGATTGGGACGAAGGGGGAGAAAAACAAAACAGCCGAAGATGTGGGGGGACAAAAATAAAAAATAAAAATCCATGTGTGCGCTAGATAAAACATTTATTTTAAATCCTTCAATTATGCAAGAGAATAAGAAAAGAAAAGAAGAACAACCTAATCGTCCAAGCGTCCCGGGCTGCCGCTCCGGCCCAGCGTTCCCTATGACACCATGAGCTACGTACGTCCTCAACGGCCACCGATCTCCCAGTGGGTCATCAGCGTTACGCCCCCCTCTCTGTTGTTGACCACACGATGGGGTTGACGGTACTATATGTCGAGAGGTGGGTGGTGATTGGCAAATGACGAGTTCTTTTTTAAAAGTCACGTTGGTGGGGAGTTAAGGGGGGGTTTCTTTCACGTTGACTTCTGCCTATAGTGAAGTGTCAAGTCCCCTCCGCTCTTCCAGATAAAGTGTTTAACTGTTCGCAGGTCCATGTTGGGGTCTAGAACCTGAGAGATAGAGGGGAAACAAGTCTTGGTAAAATGAAGGAGGAAGCTTGAAGCAAGATTGTGTGTAGTTAGTTACCTTGCAATGATTTAACTCCAAATATTGCCGAGATATCTTCAGTCAATAGATTTTATGATCAAAGCTAGCCTCCCCATAGGTAAACAGGTCTCAAAGTCACATCAAAATGATCACCAAAGTGGATTCTGCCAATGTTTCACGTTATAAAACCTGATACATCTTTTGCCAAATAAAATATTTTTTAAAAGATGCTGTCGGTTTTGTAATGTTAACATTGGAAGGATCATCTTTGTCTTTGTTTGTGCTCTTAACCATTTAGACCTGAGCCTCTACCATTTAGACCCAAGTCTCTACCAAGAGTAATTCTGCTTTAAGTGCTTGGTTTAAAATAATAACTGGGAATAGCAGAGAACAGTCATAAATATACTTCGACAAAGAGCCAGAATGCTCCTGAAACCAGTGCAATTGGGGTAAATAATGGCCTAAATATATATTACTAAATATAAATAATACTGTTACCAATTCAGGTCATTAAACTGCACCAGGACGTTCTGCTATAGAACATAACATGTCATGTAACAAAACGTATATACATCTAATAAACTCCCCCTACCATTTAGACAGAAGCAGAAATCTGGTTAGTTTCATATGCGGTTAAAAATGTGTAATTATTATTTCAGAAACAGAGATGTAGAACAAGACACGTTGTTGCAGGCAGAGCTTTGTTTTTTTTTGTTTACATTTGGTTCTGTGTTTTGGCCTACAAAAAAATGTATTTTCTTTCCATTTCCAGAAAAGTAATAATTTTGGACATAACTGACAGTGATGAAATTCATTCGGCTCAAGCCACACTAGGGGTGGGCAATATGGAAAAATACAATATCACTATATTTTCCAAGCTGTATCACGATACAGGATTTTATCACGATTCTTTTTCACGTTGGTTTCTATGGTTATTTTTCAAGTTACAAAAACTAGACTCTTTGGGTTCCTTTTGGGAGGTCTAAATTTAACTTTACAAGTATGTAACTCTGACAGTATGCAAATGAAACCAAATGGACCCGTTAAGTGGAGACCTTGACATTTTAAAGTTTGAGAACTACTGATTTAGACCAAAATGCAGGTTTAAATTGAATTCTGCAATGAATCTCTGTATTAACGATTTAACAGGATTTTTTACAAGGCTCCCTCAATTCTATCACGATATATACGATACCTCTGAAAAGGCATATCGTGTGGAGTGGAGACGTTGTATCGTCTCAACGATAATTATCACCATATCGCCCACCCCTAAGCCACACAGGAAAGTGTTTGTGGTTCTCACCTGGTCCTGACACATCAGCTCGATCTTCTCCTCCGCCAGCATGGCCATGTCTTCCTCCTTCTCCTGCTCTCCGGGTTTGTCGTTGGCTGAGGAGCTGGTGGTTTGAGACTCGTTGTCGAGGTTGATGATCTTCTCATACACGTGTTCCATGACCTTCCTCACCTGCAGCATGTCGCTGGCCGACAGGCGGTCCCTTGTGGATTTGACAAGAAGACTAATTATTCAACATTCAGCCCACTGAATATTCCATTCCTTCTCCAGACTTGAGTCTTGTGACCAGGGGCGTCACAAGGGGTAGGAAAGTGGGACTGAGTGACTAGGGCCCAAGGTGGAGGGGCCCTAACTATAGCTATTGAAAAATAGCAGATATACAAGCTCACAGCGCGGCACCGAGTGCCGCGCTGCGAGCTTGTAGATCTGCTATTTTCTTGAAAAGTCGTGAAAATGTGTGCAAATCTTTGAATATGTATTTTTTAAGCGAACATTTGTAACTCAAATTTTGCTTCTGGGGGGGGGGGGGGTTCCAGGAACTAAATATTTTGAGATGGGGGTCCGTGGCCAAATTCATATCATTTTGGGGGTCCTTCCCATGAAAAGGTTTGAGCATCACTGACATGGAAACATGGGTTTCTTGCACACATTTTCACAATTTTTCAAAAATAGCAGATCTACAAGCTCGCAGCGCGGCACTCGGTGCCACGCTGTGAGCTTGTAGATCTGCTATTTTTCAATAGTTAACATTCATGGGGGGCCCGTAGTGAATCCTTGTACCCAGGGCCCAGAATTTGGTGTGACGCCCCTGCTTGTGACTGCATTGATGTTATACCAACAGTGGTTGGGCAGGTCTGTCTGTCCAAGGGTTAGGGTTAGGGTCTCTTTCTCAACTGACGATATCGAATACGTGAAATATGAAAAGAGTAGCTGGATATTTATAGCTATACGTGCAGGGTGTCTGGGCTTATATTTTATTCCATAAGGACTATAGGAGAAATACTGGGAGCAGGGGTAAAAAAAAAAAAAAAGTATGCAAAAGAATATATAGTAGTTGGTGGTCTTATATATTATATAAAGAAAGTAAGTCCAAGGACAGTAGGAAAAAGAATGGTTAAAAGGCCTGTATAAGCATGGTTAAATCAATTAAACCGGTGTTAACACAGAACCTGACAGGCTGGTTCTTGTTCATAACATGTTTCATTTTTACCCATAACTTCACCGAGCAATCCTTGGATCATCTTTCCACATCAATTATTTACCATTTTCCAAACCTTTCAAAACCTGGATAATCAAATGCATTCAATTTTCAACACTACGCAGCGATTTTGTTTTTCTTATGTATATTTGTATTGGTATTTTATTTATACTTATATATATATTTGTTGATGTTGATTACATACTGTTAAAAATAAAAATATTTGAATGACAAAAAAAAAAAAAACACTACGCAGCGATAGGGCTGTCGCAGTTAGTCATTTCTGGTGACGAGTAACCGTCATACGAAATAATCACGATTGGCGAATATATCGTCTTTTTTTCTTCCTTCATGTTATACCACTATGATAGTAGGCTATGAGCTTTGATAATACTCATACTGTACACCTTAATGGAGAAGAGCAATTTAATTGCTTTTTGAACATCAGTTCAGTGGTGTAAAGTAACTATTAAGTACATTTAATTGCAAACTTTAGCCCTATTTTATACCGTGGCTATTTGAAAATAGCCAATCTACAAGCTCACAACGCGATGCGATGCGTTGTGAAAATAGACGATCTACAAGCTCACAACACGTCGTGATGCGTTGTGAAAATAGCCGACAACTGAAAATAGCGACAATAGCCGATAATGTTTATCACAATCCAACATCTATACTCTAGTCGCCGTCTGTGTGTGATCATCATCATCATCCCCTCCACAGCAGAGTAGCAGCTTTAGGTTAAGCTGCAGTAAAGGCATTGACTCCAGTCCTCTGTGTTGAAAGAAACAAAAGTTGAAAGCCTTTTTTCTGTATCGTATCAAAGGGAATAGTCCCGGGGTGTGTATGGTACATGTGTTTGTTCCGACCGTCTGGAAAAGGTAATTGATCGGATAGGTTGAAACAAATCATTTAAGCATGTTTAGTTTAGCCAGCCTGCCTGTGTGACTGCAGTGCGTGCCGTGCTGCTGTTGACTGACTGAGGAGGACGAGCATTGAGCGTTCACGGGTCCCTGTGGCACATGTGCTCAACAAGGAGGAGGAGGCACATTCCATAAATGCAAGTGTTGACGTGAGGTTTAAGAATGGTTTTATTGTCAAAACCCACTACTTTCTTAATTAAATTGGATAATTGACGATAATCACGAATATAAAAAATATTCACAAATATGAAAAATAATCGCGAATAGACGATTATGTATTAATCGCGACTGCCCTACGCAGTGATCACATTTGAAAACGTCTCGGCATGCAGTGCTGGCCACTGGATGGAACACACGAGAGACCAACCTCATTGCCAAACAAAACATGTCAGAGGGTCTGAACAAGTACAAGCTTCACAAGCTTTCAATACATAAGAAGGAAAGCAACTCACTTCTTCAGAGTTTTTGCACCAGAGGAAGAATGTGGCTGGAGGTAGAATGGGATTTTGTTGAACTTGGGCATGTTTTTCTGCAAGAGACAAATACAAATTAATTCACGTGATTAATGGGACTTTAGTAGAGCTCTCAAGGTGCAGGGGGAGTCATGTCCCCAAATACTTACATCTACAGTTATGTCAATGACCCACTGTGGAACAGTCTCATTCAACAACATGGACTCAGTCTCTCCACCTGAATCTCTGCATAGCAGCCTAGAATACAAACAAGTCCATTGTAAAAATCAGTCATAAATAACTTTTCAAAAATTAAATAAAAATAAAAATGTTCATACATCCCAGTGCCCACAGTCTATGAATTCTGGTGCCCCGTTGTTCAAGATTACAATCAGATACCCGGGCAGTAAGAGACATGGTACCTAAACAGAGTCCTGCCGCCTGCTTCACCAAAGATGACTGGGGTGTGTGGTGGCACTTGGAAATACCCGTTTCCTTTCTGGACCCTGTTCTCCTGCTCACCGTTCACTAAAAAGAATATGAAGACGTGTTATTCATCACAACACAAAGAAACAATGTAAAATGTAAACGCCTAGCTTTAATGGCAGCGTTCTGCTACTTCACTGCCAATTAGGGGTGGGCCATATGGAAAAATACAATATCACAATATTCTTCCAAGCTGTATCACGATACACAATCTCATCACGATTCTTTTTCCATGTTGGTTTTTATGGTTATTTATTTTTTCAAGTTAATTAACAGTACAACCACCTACAAGGTAACACAAACTAAAAGAAAAAGGACTAACAGACTATTTAGACCAGTGGTCCTCAAAGTCGGGTCCAGCGACTCTCTGGGTTCCTTTTGAGAGGTCTAAATTGACCCTTACAAGTATGTAACTCTGACAGTGTACAAATGAAACCAAATGGACCCGTAGGGTCCATTTGTATACTGTCAGAGTTAAGGGGAGACCTTGACATTTTTAAGTTTGAGGACTTAAAGTTTTACTATGTAACTTTTTTTATAAAACAAATCTTAAAATTGTCCTAACTGTTAAATCGCTAAAGTTTTAGAACACCCACTCCGTTATTTTCAGCTTCTGAAGCCTTCTCTTTATATGTTTTCTATGAGCCGTGAGGGGGGGAGAATTTCGCGCCATGATTACGTAATCTGCATCATCTGTATACGTTGTGTATACGTTGCCCAATCACATCGCCGATCATGCACACATGGTACACTACCGGCCAATGCAGCGCATCTTGAAGTGGGGTCGCCATATTTGTAGTCGCCCGTGTGTCTCTTTACTCAAAAGGTAATTCTCGCCTACCAGGCAGGGTGAAATAGTCCGTTTCTCCGGAATGCCTGAACGCACAGGAACCAGGGACCCCTCTAAAGATAGCTCTCGGCGTTGTGGAGGCAGACGCGGGGGTGTGAAGGTACGAAAAACGGGCGAAAGACGCGAACGCGGTTTGCTATATGGCTACTGACCACTAGTTGAGAATCTTACACAGTATAGCTTTAATTTAGACCAAAATGCAGTTTTAAATGCATTCTGCAATGAATCTCTGTATTAACAATTCAACAGGATTTTTTATAAGGCTCCCTCATTGTATCACAGTATATATACGATATCTCTGAAAAGGAATATTGTGGAGACATTGTATCGTCTCAACGATATTTATCACCATATTGCCTACCCCTACTGCAAATGCTGTATAACATAGGGATAGTAATCTGTCTCCTAACCATGGTTGACCTCGTTCTCCTCCTCATCCATGGGGTTGATGTGTGTTCTGGGCCAGAATTCCAGCAACGCCTGAAGCAGCAGCCCTCCCAGGTTCACTACACAGACCAGAGTGCCAAAAGCATTTACTATGAAAGTTCTCATTATGAGAATTGTATTTTTCATTTACTGTATAGGATTAACATGATAAGATCTTAAAACATACACTTTGGGTCAGATCCGTCTGAACTTGAGAATCCTGCGTCTTTCGCTGATACCCAGGCAGCAAAGCAGTCACTCTCATCCAAGGTGATAGTTAGCATCTAATCCCACATTGAGGCAAAAGCAGAAAGTAAAAAACGATTATGAACATTCAAAAATGTATCTCAACGTTCAAGTTTTTCCAAGTACTCACGACATAACATCTTAACTGGCACAGTATGAGTAGTTCACAAAACCCCAAAGTTGGAGCTTACCCCAGTTTTTAGATCAACGGAAAACCAGTTTGGCACATAGACCATCTTAAAGCGCTTCTTGATCTCTTCGTCAAACTCCACTTTCCCCAAGTCTTCACCCTTGCAGGCCTGACACAGGAAAGCACACAGTGAGTACAGGTTGCAGTAGAGCAGTGTTTCTAAAGATTTTTAGCTTGAGACCCAAAACAGAAATGCTCTCTCTCTGGGTTCCAAACGTACAAAATAGTATAATTTAAGCCCTATTTAATAATGAAAATAGCAAATCTACAAGCTCACAATCCGTCAAGGTGTTGCGAGCTTGTAGATTGGCTGGTTTTCACAATTTATTTATTTTTAATTTATGGAACTTTTTGGTAAAACTTTCAAAAATCCTTTCAAAGGATTTTCACTTGCGCCCCATAAAAATGGATCCCAACCCATTGCTTGGGAGAACTGCAGTAGATGATACTAGATGTTTGAGAGGATTACATTCAACCTATTACCTTCAGGACATCCCAAAAAGCCACGTTGTTGTTTGTATCTTTGGTGAGTATGTGTCGCTTATCATTCAGAATGTGACACTGAATAATACTGGCACCTCCTGTAAAAGCACAAATGTGAAGTCATCTTTTACAAAGTTTCAGAGAAATGTATTTTATAATGTAATGCAACGTTAACGATGGCTTTACCCTTGATGACTTGTTCGGGTTGTGTACACAACGGTGTCAGAGGGGTACTGCAGTCATTGTCATACTCGCCCGATGCTCTGAAGTTGTGCATTCCCTTTAGAGACTACATAGACAAAGACAAACACATAAAATATTAACATCACATGAATGATGCATTACAGAATACCTCGATTGTTGGTAATCCCTTCACTTCCATTGCACTGCAGTGACAACCGCGATTAGCCTAACGCACAACAATTCACTTTTGTCATCACCTACACTATCACGAAGCAGGGTTTTTAGGTTATTCTTTGTACGAATTACTGGAGGATTACTATATTGCACTGTATTGTATTTGTGTCATTATGCGAACAGCTCCCCCCGATGATCTCAGACGAGCCACGCATGCTTACCCATTTATTAACGGATGACTTGGTGGTAGAGACCCAGATCGCGGGTGGTGGGTCAGCAGATCTGTCCAGTTCCATCTGTGCAAGGGAGAAAAGAAAAGGAATGAGTTTCAATGGAAAGCATGACATAACAACGATGACTGAAGTTTATCTGAGGGTCGTTGAAAGTGTTTCAACAAGTATTGTGCTTGTACTGGCTCCTTACTTTGAGCACAGGAGCTTTCTCCTCACAGATGAGCACGCGGATGTCTGGGTTACGGAGGTCAGTGCAGTAGATCTTTTTGTCCCTGCCTCCGGAGTAAATGTGGGTGAAGGCCTCGTTGACCTGCAGGGCCCACACCCCTTCATCGTGGACACGATAGGTGGCGATACACCGCTGCTGACCCAGCGACCAAAGACGTATGGTCCCATCGGAACTGCCTGATAGACACTGATGACAAAGACGACATAATCAGACTCAAGTCGGACAGTAACATCGACAAATATGTTGATCGACCATCTGTCATGTGTTGTACACGTCGCAGGTGTGTGAAAGTGAATTCACCTGAGTGCCATCTCGATTCAATAGCAGCGACTTGACGTTGTCCGAGTGTCCTTTCAGCTTCATCAGCTTTGCACATGTTCGAGGGTCCCATACTCTCAGCACCTAAGGATACAATCAGAAAGTCAGGAGTTCAATTCAAACACTGTATAATTTGACACTGCACAGAGACTGAGAGGAAGAGAGGGGCAAGGGAATAATTTACATTTAAACCTGTCTCATATCAGACCTTTTCTGTGGACCCAGACACGATGACGGTGCCCATCTGATTCATAGCCAGGCTGTAGATGGAGTCTTTGTTCCCACTAAGCGACGAGGCTGTTGTATAAACAAAGTGAGTCAGATCACTGACTGTTACACTGACATAATATCAGGCAGGAACAGGATCTGCATATTAACACCAGCCAAATGCAGGTGAATTTGGCATGTATGTTTTGGACGCCAATCGACATTTTAGCGGTTGACTTTTGGTAACCGCATTGATGGTTCATCGCTTAACAAAATATCAGCCTTACTGGTTCATTACATGGGTGACTTTTTGCAATAAAATAACATTGATGGCTCAGGGAGAATAAAAGCTGTCCCCTAGGATAGGTTCCCTCACAAAAAACATGCAGTAGTCCTGGTCTCTATAGTGCCTCCCCCTGGTCAGACAGGGTGCCTGATGGAGGGGAAAGTAACTGGTTGGAATAAGTACTATACTCCCCCCTGTCAATTGAAAAGAAGCAGCTTGGACTCCTCATGCATAGAAGGAAGCATGAGGTCAGTCCGTTACAGATCTAAAAGCACATAACACCTCGTTGTGCTTGTAGATCAGCCATTTTCAATAGTCTGGATAATTTTGATAACAAATATTTTTGTTTTGGACACATACAAGGTTTCCACCCAACAACAACGATATGCATGATATGGGACACAAATACAGGCTGTTTAATACCTTTTTTCATTAATTATTTTTTTTGGCTGGCTATTTTATGTCTAGCTTTTATTTACCTACCAGACTTTAATTTTGGGAAAAGTTAATTTCAAACCAATACAAACATCCAAGCCATTAGCACGATGATAATCAACATCACTGTCAAAATGAACAACTATACATACTGGTAACAGTGTTGTTGGAGGCGGTGAGGGCTGTTAGTGTATTCACGTCCCAGAGAAAGATCTGACGGTCCAGTCCTGCTGACGCCACCAGCTCCTTGTCTTTAGCATAGGCCAAGGCTTTGACATAATCCTTGTGTGTCCGTAACGTTGACATGCAGAATCCTTTATGTGCATTCCACACCTTCACTGTTGTGTCCGAGGATGCAGATATTACTGAAAAAGGAGAGAGTATGCAGTTAAGAGTAAGACTATCAAAATAGGACTGCTGGTTTGTTAGCTACATACCGGTAGTAGCAAATGGTAGGGGTTGTAATATAGGAGGAATGACACAAATGTGATAGGTGGGAAAAAGTAATTAGTTATCAGACTCACATGTTTTTCCATTGCAGCAAAGAACAATGTCATTTACCCAGTCTGTATGGTGTTCCATGGACGCAATGTATGGGTCCTGCTATAATGGGAGACAGGGGAGATGAGATGAGGATTTTTCTGTTGTCCACCACTAAAACAAAGTGCCAGCTCAAAATGTTTTATATGATTTAGTGCAGGGGTCTTCAACAGGGGGTCCAGGACCCCTAGGGGGTCCTCAGTTACTAGTACAGGGGGTCCTCCAAATCTTAGTGTGATAGAAGCTTTTTTCCTCCTTTTCTATATTAACCACTTGAATCCTAGCTTCCATATTCTGAGAACTTTAGCCAAAAACAGCAGATCTACAAGCTCAACACCTCGCAGCGCAGGCGTTTTCGGCAAAGAGGTTTCGTGTAGAGGGGAAAAAGCAGACCAAGTACAGAGAGATAGGTCAAGTTTATCAAGTTTTGACATTTCAAGTGGTTAAATATCTGGAAACACAAATTTACATGAACCCAAAATACACTGATGTCAAACGATGAAACTATATTGTTATCTATGGGTTGTGTGGGTGGGGTGGGGTCCCTCCCTGCTTCATCTCTCTCTCGACTCTTCAGACTCCACCTTAACCCATAGCACTACTGTAACACGAATTGACCATACATGAAGCTAGTTAGCATTTTTTAGGTTTTAGAAACGTTTCTTACTGATTAGGTGCATGGTCTACCTATATTATTGTTTTCCTAGATTGATATTCCTATGCATTTGTTATATTGTTGTTGATGTACTGACATATTATCTTGCTTATTATAGCGATGTATTACCTGCTTATTGTAAGTTGCTTTGGATTAAAAGCGTCTGCTAAATGCCTAAACTGTAAACTGTCCTTGGCCTGAAAACGTTGAAGACCCCTGATTTAGTGTAAGTCAGATAAAAACATAAGTCTTATGTCCTTGGTGTGCTGAGTTACTAAAAGAAGAGACTATACTTTGTGCTGATTGACACTCCATATCCGGATGATGGAGTCCCGTCCAGCTGTGAAGAGACGATTCAGCGCAGGGTCCAGTTGGAGTGCATTCACCCCATTCCGATTGTACTTCTCCACCTCATCTCTAATGACATACGACACCTGAAATCCCAAAAAAGTTGTTGTTGAGCTGAGCTCCAGCTACACCAGCTCAACAACAACATCCGCCTCACAGCACACTTCCATCTAAGTACAATGAGCCAACAAGGGCAACCGAGAGATGTGCATAGCTGAGCCATGTGGCTCATCGCCAAATGACCTCAACATATCCTGAAAACTGACATAATCAAATGCATGGATTAATAGCAGAAGAAGTTGTGTACAACAATGTGTTAATCGTTTTATCCCCCTTTTTTAAGATGCTGCTTGCACTATGCAGACTGCAGAGGTATATTGGTTGACATATGCTATGCATGTTATTTAGACACAGTCTTTGATTGGTCAACAAATGCGAACAATGTTATTTAGACAAAATTCTAGGTTTGATGTTTACATTGTATCCCAGGTACTTTGAACCAAATACTTGTGTAGTATTCTCTCTATTTACTTGACCATTTACTCTGTAGTTTTGTCGACTAGGGTTCATGACATTAATTATTCTGATTTTGCACTTGCCTGAATTGTAATCAATAATAATTGGTCGTGACCTTGAACGACCACGTCACACTATATTAAATAGTCTGGTAATAAAGGAATGTATGTCGCCTGTTGTGACTTGAAAATGGCAGTGCATCTAGTGCATGCTGACAGAAAGACATACTTGCAAGACAGACTCAGTCAGTGGTTTCTTAATCGCTTTGCGCCTTTAACTAACAGCACTGTAATATTGCATGAGATATTTCAATACACGTTACGTGTTACATCAACTACTCGCGATACTTAAATGGTTTCCTGTGGAAAATAAGCTTAGTCTTTTCTAGGATCTCCTTTTAGTAGACCTTGTACCAGTGAACTGTACCGTCATGAAACTGTAACTTTTCCTATGCAAACTTCTAATAAAGTCTTCAATCAATCAATCAATCAATCAATCAATCAATCGCGCTGCTGCAGGGGAACGCAAATAAGTTAGACAACAACAATGCAAGTTGGCGTGGGAAGCGATGGGCTATTTTCACTGCTTCTTTAAAGGTTTGTATTCTAATTCATGGAATTTCTTTGTCTTTAATAAAATAAAATAAAACAAGAGTCAAGGGGAGACGTTGAAATACGAAAGTTTGAAGAAACACAGAATCCATCCATGCAATGTTTTGACAGCATGGGACGAGCATTAACTCCAGTAATTAGACCGATCCCACTCGCAGCGGCATTGAGGCCAACGTCTCAACGCCGCCAGTGAAAACCAGACGCCACCATAACGTCAATCAACCCGGGCCAAGTGTTGAGACCATGCGGTCAATTAAACACTGTTGCTGTTTTTGTTGTGTTGACCGTTCTGTGTGAAGCCGCAACGCACGCCCATGTTTTTAGACGCTAACGTTAGCTTAGAAGACAGCTAAACGACGTTAGCCTAGCCCGGCTAGGTCAGCCGGGCTGGAGTCGTGATTCGCGGCCGTTCCACGCTGCTCTCTGCACGGCACGCAGCTGTGGATTTGTCCGTCAGGCGTCCGTTGGAGAACTTCATCACGCTCTACATCGTCGGGCACCCGTCGCCTAACATTCGGCGAAAAACGCAGTAATTAACAATGTTACCTGTACTTTTCTCCGCCCAGCAGCATTTTGCCTGTGATGGGTGGCCATCTTGCATGTTGACAGTCAATGTATTATGACGCTACGTCCGGTTAAAAAAATAAAAATGAAAAAAACAGGCGATTTTAAGCATTATGGGTAACTGAGTCTTTATTGGGCCCTTCCTTCAATGCGTGTGACACAGTGGTTCTCAACCTTTTCAGGCCACGACCCCCAAAATAATCGTATTTTAACTGGGGACCCCCCCACCCTGACGAGCACTAAGGCATTACATTTTATATAACACGGTTCTATTGTGAAAAATAATAGCTGGTCTACATGCGACGCGTTGTGATCATGTAGATAGGCTATTTTCACAATTTCTGCCTCTAATATTTGACAATATGGCCAGTGTTTAAAGTGTCATTTTAGAGTTATTAAAAAGTCCTTAAATTGTCACATTAGAAAAGTGCAGATACACTCTATAAACTAAAACTGTATGTTGGTTTGTTTACTGTTGAGTGAGAACTGAGAACACAATGTTTCACATAAAGCTTATAATCATCTGGGAACCCCTTCAAAATAATTTGGGGATCCCCCTGGGGGTCCCGACCCACAGGACAGGTTGAGAACCACTGTTCTATCATGTGACATGAGGAGAGTTGGTGTTATTTAGACCTACCAGTAGAGGGAGCAACACTCAAGCTATAGCTTCTGTTCGCTCGTGACGAGCGCTCCTTCCAGGAGTTCTGAAGTGATTGATTGATTGATTGATTGATTGATTGATTATTTGATTGATTGATTGATTGAAGACTTTATTAGAAGTTTGCATAGGAAAAGGTACAGTTTCATGACGGTACAGTTCACTGGTACAAGGTCTACTAAAAGGAGATCCTAGAAAAGACTAAGCTTATTTCCACAGGAAACCATGTAACATTGAATGACAGACGAATAGAACACAGTAGGCTACTATGCAGTAGATATAGTCAGTTTCTTTTAAAAGAGTAGCCTGGCTACACTTTGTAAAATTACAGGCTTAAAAAGTCTTCCAACTAGGCTGGCTGTGTGTAATCACTGCGAAGCCCCATGCAGTGTTTTTGGTGTCAATGAGAGAGGAAACTACATTCAGAAAGAATACTCCAGTTGAGAAGGTGTAATTCAGAAAATAGTCGTGTATAGTCTCCAGACAGTGCTCTAGTTCACTGTACCATTTTCTTTTCCTACGAAAAATTGAAAAACCTTTTCAAATATATCATTTTAGGGAAAAAAAAGGTCAAATCTCTCTTAATTTTGGATCTCGACCTGAAAAGTTTGGGAACCACTGGTCTAGTCTTTAATTGCCTCTACAATTCGTGATCAAAGTGAAATGTAATCCGTGCATCCATGTAATGTGCATCCTCCCTCCCTCGTCCCTCCCTCCCTCCGAGCCCACTGCTCCAGGGCACATTTGGCACCACGGTCCCCTGCTGCGCAACTGCGCACCAGCCTGTACGGTGCGAGCGAGGCTTGGAAACGCTTTCTCTTTATATGAAAACCGAACAAGCAGGCGAGTGGATGGGAATTCTTTTTTTTTTTTTTTTTTTTTTTTAGGTGACAAGTTTGTCATCACACCTGTTGGCGATGCATAACCGTGGTCCAACATGACAAAACTAAAGGGCAACAAGAATTGAATTCATTTGGAAGTAAGTCATCTTCAGTGATAACGCCATAACGGCCAGTCGGATTTCTCTACATAATAATTACACGCACCTTTTCAGCTCTTTTGATTGGAGTATTGGTCGACTATAAATTGGAATATTTCATCAAAAGAAGACATGGATTTCGCACGGAATATGTGTCTGTACGTTCATCAAAATGCCGAAGGTCAAAACTCTGGAAGCTGTGCTTTAAATCACGGAGTTTCACATGTAAGTCCGAGCCTTTAATAAACTTAACAACATTGGTGTGTGTGTGTGTGTGTGTGTGTGTGTGTGTGTGTGTGTGTGTGTGTGTGTGTGTGTGTGTGTGTGTGTGTGTGTGTGTGTGTGTGTGTGTGTGCAGGCGCGCGGGCGTGCGTGCGTGTATGCGTGTAGTGCGTGCATAGAAAGTGAAAAAAATAAAAAATAAAAACCGAATAATTTAAATGTCTTGCATATAAGCAGCCTACATTTGAATATGCTCCTGGAGAGAATGATGCTGTAGTAGCAATAACATTATATAGGCTACCCAGGATAGGCCAGCTGGTATAGCCAACTATAGGCCGACACAACATAATAATCTTTATTGGTAGCACTTTACAATAATGACCTGTTATAAATCATTTATAAACATTTATAAGCAGTTTATAGATGAGTAATAAACATGAACAAACTGTTTATTGACATTTGTAAATGTTTAACTAAACATTTATAACTGTTTTAAACATCATTTACATGTTATTAGTAAGGTATTAGTAAGTAGTAAACTAATCATGAATAAACCATTTATATACATTTGTAAATGCTTACTAAATAATTTATAACCAATGCTAAAATTCACATAATGTGTAGGTAGGAATGCATTTACAAATGTCTGTTAAGGTGACCTCCATGTGTTGTTCATGTTTAATATACACTTTGTAGATGTTATCAAGAGCCCTAATGAGCCCTAAAGTGAAGGCTATTCATTGTGACCGTGAGGTCACAAGTTACTATACAAACCTCCACCGGATGTCCGTCACGTCACGTCACGTCACGTCACGTCACGTCACATCACGTCACATCACGTCACATCACGTCACGCCACACTTTTGGCCCTACTCTTATCTCTGGCACCGTTGCCCCTATCCATGCCAAACCTTGCACACACTCCTTGGCTGCCAAACCACAACCTCCACCCCTGATTTCTCACATGCCCCTCTTCTAGCGCCACCATGAGGTTGCTTATCTCCTTACTGGTTATTTATATCTGTCTGTTAATGTGGCCTCCTTGTTTGTTCATGGTTATGCTTTGTAAAACATTCCTTAAATATCTATAAATCATTAGTAGATGTTATCAAGAGCCCTAATGTAAAGTGAAGACTATTCATTATTTACAACTGTCTGTTAATGTGGCCTCCATGTTTGTTCATGTTTAGCAGTTTGGCAAGTTTGGCATGGATAGGGGAAACGGTGCCGGAGATAAGAGTAGGGCCAAAAGTGTGACGTGACGTGACGTGATGTGACGTGACGTGACGTGACGTGACGGACAGACTGACGGAGGGACTGACAGACAGCCGGGGGAGGTTTTCATAGTAACTTGCAACCTGATGGTCGCAATGAATAGTCTTCACTTTACATTAGGGCTCTTGATAACATCTACAAAGCGTATATTAAACATGAACAACACATGGAGGTCACCTTAACAGACATTTGTAAATGCATTCCTACCTACACATTATGTGAATTTTAGCATTGGTTATACTTATAAATGATTTAGTAAGCATTTACAAATGTATATAAATGGTTTATTCATGATTAGTTTACTACTTACTAATACCTTACTAATAACATGTAAATGATGTTTAAAACAGTTATAAATGTTTAGTTAAACATTTACAAATGTCAATAAACAGTTTGTTCATGTTTATTACTCATCTATAAACTGCTTATAAATGTTTATAAATGATTTATAACAGGTCATTATTGTAAAGTGCTACCTCTTTATTCACCAATATACATAAATAAATACATACATAGGCTACATACATACATACATACATACATACATACATACATTAACATACACAATCATCATCATCTTGAACTTGTTTTTCCAAATGCTTTACTCCCATATCCTCTCACAATGATGGTTTCTCTTAATTTATTCTCCAGATATTGCCAGATAACCTTCAGCTGATTCAATGGAATCCCTGCTGTCTAGGTGGTTAGGCTATAAGAACCCATCAAACATAGGCCATACTCCTCACAAAACTTCATAGTGACCTTAAGAACTTCACTGGGTAAAATAAAAAGTCATTCTAATATCTAAATCATCTCTAAACAAAGCATATTGTAATGTGGAATTCTGCTCTGAGGAAAGATCCATGAAAAAAGCCTTGGACACCTGTGGTCAAGCTACCCGCTTGGCTCCAAGTGTACGTTAAGGGGAAAAGGAAGAGGGGGTATCCGCTAATATGGTGTCAGGGTTCCCACGGTCATGAAATTCCTGGAAATTAGAAAAATATTTTTCCAGCACTGGAAAAGTTTTGGAATTGATCAAAGGCCCTGAAGGTCCTGGAAAAATATCTATGCATTGTTTTTGGTTATTGATTTACTGCCACCATAAATTGACTTTGCGGGTTCCCTACCACGATTTTCTTACCTTTTGACGTGGGCACGTGTGTGTCCATCGTGCACGAACCGCATGCACGCCACGGTCCGCTTTATTTATTTACGCTTTATTTTTGCTACACTGCCTGTCTTTGGGCATTGCACATAGGAGTAAGAGCAGGGGCGTAGCCAGGAATTAAATTTTGGTAGGCGAAATGCCAGCCATATATACCCCCCCCCCCCCCCCCCCGTCGTCTAACATTATAATTAAAACACTATTCCAGTATATTCAGTGTAAGGGCTATATTATTTTCAAAAAGCACAGTATGGAGCATTACAAACAAGGCGAACATTGCTCCCAAATAGTGACATAGGCCTATCACAACAACATGCGGCGGGGCTTGAGCTTGAAAATATCGATAATTTGGAGAGTGAACTACTCCTTTAATCTCTTTCTTTAGATATTTTTCCATTCAAAGTGGATGGTAGATACAGATAAAAAAAAATGCACAGATATAGTCTCTTACTGTAAGAGACTTGTTATTGCGCTGAATTATTGTTATATAGTCCTGGAAATTGGGTTAAATATTCTGGAAAAGTTTTGGATAAAGTTTTGAAAATTCATTGGTAAAAATGTGTGGGAATCCTGTGTTGTGGATTTGGAATCTTGATGGTTAGAGCCGGCGAGGTCCCAACCCGTGTTCCAATAGTCCCACGTCCCCTTGGCAGTTCGGCCAGCATAATCCGTTCAAAGCCATTACAAGATCTTGGCTACAGGCTACCGAGGGAGTGTGTGGGCCACAATTCCTCTCCTTTGTTAAGGTGTCCTCACCCTATAGAGAACTGCTATCATCGGTACCGGCTCTGATGGCCGCGTGGCCGTCTGATGAAGACTTACCAAGCTGGCTGGATGGACCTTTCGTTGCCCCACGTAGAGTAGTAGGTTACTGTTGTGGCTCCTGTGTGTTCACGCCTGCCAGTGGAATACTGACATTATTAGCTCCAGTTGATTTGATTTGGTTTGGTTTGATTAACTTATTATTATTATTTTTTAGATTTGTTTTGGGGCTTTTATGCCTTTATTTGATAGGACAGTAGACTGACAGGGAACGGGGAGAGAGATGGGGAGTGACACACAGCAAAGGTTGTTTACTTTACTTTATTATGGATCCCCATTAGCACTTGCCTAAGCATGGCTATTCTTCCTGGGGTCCGTCACACATCCAGTACATACATCATGTACAACACCTTACAGAATACAATACAACAGGTAAGACAGACAGACAGACAATAGTTCACTTACAAAAGTTTAGAAGTCCACTTTTGATAATCAATTCACAATATTGTACATTTCAAGATAAATGGTTACCTATAAGGGTTTTTTTTTTTTTTTTTTTTTTTTTTTTTCCCTTAACCCATTTAGACCTAACCTATAGAATAGGGCTAAATCAGAAACTAGCCTACAAAACAAATATGTTGCTACATACTGTACATGTACTGTAAGCCCCTCCCAAACAGCAAAATGTGTTCCCAGCCTGAATGGGCCAAATAATCATATCATCACATAGATCAGATGAGGAACATGCAAGTTGCCCAGAAAAGAGCTTAAACAGAACAGACAATACAGAAGTAGATCATCATACATTCTCATGAAAAATTGATATATACTGTTTTACCATCCTTTTAAACCCCTCTTTAGTATTCGCTTCAATAATATAAACTGGCAGTAAATTCCAACTTACAATAGATCTATACATAACAGTTTTCTGTATAACAGAGCTTTTCACTGTAGGTAAATTAAACCTACCTTCTATTGCATGTCTTGTTTGATACTCATGATTAGCACAATGTTTTAATAAGCTTTTATATAATATTTTTGGTGACTGTGTACATTTTATGCTTCTAATGAAGTTCAATAGGAAATAAGTTGACCTTTGACTAACAGTCAACCATCTCAGCCTGTCATGCATGTCTTGTACATTAGTTCTGTATGAGCAATTTAAAGCACAACGTGCCGCTCTATTTTGAACAACCTGCAATTTCCCCATATCCTTCATTGAGGCACTTGACCAAATAACAAAACAATAGTCCAACTGGGAGAGAACTAAAGCATTTAAGACTTGTCTAATAACATCTGTTGGCAAACCACTAGAAATTCTTCTCGTCACTGAGACAGCCCTTCCCATTTTACTCACAACATTATCCACTTGATGGGACCATGATAAGGTATGATCGAAAGTAATACCTAGCAATTTAGTCTCCTTTACCTGGTCAATGGGTACATTGTTTATACTTAAATTCAATTTCGGTTCAGCTTTCATCATGTGTTTTGATCCCAATAATATAGATTTTGTCTTTCCGACATTAAGTACAAGTTTATTATTCTTTACCCATTCTATTACTGACTTTAATTCATTTTCCAGAATATAATTAATTTCATCCGACGTAGATCCTGCTGCATATATGGTCGAGTCATCTGCATACATTGATATTTGAGCTTTATGTAAAACTAAAGGAAGATCATTTATAAAAATCGAGAATAATAATGGTCCTAAACAGCTTCCCTGAGGAACACCACAGTTAACATGACTGACCTTAGACAGACTGCCATTAAAGAAAACGGTCTGCTTTCTATTACTTAAATAACTTCCCATCCAGTTTAACGCACTAGCAGTGAAACCGTATTGTTTAAGCTTCTCTAATAACAGGACATGGTCTATCAAATCAAAAGCTGCACTAAAATCTAGTAAAACAGCCCCCACAAATCTTCCATTATCAATCTGACATTGCCAATCGTCTGTCATCTGTGTCAAGGCAGTACATGTAGAATGACAAGGCCTATAAGCATGCTGATAATCAGTATTTAAACCATTCTCATCAAAATAAAGTTGGATTTGTTGAAAAATTATTCTCTCCATTACCTTCCCTAAAGCAGGTAACAAGCTTATAGGTCGACTGTTAGTACCAGAAAACGGCGCTGCTGTATTTTTAGTAAGTGGTATGATTTTAGCTATCTTCCAAGCCTGTGGACAGATACATTCCTCTATACTCAAGTTAACAATATGACAAACAGGGACAGAAATTAAATTGGAAACCATACTAAGAAATTTAACATCTAAATTATCAACCCCTGGTGGTCGGTCTTTGCATTTATTAAGCAGGCACTCGACTTCATTAACTGTTACCTTTTCTAGGTTAAATGTACATATCTTATCATCCATAGAGTCTTTAATTAATGTAATTGATGGATTTATACTTATATGTTGCATATTACTTCTTAAATTATTTATCTTCGAATAAAAATAATCATTAAAATAATTAGCTATTTCAACTGGCTTTGTCAAAAATGTACCATCCACTTCAAGATAAGATGGGCAGGATTTAGGCTTTCTGCCCATCATATCATTTACTACATTCCACATTTTCTTTTTATCATTATTCACATTTTTTATTTTGTTCTCATAAAACAATTGCTTTTTCCTTTTGTTTTGAGCTGTTACATAGTTTCTTAACTTCTTATAGATTTGCCAATCAGACTCAAGACTTGATATAATCGCTGCGTGTTTTGCTTCATCTCTTAAACGCATGGATTCTCTTAATTCAGTGTCCAACCAGGGTGATTTCAGGTTCCTTACAGTGAATTTTCTCATAGGAGCATGTTTTTCAATTACTTGCAAAAATAACATGTTAAAGACTTCAAGTGCACCATCTGGATTTTTCATGTCTAATACTTGCCTCCAGCAAATCTTTTTAACATCGTCTCTAAATATATCTTCATTAAATGTTTTCATTGATCTACTGTAAACTATTTTTGGACCAGATTTAGGAACCTTTGCTTTTCTTACCGTTACTACTAAATTGTGATCAGAACACCCCACTGGTACAGATAATGCTTTAGAGCATAAATAACTACTATTTGTAAATATCTGATCAATGCATGTTTCACTTTTTCTACCATCTATCCTTTCGCCAACTCTTGTTGGTCTCTCAACCATCTGAGTTAGATTACATGCTCTAGCAGTTAAGTGAAGTTTTTCTTTAAGTGGGCAGTTAGACGAACTCCAGTCGATATTTGTGTCACCCAAAAAATATATTTCATGCCCAAGATCGCACACTTCATCTAGCATTAGACACATTCGATTAAGATAATCCACATTTGCACTTGGTGGTCTATAGACACAACCTATAAGCAGGGGTTTTACATGTGGTAAATGAACTTGCAACCAGATCACTTCAATATCTGCAGCCATCAAATCATATCTTACCTTTACTGGAATATGATTCTCTACATATACTGCAACCCCACCTCCAAATCTATTCCTATCCCTTCTAAAAATGTTGTACCCATTAATACCCAACATCGCATCATTAAAATCCTCATCCAGGTGAGTTTCTGATACTGCTAATAAATGAATCCCCAGGGATAAGAATTCTGATATTTCCGTGATTTTATTTCTAAGGCTGCAGATATTTATGTGAGCTAATTTAAACCCTTTTCTTGGTAAATTTATTGAAATCATTTATAAACGAAAATGTTTCTTTTCAGGATACCTCCACCCTTTAGTTTGTGAACCATTAAACACATAACACACACATTCATAACCCACCACACACATAATTTTCCATACATAATGTTCAACATGGCTCATTAAATTAGTTTTCCAAAATAAAGAAAAAAATAAAGAAAAAGAAAAACGTGCTCCTCAACCTTGCATATATTTAATTTTGATTTCCCCAGTATGAACCACTAGCACGTATCAGTATTTTACATCATTGCCCTATAGACAGAAAAAGAAAGAAAAAAAGACCTGTACCCATAGCTACATTTTTAGTTGCCCCCCTTCCCCTCCTCCTCCCCCTCCCCTCTCCCCATTCCTAAATTCATATAGCAGACTACTAGATAAGATAAGAAAACGAAATAAACTATATACACAAATAAATCAAACCAAATAATCATAATAGCTACATTTTAGTTGCCCCCCTTCCCCTCCCCCTCCCCATTCCTCACTTCATATAGCAGACCACTAGAAAAGAAAAGAAAAACGAAATAACCTACATAAAAATAAATCAAACGAATAGTAATAGCTACATTTTTAGTTTCCCCCCTTCCCCTCCTCCTCCCCCTCCCCTCTTCCCATTCCTCAATTCATATAGCAGATAGATTATACTAGTAAAGACAAAATAACCTATACATAAAAATAAATCAATACAAATAATAATATAAAATAGTCCTACTTGTTAACGTAATCATTCCCTCCCTTCAGTCCACGAATACATTATATTCTTACTTGCGTGTGTCTCTCCAGGCCACCGTATCAGCTGACTGCTGTCCACGACCGGTCAGCTGCAACGTGGATGCAACCCCCCCCCCCCCCCCCCCCCACCCCCACGTCCCGGTGTTGTTTGTTCGGTCCATCTGGCAATGCCCCCATAGAACTCCTCAGCTTCTTGTGGTGTTGAGAAGAGATGCATTTTACCGTCATGTAGTATTCTCAGCTTACATGGATGATGCTGGAATCCACGGAAGGCTCCCATATCAACAAACAGCTGGGTGATTGGGTTGAATTCCCGTCGTATGCGAACCATCTCCGCCGGGAGATCTTGCTTCAGTGATAAGCTGGCCCCGTCGTGTTTGATCTCCATCTTCTTTGCTGCATGGAATACCATCTCCTTCTCCTGGAATTTTAGGAACCGTATTAGGACTGGTCGGTTCTGGTTGGACTTCCCCGGTGTCCCCGTACGGTGGACGCGCTCCAGGGTAAGCGACTCATCCGAGTCCATACCTATCCACCGCGGCAGCATTACATGGACAAAATCAAAAAGCGACTGTCCTGCTTCTGCCCGTGGGCCCAAACCCAGGAGGCGGAGGTTCTTTCTTCTGCCCTGGTTCTCTTGGATCACTGCCCTGGATTCAAGGTGAGCGATTCTTTTGATAGCCTCGCTCAATGCTGCTTCTGTTTGATGTAATGTTTCTTCTGTCGTCAATATACGTCCCTCCGCCTCTTCAATGCGGGTTGTGTTAGATGTAACCTCTCGCTGTACGCTGGTCATTTTTTCCTCCACTGTTGCCAATGTACTCGTCATGGTCGTCAAGCGAGTCTCTATATTGTCCAACTTAGCTCCAAAGTCAGTTCGGAGATCTTTAATCTCCTTTCCAACATCAGCTCGGAGACTTTTAATCTCCTTTAGGACTTCAGCCATTCCAGTCATGTTGGCGTCTGCTGGAGCTGGTTTGTTTGTTGGTGGCGTCGAGGTGTTATCGGTCCTTCCTTTCCCTGACCGTAAATAAATGTCACACTCTTTCGCAGGTATGGAAGACGTTTTTTTCCTTGACATATCCCGAGGCTTCGGTCGGCAAAATGATGTATCTTAAAGTTCATACATTTAAAAAGTATGCATGGTTGTTCAGAGCCGCTCTGTTAAGCAGCCATCTTGTTTCACGTCAGTGTACTTCCGCTGTTGGGATTCGAACCAGCGACACACTGTCAGGCATCAGAGCCTATGTGGTATGCGCCTGGACCGCGAGGCCAGCGGGCGCCCTGGTTAGATTACCTTACTAATCCTGCAGAGGAAATTCCGTTTTCAGCTTCACCCAGCTGATGGCTGCTCAGATGGTTATAATGAGTGCCCGAGGGGCAGCAGTCTCTTAAGTATCTTTGCTCAGGGACACTTCAGCACATAGACCTGGGCCAGGAGACAAATCAGTGACCTTCTATTTACCAAACAG